>NC_136904.1:95207926-95338261 GCF_949606895.1 Notothenia rossii | reverse complement strand
GAGGAGTACTGCGGGAGGAGGAGGAGGAGGAGGAGGAGGAGGAGGAGGAGGAGGAGGAGGAGGAGGAGGTGAGCCAAAAACACATCCAGAGTTATTTATTTGTATTATTATAATTTCTTCTGTGGCCGTGGCCTGGCGGCTCGGAGGCATCTCTGTTCCCTCTGACACTGCTCTGTGTGTAATGTGCTGGAAGGCCGTGGGGCGGCAAGGAGGCTAATCAAAGGGTTAAAACACACATCCAGAAACCATTGACCTACACTAGAGACGGGTTAATCCTGTATTAATGCCCCCCCAGGTGTCGTGGAGCAGTGGGGGGGCGGTGCTGAAGCTGGTGGAGGATCTGCAGGACAGACGGAGGAGGACGGAGGAGCTCAGGCTGCACAGAGGACAGCAAGTAAGAGACTGATTCTATCTCTCAAGACTAATCAGGAGGACATCTTTCTCTAGAGGACATCTGTCTCTAGAGGACATCTTTCTCTCAGGAAAATGAATCCGAACAAGAGAAAGATTTCCTCCAAAAAAAGAAACATTTTTAATCAGAAATCAATCTTTTTGTAACTTTTTGTCCCAAATTCCATGTCCCTGTCCTCTGTCTCTCTCATGTCCCTGGTCCTCTGTCTCTCTCATGTCCCTGGTCCTCTGTCTCTCACATGTCCCTGGTCCTCTGTCTCTCTCATGTCCCTGGTCCTCTGTCTCTCTCATGTCCCTGGTCCTCTGTCTCTCTCATGTCCCTGGTCCTCTGTCTCTCTCATGTCCCTGGTCCTCTGTCTCTCACATGTCCCTGGTCCTCTGTCTCTCTCATGTCCCTGGTCCTCTGTCTCTCATGTCCCTGGTCCTCTCTCTCATGTCCCTGGTCCTCTCTCTCTCATGTCCCTGGTCCTCTCTCTCTCATGTCCCTGGTCCTCTCTCTGATGTCCCTGGTCCTCTCTCTCTCATGTCCCTGGTCCTCTGTCTCTCATGTCCCTGGTCCTCTCTCTCATGTCCCTGGTCCTCTCTCTCTCATGTCTCTGGTCCTCTCTCTCATGTCCCTGGTCCTCTCTCTCCCATGTCCCTGGTCCTCTCTCTCCCATGTCCCTGGTCCTCTCTCTCTCATGTCCCTGGTCCTCTCTCTCTCATGTCCCTGGTCCTCTGTCTCTCATGTCCCTGGTCCTCTCTCTCTCATGTCCCTGGTCCTCTGTATCTCATGTCCCTGGTCCTCTGTCTCATGTCTCTGGTCCTCTCTCTCATGTCCCTGGTCCTCTGTCTCTCATGTCCCTGGTCCTCTCTCTCTCATGTCCCTGGTCCTCTGTATCTCATGTCCCTGGTCCTCTGTCTCATGTCTCTGGTCCTCTCTCTCATGTCCCTGGTCCTCTGTCTCTCATGTCCCTGGTCCTCTCTCTCTCATGTCTCTGGTCCTCTCTCTCATGTCCCTGGTCCTCTCTCTCTCATGTCCCTGGTCCTCTCTCTCTCATGTCCCTGGTCCTCTGTATCTCATGTCCCTGGTCCTCTGTCTCTCATGTTCCTGGTCCTCTCTCTCTCATGTCCCTGGTCCTCTCTCTCTCATGTCCCTGGTCCTCTGTATCTCATGTCCCTGGTCCTCTGTATCTCATGTCCCTGGTCCTCTGTCTCTCATGTTCCTGGTCCTCTGTCTCTCTCATGTCCTGGTCCTCTGTCTCTCTCATGTCCCTGGTCCTCTGTCTCTCATGTTCCTGGTCCTCTGTCTCTCTCATGTCCCTGGTCCTCTGTCTCTCTCATGTCCCTGGTCCTCTGTCTCTCATGTTCCTGGTCCTCTGTATCTCATGTCCCTGGTCCTCTGTATCTCATGTCCCTGGTCCTCTGTCTCTCATGTTCCTGGTCCTCTGTCTCTCTCATGTCCCTGGTCCTCTGTCTCTCTCATGTCCCTGGTCCTCTGTATCTCATGTCCCTGGTCCTCTCTCAGGTCCCTGGTCCTCTCTCTCTCTCATGTCTCTGGTCCTCTCTCATGTCCCTGGTCCTCTCTCTCATGTCCCTGGTCCTCTGTATCTCATGTCCCTGGTCCTCTCTCTCTCATGTTCCTGGTCCTCTGTCTCTCATGTCCCTGGTCCTCTCTCTCTCATGTCTCTGGTCCTCTCTCATGTCCTGGTCCTCTGTCTCTCATGTCCCTGGTCCTCTGTCTCTCATGTCCCTGGTCCTCTGTCTCTCATGTCCCTGGTCCTCTCTCTCTCATGTTCCTGGTCCTCTGTCTCTCTCATGTCCCTGGTCCTCTGTCTCTCATGTCCCTGGTCCTCTGTCTCTCTCATGTCCCTGGTCCTCTGTCTCTCATGTCCCTGGTCCTCCTCTCTCTCTCATGTCTCTGGTCCTCTCTCATGTCCCTGGTCCTCTGTCTCTCATGTCCCTGGTCCTCTGTCTCTCATGTCCCTGGTCCTCTCTCTCTCATGTCCCTGGTCCTCTGTCTCTCATGTCCCTGGTCCTCTCTCTCTCATGTCCCTGGTCCTCTGTCTCTCCTGTCCCTGGTCCTCTGTCTCTCCTGTCCCTGGTCCTCTCTCTCTCATGTCCCTGGTCCTCTGTCTCTCATGTCCCTGGTCCTCTCTCTCTCATGTCCCTGGTCCTCTGTCTCTCATGTCCCTGGTCCTCTCTCTCTCATGTGCCTGGTCCTCTGTCTCTCCTGTCCCTGGTCCTCTCTCTCTCCTGTCCCTGGTCCTCTGTCTCTCATGTCTCTGGTCCTCTCTGTCTCATGTCCCTGGTCCTTTGTCTCTCCTGTCCCTGGTCCTCTCTCTCTCATGTCCCTGGTCCTCTGTCTCTCATGTCCCTGGTCCTCTGTCTCTCATGTCCCTGGTCCTCTCTCTCTCATGTCACTGGTCCTCTGTCTCTCATGTCTCTGGTCCTCTCTCTCTCATGTCCCTGGTCCTCTGTCTCTCATGTCCCTGGTCCTCTCTCTCTCATGTCCCTGGTCCTCTGTCTCTCCTGTCCCTGGTCCTCTGTCTCTCCTGTCCCTGGTCCTCTCTCTCTCATGTCCCTGGTCCTCTGTCTCTCATGTCCCTGGTCCTCTGTCTCTCATGTCTCTGGTCCTCTGTCTCTCATGTCCCTGGTCCTCTCTCTCTCATGTCCCTGGTCCTCTGTCTCTCCTGTCCCTGGTCCTCTGTCTCTCATGTCCCTGGTCCTCTGTCTCTCATGTCCCTGGTCCTCTCTCTCTCATGTCCCTGGTCCTCTGTCTCTCATGTCCCTGGTCCTCTCTCTCTCATGTCCCTGGTCCTCTGTCTCTCATGTCCCTGGTCCTCTGTCTCTCATGTCCCTGGTCCTCTCTCTCTCATGTCCCTGGTCCTCTGTCTCTCATGTCCCTGGTCCTCTGTCTTTTGGAAAGTTAAATAAATGCATACAAAAGTGAAAATGATCTGTTTTCACTGCAGGACCGGAGTCTCTCAGTCAAAGAGACCCTGGACCAGGACCGGAGTCTCTCAGTCAAAGAGACCCTGGACCAGGACCGGAGTCTCTCTGTCAAAGAAACCCTGGACCAGGACTGGAGTCTCTCTGTCAAAGAGACCCTGGACCAGGACCTGGAGTCAGAGTCAAGCAGATCAGAACTGAATTCAAAATTTAAACCAGAGGATGCTGAAGACCTGGAGCCAGGATCCAGATCAGCTTTGAAGCCTGAACCTGGATCAGAGGAGTCTAAATATGTGGTCCCCGGATCCAGATCAGAGGGTACCAACATCTCTGAGTCAGAATCAGAGTCTGGACCAGATCAGACCAGAGACCTGCAGCCAGGACCCCTTTCAGACCAGACTGTGGGATCCAGATCAGATGTGAAGCCTGAAGACAGATCAGAAGAGACCAGAGACCTGCATACCGGACTAAAATTAAACCTGAATTCAGAATCCAGATCAACAGAAACCAAAGACTTGGAGTCCGGATCCAGATCTGATCTTAATCCTGACTTTCGATCAGATCTTAAAACTGTACCCAAGTCAGAGGAGACCAGAGACCTGCAGACCAGATCCACTTCAGAGCTAAGATCCACTTCAGAGCTAAGATCCAGATCCACTTCAGATCAGCAGCTGAGATCCGGCTCAGATGTGGAAACTGAATCCAGTTCAGAGGAAGACCCAGACCTGCAGCTGGGATCTGGATCAGAACTGGAGTCTGAATCCGGATCAGATTCAGAGTCGGAATCCAGTTCAGAGGAAGACCAGGACTTGGAGTCTGGATCCGGACCAGAGTTGGATTCAGGGTCAGAATCAGAATCAGCCAATCAGCAGACAGAGCTGCAGGGCATGCTGGGAAAAGAGACTGAAGAAGACCCCGCCCACCAAGATCTGCCGACCAATCACAGGCTGCGGCTGCGGTCGTCATGTGAAGAGCTGGCAGACAAGGTGAGTCTCCTTCTTGTCTTTGTGTCGTATCTCTCAATAGATATCGCTCATGTTGGGGTTTGGAGGCTTTAGTCTCCTCGTACATCTTTTCAGACTCGTGAGGACTTTTCTTGGAGGGATCTTTTATATTTTATTTTGTCATTGATTTTCCTTCGTCGTCGTTGTGTGTGTGTGTGTGTGTGTGTGTGTGTGTGTGTGTGTGTGTGTGTGTGTGTGTGTGTGTGTGTGTGTGTGTGTGTGTGTGTGTGTGTGTGTGTGTGTGTGTGTGTGTGTGTGTGTGTGTGCGTGCGTGCGTGCGTGCGTGCGTGCGTGCGTGCGTGCGTGCGTGCGTGCGTGCGTGCGTGCGTGCGTGCGTGTGTGTGTGGTGTGTGTGTGTGTGTGTGTGTGTGTGGTGTGTGTGTTGCAGGTCTGCCTCTGGGTGCAGCAGGGGAGCAGAGTGTTGTCTGAAAGCTCTGAAGCCGGACTGCAGCTCTTTGAGGCCGAAGAGACTCTGAACACACACCTGAGGTTGCAAACAGAGGCTGAGGTTCACACACACACACACACACACACACACACACACACACACACACACACACACACACACACAGGTTAAACTGATCATAGCGTTTTACGTGTCTCCAGTCTGCAGGTTTGGAAGCAGGAAACATGAAGCAGATCCTGGATCAGATCAACGCTCTGCAGCCCGGTGGCTCCCCGCTGTCCCCCCTCAAAACACTGACCCAGCAACTGAAGAGGGTCCGCACCAGAACCAGCACCAGCGACCCACCGAGCCCTGAACTCCCTGCTCGGGTGGATCTGGTCCTGAAGGAGCTGCAGGGTCTGAACAGGAAGTTAGACTCAAACCTGGAGCTGCTGCAACCCTACGTCACTTTCCTCCACACGGCACAGCAGGTCAGAACCAGAACCCTCCGCCAAGACTCCGTCAGAGGAAAATAGTTCTTTATCCGCCCTTTACCACTTCCTGTCCCCTGGTCTGGAGGTCAATGGTTTCCTGAATGTGTTTCTGGTTGTTAGCCTGAAATCAGGTCTGTGGTTAACACGAGTTGAAGAGATTTTAACATTTAGTTCTACCACATAAAACACATCAGTAAATACCCCATTGGTGAGTTAAAAAGCGGTGGTGACGTGAAGTCATGTGACCGTGCTGTATTTCCTTTATAGCCCGACAGTAGCCACCTTTAGCTTAGAGGTGGTGAGGTGAAGTCATGTGACCGTGCTGTAGTTCCTTTATAGCCCAACATTAGCCTCCTTTAGCTTAGCGGTGGTGACGTGAAGTCATGTGACCGTGCTGTATTTCCTTTATAGCCCAACAGTAGCCACCTTTAGCTTAGCGGTGGTGACGTGAAGTCATGTGACCGTGCTGTAGTTCCTTTATAGCCCAACATTAGCCTCCTTTAGCTTAGCGGTGGTGACGTGAAGTCATGTGACCGTGCTGTAGTTCTTTATAGCCCAACATTAGCCTCCTTTAGCTTAGCGGTGGAGACGTGAAGTCATGTGACCGTGCTGTAGTTCCTTTATAGCCCAACATTAGCCTCCTTTAGCTTAGCGGTGGTGACGTGAAGTCATGTGACCGTGCTGTAGTTCCTTTATAGCCCAACATTAGCCTCCTTTAGCTTAGCGGTGGTGACGTGAAGTCATGTGACCGTGCTGTAGTTCCTTTATAGCCCAACATTAGCCTCCTTTAGCTTAGAGGTGGTGACGTGAAGTCATGTGACCGTGCTGTAGTTCCTTTATAGCCCAACATTAGCCACCTTTAGCTTAGCGGTGGTGACGTGAAGTCATGTGACCGTGCTGTAGTTCCTTTATAGCCCAACATTAGCCACCTTTAGCTTAGCGGTGGTGACGTGAAGTCATGTGACCGTGCTGTAGTTCCTCTATAGCCCAACATTAGCCACCTTTAGCTTAGCGGTGGTGACGTGAAGTCATGTGACCGTGCTGTAGTTCCTCTATAGCCCAACATTAGCCACCTTTAGCTTAGCGGGGGTGACGTGAAGTCATGTGACCGTGCTGTAGTTCCTTTACAGCCCAACATTAGCCTCCTTTAGCTTAGCGGTGGTGACGTGAAGTCATGTGACCATGCTGCAGTTCCTTTACAGCCCAACAGTAGCCTCCTTTAGCTTAGCGGTGGTGACGTGAAGTCATGTGACCGTGCTGTAGTTCCTTTATAGCCCAACATTAGCCTCCTTTAGCTTAGCGGTGGTGACGTGAAGTCATGTGACCGTGCTGTAGTTCCTTTACAGCCCAACATTAGCCTCCTTTAGCTTAGCGGTGGTGACGTGAAGTCATGTGACCGTGCTGTAGTTCCTTTATAGCCCAACATTAGCCTCCTTTAGCTTAGCGGTGGTGACGTGAAGTCATGTGACCGTGCTGTAGTTCCTTTACAGCCCAACATTAGCCTCCTTTAGCTTAGCGGTGGTGACGTGAAGTCATGTGACCGTGCTGTAGTTCCTTTACAGCCCAACAGTAGCCTCCTTTAGCTTAGCGGTGGTGACGTGAAGTCATGTGACCGTGCTGTAGTTCCTTTACAGCCCAACAGTAGCCTCCTTTAGCTTAGCGGTGGTGACGTGAAGTCATGTGACCGTGCTGTAGTTCCTTTACAGCCCAACAGTAGCCTCCTTTAGCTTAGCGGTGGTGACGTGAAGTCATGTGACCGTGTTGTAGTTCCTTTATAGCTTCAATCCTCTCCCCCAGGTGGAGGACGAGGTGGAAGAACTTCAGGAGCTCTACAGAAAGAGACCAGAGGAAGAGGAAGTCAGTAGCTGCATGTCCGCAGTGAAGAACAGGAAGCAGTTTGACTCCAGCTGGGAGAAAACGCTGCAGAGTGTCCTCTCCTGTCAGGAATTTGGAAACAGCTTCCTCCAAACTGCTAACACGGTGAGATGACATTACACTGTGGCTCTGTGAATCATGCAGAGCGCTGTAGTTTGATATAAACCATGTGTTTGTCAGGTGTCTGGATCAGCGTTGAACCTGCAGTCGGTGGTTCAGGAGACGCTGGAGAGACTCTGCAGAACAGAACAGGAAGTGAACGAGATGAGGAGTCAGCGGATAATCCAGACCCAGGAGCAGAGAGATTACTGCAGGAAGTACAGGGAGAGACTGGACAAGGTACTGCTGTAGTCTGAACCCTGCAGGGTATCGCAACAACTCCAGTTTCTATTCAAGGACTTTAATCTCAGTATTAAACTTTATTCTTGACTTTATTTTGACTTTATTCAGGATTACACTAAAAAGATGGGGAGATAAGAAGAAAGGTTCAGATTCTCCTTTGAATGGGATTTATAGAAGATAGTCCCACCAGAGAGCATGGCGGTACTGGTCTTAGGTCCGGTTCTGGTTTTAGATCCGGTACTGGTCTTTGGTCCGGTACTGGTTTTAGATCCGGTACTGGTCTTTGGTCCGGTACTGGTTTTAGGTCCGGTACTGGTCTTTGGTCCGGTACTGGTTTTAGGTCAGGTACTGGTTTTAGATCCGGGGCTGGTTTTAGGTGCGGTTCTGGTTTTAGATCCGGTCCTGGTCTTTGGTCTGGTACTTGTTTTAGGTCAGGTAGGCTACTGGTTTTAGATCCGGTACTGGTCTTAGGTCCGGTTCTGGTTTTAGATCCGGTACTGGTCTTAGGTCCGGTTCTGGTTTTAGGTCCGGTACTGGTCTTAGGTCCGGTACTGGTTTTAGGTCAAATACTGGTTTTAGATCCGGTCCTGGTCTTAGGTCCGGTACTGGTCTTAGCTCCGGTACTGGTTTTAGGTCCGGTACTGGTTTTAGATCCGGTCCTGGTCTTAGGTCCGGTACTGGTTTTAGGTCAGGTACTGGTTTTAGATCCGGTCCTGGTCTTAGGTCCGGTACTGGTCTTAGCTCCGGTACTGGTTTAAGGTCCGGTACTGGTTTTAGATCCGCTCCTGGTCATAGGTCCGGTACTGGTCTTAGCTCCGGTACTGGGGTAAAGGTACTCTCCATAACCCTTGCTGGTTGTTCCAGACCCTGCAGGACCTGAACTGTGTCTCTGAGATGCTGGACTCCTGCACTCTGATGGATCTGGGTTCAGACCTGCAGACCTCCAAGCTGCTGGAGCGCTTCAGCCAGGCCCGTCCACACTTTACCGTGAGTCCTCTGATTTTAAACTGAAGCAAAATAGAGAACCCAAGGGCTACATGGACTTTTTGTTCTGCAGGGACTTATGGGGCTCATGACTGAACTGGGAAGGTGTTTCTTTCTTCTTTGCTCCAGAAACTGGACGCTGAGGTGGAGTTCATGTTGAAGAGCTGGGAGACTCTGAGAGGAGTCCAGGAGGGTCTGGAGGAGGAGGAGGAGGAGGAGGATGAGGATGAGGAAGGACCAGTGGAGGAGGAAGACCTGTCAGAGCTGCTGAAGCTCCAGGAGAAAGTGAAGAAGAAGATCCGTCAGAGCGAATCCATCCTGGACCGGACCAGCAGCTTCCAGCTCACATCCAGACAGGTCCGTGCGACAGGAAGTGGTTCTGACAGGAAGTGGTTCTGACAGGAAGCCTGCAGGTACTTATCAAAGTGTTGTTTCCTTTGGGTCCAGCTGGAGGCGCTGATCCAGACTTTAACTGGTTCCTGTGGATCCAGCGAGGAACAGCAGCAGATCCAGAGTCTGTTCAAAACCGCTTCAACACTGAAGAGCGACATCTGCACCTCCGTCAGCTCCACCGTCAGTACAGTTACTGCCAGTTTGAGTTACTACCAGTATGAGTTACTACCAGTATGAGTTACTGCCAATTTGAGTTACTACCAGTATGAGTTACTACCAGTTTGAGTTACTACCAGTTTGAGTTACTACCAGTATGAGATACTGCCAGTATGAGTTACTACCAGTTTGAGTTCCTACCAGTATGAGTTACTGCCAGTATGAGTTACTGCCAGTTTGAGTTACTACCAGTATGAGTTACAACCAGTTTGAGTTACTACCAGTTTGAGTTACAACCAGTATGAGTTACTACCAGTTTGAATTACAACCAGTATGAGTTACTACCAGTTTGAGTTACTACCAGTATGAGTTACAACCAGTTTGAGTTACAACCAGTATGAGTTACTACCTGTTTGAGTTACTACCAGTTTGAGTTACAACCAGTATGAGTTACTACCAGTATGAGTTACTACCAGTATGAGTTACTACCTGTTTGAGTTACTACCAGTTTGAGTTACAACCAGTATGAGTTACTACCAGTATGAGTTACTACCAGTATGAGTTACTACCTGTTTGAGTTACTACCAGTTTGAGTTACTACCAGTTTGAGTTACTGCCAGTTTGAGTTACTACCAGTTTGAGTTACTACCAGTTTGAGTTTCTACCAGTTTGAGTTACTACCAGTTTGAGTTACTACCAGTATGAGTTACTACCAGTTTGAGTTACTACCAGTATGAGTTACTACCAGTATGAGTTACTACCAGTTTGAGTTACTACCAGTTTGAGTTACTACCAGTTCGAGTTACTACCAGTTCGAGTTACTACCAGTTTGAGTTACTACCAGTATGAGTTACTACCAGTTTGAGTTACTACCAGTTTGAGTTACTACCAGTATGAGTTACTACCAGTTTGAGTTACTACCAGTTTGAGTTACTGCCAGTATGAGTTACTGCCAGTTTGAGTAACTACCAGTATGAGTTACTACCAGTTTGAGTTACTACCAGTATGAGTTACTACCAGTTTGAGTTACTACCAGTTTGAGTTTCTACCAGTTTGAGTTACTGCCAGTTTGAGTTATAGTTGTGCTTAGCTGGAGTATTTCCTTTCCCTGCTGCTTCACTTCCTGTTCCTCTCTGTCAGGGTTGGAGCAGTTTCCACGTGGACCAGCTGGAGGCCCGGCTCGTCTCTCTGGACTCTCTCTGCGTCTCGTGGCTGAAGGAAGCATCTCGTCGTGAGGAGAAACTCAGCAGGGAGCGGCTGCTCAACGACGACATCAACCAGGTGAGTCTATCAATTCAAATGTTAGGAACACAGGTCATAAACAGCAACTGTTTCTGTTTACAAAAGATTAAAATAGTATTCAAATAATAATTCTGTCAATAAAAGAAAATTCCACAATTGCGAAATATCAATTTTTATTAATTCTACATCTTTTTGTGAATGTATTATATAGATTATTAGCGGTTTGACATCTTTTATTTGAAGTTTTGCTTCCTTTTTTAAATTAAAGTAATAGCTCACGTTTTAAAGTTCCCGAGTAAAAAACCTAATCGTTAATTTTGCAGACTTTTTTTGTCCTGTTTCTCCAAATGAATTGGGTTATTTAGCCTCCGTACCAGCCTCCTGCCCTGGAGTCCGGCCTCTGGCCCTGGAGTCCGGCTTCTTGCCCTGGAGTCCGGCCTCTGGCCCTGGAGTCCGGCTTCTTGCCCTGGAGCCCGGCCTCTGGCCCTGGAGTCCGGCCTCTTGCCCTGGAGTCCGGCCTCTTGCCCTGGAGTCCGGCCTCTGGCCCTGGAGTCCGGCCTCTTGCCCTGGAGTCCGGCCTCTTGCCCTGGAGTCCGGCCTCTTGCCCTGGAGTCCGGCCTCTTGCCCTGGAGTCCGGCCTCTTGCCCTGGAGTCCGGCCTCCTGCCCTGGAGTCCGGCCTCTGGACCTGGAGTCCGGCCTCTTGCCCTGGAGTCCGGCCTCTTGCCCTGGAGTCCGGCCTCTGGCCCTGGAGTCCGGCCTCTGGCCCTGGAGTCCGGCCTCTTGCCCTGGAGTCCGGCCTCTGGCCCTGGAGTCCGGCCTCTTGCCCTGGAGTCCGGCCTCTTGCCCTGGAGTCCGGCCTCTGGCCCTGGAGTCCGGCCTCTGGCCCTGGAGTCCGGCCTCTGGCCCTGGAGTCCGGCCTCTTGCCCTGGAGTCCGGCCTCTTGCCCTGGAGTCCGGCCTCTGGCCCTGGAGTCCGGCCTCTTGCCCTGGAGTCCGGCCTCTTGCCCTCGAGTCCGGCCTTCTTGCCCTGGAGTCCGGCCTCTTGCCCTGGAGTCCGGCCTCTTGCCCTGGACTCCAGCCTCTTGCCCTGGAGTCCGGCCTCTTGCCCTGGACTCCAGCCTCTTGCCCTGGAGTCCGGCCTCTTGCCCTGGAGTCCAGCCCCTCTGCGTTTTATTTGGTCTAAATATAATCTGCAGTCAGCTGACAGTGTTAGATTTGATTGGAGCTATGAAGACGCTCGCTGCAGCAGAAACCTTGTGGTTCTCTCGCTGAATTGTATTCTGTTTTCTACGATGGCGGACAGGTTCCGACGCCGGAGAAACTGTAGCTTCAGAAACGATGCGAATAAAAACCCACAGAATTATCTAAAGCTTTAAAACTTTATTGCTAATGACATTCCCTTCACAGTCACCTCATGGAGGTGCTGGAGGAGAAGTTATTAAAGTACATCGCATGGAAACTATATCAGAAATATCAAAGTGTTAAAGATTCTAGAGTTCAAGACCACAGAAGGACTGTGGGGTTCATCCTCTGGGGAACAGGAATGTTATGGTTGAGACACTTGACCTAAAATAGCTCCCCCCCCGTCCTCTTCCATTATCTGCTCTTCAGTCAGAGCTGTGAGAGCTGGTGTCCATGGACGGGGGGAGTTTTTATGAGTTTATTTTTAGAGCTGGGGGGATTTAAATCCAGAGGGAGGAGGAACAGCTGTCAGAAGATCTGTCAGCTCAGAACAGCTGAGACACAGGGAGGTGAAGACATTTAAATCACTGAAGAGGTTGGGCTGATTCTCTAACCTCAGGGTGGGGGAGCCAAGGAGTCAAGGAGTCAGAAGTCAGGAGTCAGGACTCAGGAGTCAGGAGTCAGGAGTCAAGGAGTCAGGAGTCAGGAGTCAGGAGTTAGGAAGAGTAAAACACCAAACGTTACCTGGAAGATATCTCTAAACCAAGTGTGTGTGTGTGTGTCTGTCTGTCTGTCTGTCTGTCTGTCTGTCTGTCTGTCTGTCTGTCTGTCTGTCTGTCTGTGTGTGTGTGTGTGTGTGTGTGTGTGTGTGTGTGTGTGTGTGTGTGTGTGTGTGTGTGTGTGTGTGTGTGTGTGTGTGTGTGTGTGTGTGTGTGTGTGTGTGTGTGTGTGTGTGTGAGGGGTGTGTGTGTGTGTGTGTGTGTGTGTGTGTGTGTGTGTGTGTGAGGTGTGTGTGTGTGTGTGTGTGTGTGTGTGTGTGTGAGGTGTGTGTGTGTGTGTGTGTGTGTGTGTGTGTGTGTGTGTGTGTGTGTGTGTGTGTGTGTGTGTGTGTGTGTGTGTGTGTGTGTGTGTGTGTGTGTGTGAGAGTGCATGAGTGTGTGTGAGTGTGTATGTGCAGCTGCCACTTCAGGACCAGGTGCATGCTGGGAAATACCCATTGGCTGACTCTGCCTGTATTTCTGATCCCCCCCCTCTCCATACCTTAAGCAGCAGCTGCTTAATGACACAGCAGCAACCAGTCACACCAGTAACTCCAGTGAAATGTCACACTGGTGAAAGTATGTTGTTTTTAAGGAATGACGAGTAGAGGAACCGCAGGGGAGGGAGGATGAACCTCGGAGCAGCTTCAACCACTGAGCTGTTTTACACAAACCAATCTAATTGTATTCATACAGCCCAATATCACACATTTCCCATCAGCCTCAGGGTCTGCGGTGACATCAGAGTCATGTGATCACATTGTTAAAATAAGTGCATAAAACATTCGGGTAAGTTTCCAACCACAGAGACAGTTTTGTGTCTCATTTGTGTAATAGAAGAGTTTTGGGCCGTTGTAAGGCCAACCTCATGGTGGCGCTAGAGAGGAATCAAGTCAGTAAGATTCATCCTCTGGAAACAGGAGCGTCTTTACAGAAAGGTTTGGGAATCCATCCAATACCTGTAGAGATACTGTACACCAGTCTGGGGGCCCAACGATGACTCTAGGGTCATTAGGATATATGTTTGTATTGTGTCTTGGTTGTCCTGGGTCCAGACGCCTCTCTTTGCGTCCGGACATCCATCCCATTCTCGTCATGTGATCACATTGTTCAAATAAGTGGATAAAGCCTCTAGCTACGTTTCCAACAACAGAGACAGCTTTTCTGAACGCTGCACGTGTTTCCTGAAGCTGGGGAAGATGTTTCTTCATCTGCTTGTGTTCTGGCTCATTTGTGTAATGGAAGAGTTCTGAACCTCATGGTGGCGCTAGAGGGGAAATCAAGGTGTTAGCCAAAGTCAGTACGATTCATCCTCTGGGAAACAGGAACACAGCGGTTTAGTAATCCATCCGATACATATACCAGTCTGGTGGCCTGACTATGATGCTTGCAAGGCAAACTCAAGAAGACTCAAGAAAGCATTGCCTCTCTGACAATGAGCTATTTGGATGTAGCCTAACGAGCCGCTCTAAGCCGGTCTGGCATCAGGTCTGGCTCAGCGTCTTTGGGCATTAGGAAAAGCGCTATATAAATCCCATGTATTATTATTATTATAAATATGTCTAATTTTCATTTTTCAGCTTCGTGAGTCCTTCAAGGAGCTGAAGAAGCGTTTCAGTAACCTGAGGTTCAACTATCTGAAGAGGAACGACAGGACGAGGAACACCAAGGCAGCGAGAAACCAGCTGCAGCAGGTGGAGCTGTACGAGGAGAAGCTGCAGGTACACTTTAAAGAGTCCTCTCCTGTTGATGTTCAAGTGTATATCAGTGTGTAGTGTCTCTACTTTAAAGAGTCCTCTCCTGTTGATGTTCAAGTGTATATCAGTGTGTAGTGTCTCTACTTTAAAGAGTCCTCTCCTGTTGATGTTCAGGTGTATATCAGTATGTAGTGTCTCTACTTTAAAGAGTCCTCTCCTGTTGATGTTCAAGTGTATATCAGTGTGTAGTGTCTCTACTTTAAAGAGTCCTCTCCTGCTGACGTTCAGGTGTATATCAGTGTGTAGTGTCTCTACTTTAAAGAGTCCTCTCCTGTTGATGTTCAAGTGTATATCAGTGTGTAGTGTCTCTACTTTAAAGAGTCCTCTCCTGCTGACGTTCAGGTGTATATCAGTGTGTAGTGTCTCTACTTTAAAGAGTCCTCTCCTGTTGATGTTCAGGTGTATATCAGTATGTAGTGTCTCTACTTTAAAGAGTCCTCTCCTGCTGATGTTCAGGTGTATATCAGTATGTAGTGTCTCTACTTTAAAGAGTCCTCTCCTGTTGATGTTCAGGTGTATATCAGTATGTAGTGTCTCTACTTTAAAGAGTCCTCTCCTGCTGATGTTCAGGTGTATATCAGTATGTAGTGTCTCTACTTTAAAGAGTCCTCTCCTGCTGATGTTCAGGTGTATATCAGTATGTAGTGTCTCTACTTTAAAGAGTCCTCTCCTGCTGATGTTCAGGTGTATATCAGTATGTAGTGTCTCTACTTTAAAGAGTCCTCTCCTGCTGATGTTCAGGTGTATATCATTATGTAGTGTCTCTTCTTTAAAGAGTCCTCTCCTGCTGATGTTCAGGTGTATATCAGTATGTAGTGTCTCTTCTTTAAAGAGTCCTCTCCTGCTGATGTTCAGGTGTATATCAGTATGTAGTGTCTCTACTTTAAAGAGTCCTCTCCTGCTGATGTTCAGGTGTATATCAGTATGTAGTGTCTCTACTTTAAAGAGTCCTCTCCTGCTGATGTTCAGGTGTATATCAGTATGTAGTGTCTCTACTTTAAAGAGTCCTCTCCTGGTGATGTTCAGGTGTATATCAGTATGTAGTGTCTCTACTTTAAAGAGTCCTCTCCTGCTGATGTTCAGGTGTATATCAGTATGTAGTGTCTCTACTTTAAAGAGTCCTCTCCTGCTGATGTTCAGGTGTATATCAGTATGTAGTGTCTCTACTTTAAAGAGTCCTCTCCTGATGATGTTCAGGTGTATATCAGTATGTAGTGTCTCTACTTTAAAGAGTCCTCTCCTGCTGATGTTCAGGTGTATATCAGTATGTAGTGTCTCTACTTTAATGAGTCCTCTCCTGCTGATGTTCAGGTGTATATCAGTATGTAGTGTCTCTACTTTAAAGAGTCCTCTCCTGCTGATGTTCAGATGTATATCAGTATGTAGTGTCTCGACTTTAAAGAGTCCTCTCCTGCTGAGGTTCAGGTGTATATCAGTAGGTAGTGTCTCTACTTTAAAGAGTCCTCTCCTGCTGATGTTCAGGTGTATATCAGTATGTAGTGTCTCTACTTTAATGAGTCCTCTCCTGCTGATGTTCAGGTGTATATCAGTATGTAGTGTCTCTACTTTAAAGAGTCCTCTCCTGCTGATGTTCAGATGTATATCAGTATGTAGTGTCTCGACTTTAAAGAGTCCTCTCCTGCTGAGGTTCAGGTGTATATCAGTAGGTAGTGTCTCTACTTTAAAGAGTCCTCTCCTGATGATGTTCAGGTGTATATCAGTATGTAGTGTCTCTACTTTAAAGAGTCCTCTCCTGCTGATGTTCAGGTGTATATCAGTATGTAGTGACTCTACTTTAAAGAGTCCTCTCCTGCTGATGTTCAGGTGTATATCAGTATGTAGTGTCTCTACTTTAAAGAGTCCTCTCCTGCTGATGTTCAGGTGTATATCAGTATGTAGTGTCTGTACTTTAAAGAGTCCTCTCCTGTTGATGTTCAGGTGTATATCAGTATGTAGTGTCTCTACTTTAAAGAGTCCTCTCCTGCTGATGTTCAGGTGTATATCAGTATGTAGTGTCTCTACTTTAAAGAGTCCTCTCCTGCTGATGTTCAGGTGTATATCAGTATGTAGTGTCTCTACTTTAAAGAGTCCTCTCCTGCTGATGTTCAGGTGTATATCAGTATGTAGTGTCTCTACTTTAAAGAGTCCTCTCCTGCTGATGTTCAGGTGTATATCAGTATGTAGTGTCTCTACTTTAAAGAGTCCTCTCCTGCTGATGTTCAGGTGTATATCAGTATGTAGTGTCTCTACTTTAAAGAGTCCTCTCCTGCTGATGTTCAGGTGTATATCAGTGTGTAGTGTCTCTACTTTAAAGAGTCCTCTCCTGCTGATGTTCAGAGCCCAGTCTGCTCTGATTGGTTAGCTGGCTGGCTCTGTTGTGATTGGTCATCCAACTTAGAGATGTCCCGCCCCTTAGCCTATCACGTACAATGTGTTTGAGTGCTAGCCAATAGGAGCGTGTTCCATAGTGATATCATCTGAAGTAAACAAAGGAGATTCCTGTCTCTTGACGTTTATAATAAATAATAATAACCTAGATTTCTGTCCATCAGGCGCTGAGGAAACGCCTTGGGGGGGCGACCTCTCGTCTGGGGTCAGAGGTCAGGGATGGGGGCGTTGCCAGGGAGACGGAGGATGCGGTGAACGAGCTGCAGAGACAGATGGGCGAGTTAGAGCGAAGCGTGGGGGAACACCAGAAGACTCTGGAGATGACCTGCAGACTGCAGACCGCCATGTTGGAGGTCAGATACCTGCACACAGGGGTTCATTTCACACAACATGAAGGAGGAGGAGGAGGAGGAGGAGGAGGAGGAGGTCAGATACCTGCACACAGGGGTTCATTTCACACAACATGAAGGAGGAGGAGGAGGTCAGATACCTGCACACAGGGGTTCATTTCACACAACATGAAGGAGGAGGAGGAGGTCAGATACCTGCACACAGGGGTTCATTACACACAACATGGAGGAGGAGGAGGAGGTCAGATACCTGCACACAGGGGTTCATTTCACACAACATGAAGGAGGAGGAGGAGGTCAGATACCTGCACACAGGGGTTCATTACACACAACATGAAGGAGGAGGAGGAGGAGGTCAGATACCTGCACACAGGGGTTCATTACACACAACATGAAGGAGGAGGAGGAGGAGGTCAGATACCTGCACACAGGGGTTCATTACACACAACATGAAGGAGGAGGAGGAGGAGGTCAGATACCTGCACACTGGGGTTCATTTCACACAACATGAAGGAGGAGGAGGAGGTCAGATACCTGCACACAGGGGTTCATTACACACAACATGGAGGAGGAGGAGGAGGTCAGATACCTGCACACAGGGGTTCATTACACACAACATGGAGGAGGAGGAGGAGGTCAGATACCTGCACACAGGGGTTCATTTCACACAACATGAAGGAGGAGGAGGAGGTCAGATACCTGCACACAGGGGTTCATTACACACAACATGAAGGAGGAGGAGGAGGAGGTCAGATACCTGCACACAGGGGTTCATTACACACAACATGAAGGAGGAGGAGGAGGAGGTCAGATACCTGCACACAGGGGTTCATTACACACAACATGAAGGAGGAGGAGGAGGTCAGATACCTGCACACAGGGGTTCATTTCACACAACATGAAGGAGGAGGAGGAGGAGGAGGAGGTCAGATACCTGCACACAGGGGTTCATTACACACAACATGGAGGAGGAGGAGGTCAGATACCTGCACACAGGGGTTCATTACACACAACATGAAGGAGGAGGAGGAGGAGGTCAGATACCTGCACACAGGGGTTCATTACACACAACATGAAGGAGGAGGAGGAGGAGGAGGAGGTCAGATACCTGCACACACGGGTTCATTTCACACAACATGAAGGAGGAGGTCAGATACCTGCACACAGGGGTTCATTACACACAACATGGAGGAGGAGGAGGAGGTCAGATACCTGCACACAGGGGTTCATTACACACAACATGAAGGAGGAGGAGGAGGTCAGATACCTGCACACAGGGGTTCATTACACACAACATGAAGGAGGAGGAGGAGGTCAGATACCTGCACACAGGGGTTCATTTCACACAACATGAAGGAGGAGGAGGAGGTCAGATACCTGCACACAGGGGTTCATTTCACACAACATGAAGGAGGAGGAGGAGGTCAGATACCTGCACACAGGGTTCATTTCAGATTTCTTCTGAATCCACCAAATGTTAGCATTAGCATCATTAGCATGTAAACATTTCAGAAAACTTGTAATGTAAAAGATCCCCGTGTTAACGTCAGTAACGAAGTGGGGGAGTTTCATGGTCATATCTGTCAGGTAAATATTTCTCTCCATTCACATTCCCAGTATCAGTTCTGGTGTGATGACGCCGGATCGACCATCGCTCGCGTCGGGAAGTTCTCCTCAGAGTGCCGCAGCACGGAGGCCGTGTCCGTCCTGCATCGACAGTTTGAGAAGTTTGTTTGGCCGACGGTCCCTCAGCAGGAGGAGAGGATCAGTCAGATCACTGAGCTCGCTGTCCAGCTGCACGGTAGAACACACGCTTTTATTCTGAAAGGGCACACAGACCTTTATTCTGAAAGGGCACACACACCTTTATTCTGAAAGGGCACACACACCTTTATTCTGAAAGTGCACACACACCTATATTCTGAAAGGGCACACACACCTATATTCTGAAAGGGCACACACACCTATATTCTGAAAGGGCACACAGACCTTTATTCTGAAAGGGCACACACACCTATATTCTGAAAGTGCACACACACCTATATTCTGAAAGGGCACACACACCTATATTCTGAAAGGGCACACACACCTATATTCTGAAAGGGCACACACACCTATATTCTGAAAGGGCACACAGACCTTTATTCTGAAAGGGCACACACACCTTTATTCTGAAAGGGCACACACACCTTTATTCTGAAAGGGCACACACACCTATATTCTGAAAGGGCACACACACCTTTATTCTGAAAGGGCACACACACCTATATTCTGAAAGGGCACACACACCTTTATTCTGAAAGGGCACACACACCTTTATTCTGAAAGGGCACACACACCTATATTCTGAAAGGGCACACACACCTTTATTCTGAAAGGGCACACAGACCTTTATTCTGAAAGGGCACACACACCTATATTCTGAAAGGGCACACACACCTTTATTCTGAAAGGGCACACACACCTATATTCTGAAAGGGCACACACACCTATATTCTGAAAGGGCACACAGACCTATATTCTGAAAGGGCACACACACCTATATTCTGAAAGGGCACACACACCTATATTCTGAAAGGGCACACACACCTATATTCTGAAAGGGCACACACACCTATATTCTGAAAGGGCACACACACCTATATTCTGAAAGGGCACACAGACCTATATTCTGAAAGGGCACACACACCTATATTCTGAAAGGGCACACAGACCTTTATTCTGAAAGGGCACACACACCTTTATTCTGAAAGGGCACACACACCTATATTCTGAAAGGGCACACACACCTTTATTCTGAAAGTGCACACACACCTTTATTCTGAAAGTGCACACACACCTGGGATCGTGAGTTCCTCCATTACGTAACACAATCAAATCCATTGATTACATGGTGCCAACGTGTGTTGAGGTGCTTAATGTCAACAGTTCTGCATTGAAATGTGTGAGAAAAGAACTTAGGTAGGGTTTTACATATGATTGCATTCATAGAAATACAAATATCTGGTGGATATATGAAGTAAAGTATTTTTTTTAAATGTAAGTACATCATAAATTATAATTGAAGAAGAATACATAGGACAATAGCATCAACAATAGGAGATGTTCTCTCTTCCTACAGGTGCTATTTACTTAGATATGCTTTAATGTATCCCTCTTTTAACAACACTGTGTGTGTGTGTGTGTGTGTGTAGGGCTGGAGGAGGGGCGGCGCTACATCGAGAAGACGGTCAGTAAGCACTCTGAGATGGTGGAGTCCATCAGAGCGCTGAGCGACGGGCTCCTGGCGCTGGAGGCCAAACTGAGGGTAACACGAGGCTGAAAGATATATTATATTTACATCACATGTCATTTGTTAGACGCTTTTATCGAATTCAGCACTGTGGACAATCCCCACAGGAGCACTTTGGGGTGAAGTGTCTCAGGGACACAACCACATGCTGACTGCAGTGGGACTCGAACTTGGTACCCCCTGATGCAAAGTCCAGCACACTACCCACTGAGCCACAGCCTCCACTACAACTAAATGACTTTACTTTAATCTACATCAAAAAGATAGATAAATCCCACACACACCCCTGAAACACCTCCATTGGACTCCTTGGTTTACTCCAGGAACATAGTGACATCACTACGTAAATCCACACTGCAACAATACTTCAAAATTAACATAAAAGTATAATTAGCAAAATATTCTTTAGGTATTCATTGTTAAAGTACCCACTGCAAAAAAAAAATCAAAAGCACCCAAAAATATTTATATTAAAAATGATTAAATGTACGGATGCTAATTTATATTTTCTCAAACTGCTAATTGAATAATGATCTCATCGCCCAGCGTTCCTCAATAAACGGTTAGCTAATTTAATGTATAACAAAACATCATATTACTTTCTTTATGAAAACATCTGAATTACTAAAGTAAGTATACTTGAGTAAATGCACTTTCCAGCACTAGAGCACAGTAAATATTAACATACATGTGAGATGTAAAGGGAAATAATACTGGTCTGCTGATTGGTACCACATTAAGTCATTCTGTAAGATAACGCTTTCCGTTTATTGCATTCTGATATCACAGATGGAGAGTCTTAAAAACCAGCAGGACGATGGACAGAAGGAGGAAGAGGAAGACAAAGAGAAAGATGAAGACGAAGAGGAAAAGAAAGAGAAGTCATTGAAGGAAAACAGGAGGAAGAAGAAGGAGCAGACAGATAACCGCCGCTCACAGGAGGCGTCGGACATGGTAAACATAATCACACACACATTTATTAAACATACGATAAACAGAATGTACACAATAATGCAGTAAATACAATCAGACAGCTACGTTAAGGGTTAGACATGCATGACATATTTATGGTACTTATCCAAAACACTGGTGCAGGTGTGAGGTAATGAGTCAGTTTGGGACTCATTACTTGCTTTTGTTTTGATTAAAATGTCACCTGTCAATCTGCTGTCAAAATGATGGCTGTAAGGTCTCCTAAATGTTTACAGCACGAGCTAAAGGAGACGGGCCACACCCCCGAACTGACCGCCGAGCATGATGGGAAGGAGGTTCCAGTGAAGAGGCAGATCGCAGCCAAACGGAAGCCTCCGTTACGAAAGAGCTGCAGTCTGGATTCAGAGAGACAGACGGAGAGCAGGTACGCTGAAATAGTGCAAAAAACCCACAAAATACATTCCAATTTACAGTTTCTTTAAAAAGCTCAGAAAGAAAGACTTAAATGTTGTTTAAAAAGTACAACATTGAACAGCAAATATATATGTTTTTTAAATAGCTTTAGATAAAAATGAAGTGATATGGTGTCCCCCAGGGATCCGTTTCAGTTCCTCTTTGTTTTTCATTTTAGGAAAAATTATGATAATTTATGTGCAACATTTAATAATTCCTCACGACTCACCATGATATAGAAATATTTGAAATCAAATTGAAATGTAAATAACACAAACATTATTAAACGTGTCTGCTTGCATCCCTGAACTGTAGAAATAAAGGTTGATGTTGCTTTCCTTTAGGGCCACCTCCTCATACTGTTCCACCCACACCTTCAACTTCCCATGCTCCCCATTGGATACCAACCGACGAGTCCGCAACATACACAACCAATCACAGCCTGCCGCCACGGAGGCCACGCCCTCACCCTCTGTGACTGGCCCATCATTTTCTGACATCCAGAGGGAATTCGGGAAGGTCATTTGAAATGTGGTGTCCCACAGGGATCATATTTAGATCCTCCTTCATTTCCCATCTAATGAAAAATTATATTTATGAAAACAGATTTATGTTTGAACACATACATAGATGATATTCAAACACACAAAGATGTTTCCTTGGGTTATATTTAAGATTTGAGGGTGGTAAAACTAGCCTGAAATCTAATCATGAGAAATAAGTCTCTGCTGTTTGATGTTGACACTGTTTGAAACCCATGTTTTTGTATGCTCCCAATAGTATTACTGTTTATTAGTCATTTATATTTTTCAAATGATTGTTTGTTTTATTGCTCGACTTCTCTTTACTCTATTGTTAGCTTAGCTTTAATGCTAGCCACTTCAGTGAGTGAATTGGAGAAAGGGTACACACTATAAATGAAGTCAAGTCATATATTTATCAAAGACACTTGCTAAATGCACAAATACTCAATTGTTATTTACCCAGGATGCATCAAGAGGCAGCCTGTCAGAGGCGGAGCTTCACGACGTGATGATGGAAGATTCTCTCTCCAATGACGAGTACGATTGTGCATCACCTGACGACATTTCCCTGCCGCCACTGGCAGAGACTCCAGAGTCCATCATGGTTCAATCAGACGTTGAGGAGGGCTACTGTTTCAGTTCCCACAGCGTCCACACTAACCAGTACAGCCGCCAGTCAGAGGGCAGCGGCACTGCTACTGGTTCTGGTACTGGTTCTGGTTCTGGTACTGGTAGTGGTGCAGTCCGACAACACAGACAGTCCAGCCGGACAGACAGCTGTCCGACTCCTCCAACCAGCCGTCACAGCAGCTCTAGGTCTGTATTAGTTTAATTCTCAGGAAATAACAAGAATCCTTTGTATTCCCAACAAGACATATTTTACGTCATAGAACAAAATGTGAAAATCTCTTTAACTTGTGATGAACAAAAAACCCAACCACAAACACATTGATTTCGTCATGAGGGTACAGAAAGGGCAACAATGCTGACTCGTTCCTGGGTTTTGGGACTCATTCCAGCAGCTCTATGGTGGTGTAGGACAGGCCGCATGTCACCAAAGTCCCAGTCCACATCTGAACAATAAAAATGTGTTGGTATGAGTTTGATCCCGTTTTGTGTTACAGGTTCAGATCAGAGTCCAGTTCGTTTGTGCAGAGTCCATTAACAGTTCCTGCTCCAACCCTGTTCACCAGCACTCTGTGCAGCATCCTGAAGACTAAAAAGACCAGCACTGCCAACGTCTGTCTGGGCGGCCCTGAACCAAGCTTCCCCTCAGTATCCAACCCACTCCACAAGGGTAACTCTTCAGACAGTTGTTCTAAGAAAGACAATGAAGTCCCCGATAAGAGGAACCCCTCAAAAACTGAACCAGTACTAAAGGAGCATGTGAGTCAGTACAACCAGCCTCAAAGGGGAACAGGTTCACTGAGTATGATCACCCAAAATGATGAAACCCTGCTACAGACTGATCCCCAGGTTGCAGAACTCAACCACATCCCTGCCAAGCTCCCCCAGTCCATCTGCATTCCTGAGGCTTTTAATGGTCCAGACCCTGATTGCCACAAAGACAAAACCCCTTCCCAAGAAACTAGGTTCCTCAAAATCAACACTACTTTCCCTCAAATCAAAACCTTAATTTGTCAAAAGAACCGTTTGTTACAGTCTTTTCCGGACACTGTCGACGCAGTCTCCAAACAACAAAGGGACAGTTTCCTCAGTACACCCTTTGGTGAACCTTCGGACAGTCATTGCACCTTGACACAGTCTAGCAACAATCTCAGGCCTAAGAAAGAACAGTTCAAGACCTTGCCTGAAATCAGTCCGGGCAAAGCGTTCGCTCTTAGCCCTATCATGCCTACTCTCCATAAAAACACTAGGCTCCTTAAAACCTGTGAAACTGGCCTCCAAACCAACACAACCCTCCCTGAGAACAGCAATCTTTCAATATCGTCCCTGGACTCTGGGAGTGGCCTTGATCAGGATGTACCTTCCTACCAAACCAGCAAAGAAGAATCCTCCATGTCTGCAAACAGCAAACAAACTGTATACTGCCAGTCCTCATCTTTAAAGAGTCATACCTTGAAACAGTCCAGTAGCAATCTCAGGTCTCAGAAAGAACAGTTCAAGACCTCGCCTGTAATCGATCCGGACAAAGAGTTTGCTCATAGCTCCAGCCTCCCTCTTCTCCACCAAGACAGAAGCCAAGACACTGGAATCCTTAAGTCCTGTAAAACTGGCCTCCAAACCAACACAACCCTCCCTGAGAACAGCAATCTTTCAATATCGTCCCTGGACTCTGGGAGTGGCCTTGATCAGGATGTACCCTCCTCCCGAACCAACAAAGAAGCATTATCAGACTCCATGCCCCAAAGCAGCAAAACTGTCAAAGATACTGTGTACTGCCAGCCTTCCCCTTCAAACAGTCATTGCACCTTGACGAAAGTTAGCAGCAAATTCAGGTCCCAGAAAGAAAGCACCTTATCCCAGGCTGGTTCAGGTGTACCTGAGGTCCATGCCTCCAATATCCCTGAGCCAAACAGCATCAGCAATACATTCAGCAACAAGCACCAGACAGCCTACTCCCTCCATGAGCCCTTGACCTCCAGCTGTACCCAGCAGTGTGTGCATGACCCTGGCATAACCCCCGCTGCTCCTCCTCTTCCTCAGCCTGAACCACAAGCTTTGGCTCATCTGCATGTCACCCCCCTTTCCTCTCCACCCCATCTACTAACGCCAGACCAAGACCCAACCATTTGTCAGCCAATGTCCATCCGCGAGGAGATCAGGCTTACCCCTCAGATCCAGGGGCCTTCCCTTCCTGCTCCTGTTCCCCAGGCCCAGGCAGAGTCTCTTCCCCAGGGAAAAGCCTCTCACCCGGGCCCTCCCTGCTTCACCAGGCCTCTTTCTAGAGCCACCGTCATGGGGGGCTCTCCGGTGACTCTAGAGGTGGAGGTGATGGCACTCCCCGAGCCCACGCTGACCTGGTGGGTAGCAAATAACCAGCTCCACAATAACACACACGCTCTTTAAGATGATTAACTACACAACTCACCTCGAGGCACCTAATATTTCTAATCTAGAGGCAATGACCCTAACAGATTGCCATTAGGTAATGTTTTCTTTACTGAACACGCACAGTTATAGTCCTAGTAAAAACAAAAAAATATCTAAAGCAGAAGAGGTGGAAAAAGATATCATGCTAACAAGCTACATAGCCCTGCTTTATAGAAGAAGTTGCACTAACATTAGCTAGCAGGTACTTCCTAATGTTAGCTTTTATTCGAGTGGTAAGTTGTTTTCCATTTTCTGGCTTCAAATCTCAAACGTGCTGCGTTTCAAACAAGCCGAGTTGTTTATCCAACGTAAGTCAGGAAAGCAGATTCAAAACCCCACATTTGTGAGTCATATGTGTAGAAGACAAATTACATCTGGACATTATTGATGTTTTGAATATTCCCTTTAAATGTGTGAGTAAATTATATATTGCAGTTTGATAATATTAATAACTTTAAGGCACTGGTTGTTTGATTTTTCACTTTTACTTAAGTATTTAGGAATTAGGGCTGAAACGGATTGTATTTTTGTGCCGTTGTGGTATGGGGGGTCACGGTCCGGTGCATTCATAATACTGTTAGCAACATGTGAGCAGGTTAGCAACATGTGAGCAGGTTAGCAACATGTGAGCAGGTTAGCAACATGTGAGCAGGTTAGCAACATGTGATACTGTTAGCAACATGTGATACTGTTAGCAACATGTGAGCACGTTAGCAACATGTGAGCAGGTTAGCAACATGTGAGCAGGTTAGCAACATGTGATACTGTTAGCAACATGTAATACTGTTAGCAACATGTGAGCAGGTTAGCAACATGTGATACTGTTAGCAACATGTGAGCAGGTTAGCAACATGTGATACTGTTAGCAACATGTGAGCATGTTAGCAACATGTGATACTGTTAGCAACATGTGAGCACGTCAGCAACATGTGAGCACGTTAGCAACATGTGATACTGTTAGCAACATGTGAGCACGTTAGCAACATGTGATGCAGGTTAGCAACATGTGAGCACGTTAGCAACATGTGAGCAGGTTAGACCGAACAGCCTTTTCCAAAAATCTCAGACATTTCAGAAAAAAAATCTGAGTTCTGTGAAAAAAACGATATCATTTTTTGCTGAAAGTCTCAGATTTCCAAAGTATTATTTTTTGACTTCTCTGAAAGAAAAATGAATTAGAACAATTCAAAAATTTTCTCAGAATTCAGATTTTCTTTTCTCAAAAACCCTTTTTTTTGAGTTTCGACAAGAAAGTCAGAATTATTATCATTATTTTTTCATCTAAACAAATGTAAACGTATTCCCACACCGTACAGGATTCACACCGAACCTTGACTCCTGCATAAAATAACGTAACAGCCTAATTAATAACTGATTAACACAAGTGTGCTCGCTAACTGTGTGTTCTGTAATAGCTTATTTTGTTTGTGTGCACAGTTACTACATAAATACATTGAATTACAATATGATATAATCTTAACATTTCACTTGTCTAGCCCCTCACATAATTCATAATGTCCTCAACTCTCTGGTGACGCAGTCCGGCAGATATTCATAGTAACAGATCTCATCATGAGGCCCAGAGTGAGGCTGTGTGCTGTCTGACTTCCTGTCATCATGGTCGCTTCAGGTGTAAAGATGAAGAGGCCACCGCGGTGATTTCCTGTGAGAACGGGAAGCACTTCCTGTTTGTCCCGGAGGCGTCGCACTCAGATGGGGTTCAGGATCAGATCGTCAGCAGCAGTGATAAGTCCTGGGTTCAGGATCAGATCGTCAGCAGCAGTGATAAGTCCTGGGTTCAGGATCAGATCCTCAGCAGCAGTGAAGATTCGTGGCTGGTGTCTGGAGTCTTCAACGTCCTCGCTGTGGACTGGCAGTCCTGGTTGGGGACCCTGTGCGTCCTGCTGTGGCTGCTCTACCTGATTCTACTTTAACATCTGTTTTCCACCGCAGGAACTTAACGACTTTCAAAACCTGAACTTCTCAAAAGGTGTTTCCCTCTCCTGCAGTGTGTTCTATAGGTTGTTGTGAATGGCCTCCAAAGGCTAACATTCCCACTTACATTGGACACTACATACTGATACACACCTGAACATCAGCAGGAGAGGACTCTTTAAAGTAGAGACACTACATACTGATATACACCTGAACATCAGCAGGAGAGGACTCTTTAAAGTAGAGACACTACATACTGATATACACCTGAACATCAGCAGGAGAGGACTCTTTAAAGTAGAGACACTACATACTGATATACACCTGAACATCAGCAGGAGAGGACTCTTTAAAGTAGAGACACTACATACTGAAATACACCTGAACATCAGCAGGAGAGGACTCTTTAAAGTAGAGACATTAGATACTGATATACACCTGAACATCAGCAGGAGAGGACTCTTTAAAGTAGAGACACTACATACTGATATACACCTGAACATCAGCAGGAGAGGACTCTTTAAAGTAGAGACACTACATACTGATATACACCTGAACATCAGCAGGAGAGGACTCTTTAAAGTAGAGACACTACATACTGAAATACACCTGAACATCAGCAGGAGAGGACTCTTTAAAGTAGAGACACTACATACTGATATACACCTGAATATCAGCAGGAGAGGACTCTTTAAAGTAGAGACACTACATACTGATATACACCTGAACATCAGCAGGAGAGGACTCTTTAAAGTAGAGACACTAAATACTGATATACACCTGAACATCAGCAGGAGAGGACTCTTTAAAGTAGAGACACTACATACTGATATACACCTGAACATCAGCAGGAGAGGACTCTTTAAAGTAGAGACACTAAATACTGATATACACCTGAACATCAGCAGGAGAGGACTCTTTAAAGTAGAGACATTGTGTCAAAGTGTTATGTTGAACCGCAGTGGAGAAGACACTGATTTACAGATGAATAAATTGAGAATAAAATCATATTTGAAAGGTTCATATAATTTCACATGGCCTTAGTGGCTTTAGGGTGCTTGGGAACCGGAGGGTCACTGGTTCAAGTCCCCGATCAACCGAGTTCTTCCTTAATGACTCAAATAAATTAAAATGCCTTAGCTTTGGACTATAATGATGTGCACATGTTTAAACTTTAAAATGATTATAATAGGTCATTTGAAAAGATTCAGCTGGTTTCATCTTGAACTGAATACAGAGTGTGTGATCTTTCCATTCAGTTTCTCTCCATTCTAAAGTAAGCTGTCAGAACGTCTTCATGTGAACTCCATCATATGTGAAAGGGAAGTCAAACATGTGGTTCACGTCTCGTTCTGGTTCAGTTGATTTCATCTTTTGGTTTCTCACAGGATGTGTTTCTTGAAAATAAAAACATAAATCAGTCTTGTTGTTATTTATTTAATCATTCAACAGGTTTTAACAGCAAACAACGTTTTATCTCATAACTTAATCAGGTGTACGTGTGAACATTGAACAGTAGCTACCATGATTTGAAAATTAATTCGACATGAAAACTATTGAAAACATTTCCAGTTTGCGAGAGCTATTATTTTGAAAGTTCAAAATAATGTAATGTAAAAGTAGAAGTACTCAGATCTTGTAGTAAAAGTAGAAATACACAGGTCTTGTTCTTGAGTAAAAGTAGAAGTACTCAGATCTTGTACTTGAGTAAAAGTAGAAGTACTCAGATCTTGTACTTGAGTAAAAGTAGAAGTACTCAGATCTTGTTCTTGAGTAAAAGTAGAAGTACTCAGATCTTGTTCTTGAGTAAAAGTACAAGTACTCAGATCTTGTTCTTGAGTAAAAGTAGAAGTACTCAGATCTTGTAGTAAAAGTAGAAGTACTCAGATCTTGTTCTTGAGTGAAAGTAGAAGTACTCAGATATTGTGGTAAAAGTAGAAGTACTCAGATATTGTGGTAAAAGTAGAAGTAGGCTACTCAGATATTGTGGAAAAGTAGAAGTACTCAGATCTAGTGGTAAAAGTAGAAGTAGCCTACTCAGATATTGTGGTGAAAGTAGAAGTACTCAGATATTGTGGAAAAGTAGAAGTACTCAGATCTAGTGGTAAAAGTAGAAGTACTCAGATATTGTGGAAAAGTAGAAGGCCAAAAAACACTCTTTAACTTCGTTAACGACGTGCTGACACGATGGCTGAGCTGACACCTGACAGGGCTCTCACTCTGGAGCGGGTTCATCGCACGCTAGCCTCGGGGAAACCCAACCAACACAGAGCGGTCATCGTCCGCTTCTTAAAGTTTAAGGAGAAGGAGTTTGTCTACCGTGAATCAAGACATCACACATGACGGTGGTCAAGATATCATTCGCGCAGCAGGATTAATCTGCAGAAACGGTCCGGATCCGACGGGGATTTAACACCGTTACAAAGTTGTCTGTTGACATCAACGCCTTCCGTGGATTCCAACACAACCCCTGCAAACTCAGAGTGCTACACAACGGCAAGATTCATCTCTTCACAACGCCCCAAGAAGCCGAAAAGTTCTACAAAAGCATCAAACAATAGCCTCTGGTGTGTGTTGTGTGGGAATCACACAGCCACAATGAGCTTGAGATTGCATCGGAAGATATCAGGCATTGTGAGTTGAGTTACAGTTGCAAACATTTACATTGTCTTTATACGCGTCTGTATATGGAGGTTTCTTTTATTCCTCTCTCTCTCATTCTTAAAGGTGGGGTAGGTCATTTTGGAGAAACCAGCTCGAGTGCGCTAGAATTTGAAAATACACAAGCTGTGTCCCAATTCAGCGGCCGCATCCTCCTGAGGATGCATTCGGAGACCGCATACGTCACTTCCGCCAAACGAAGGCTGTCCCAATTTAAAAAAAAGACAAGACTCCTCCGAATGCGGCCCGCATATGCAGCCTTCTTTCCCCAGATTTAGAGGATACATCTGATGTACACTCCGCGGTCTACCATATCCCAGGATGCAACGGGTGACGGTAAGGAATGAGTTAAAAAAAAAATATAAGGCTTGTAACGTCCCATCAACGGCTACAACGGTTTCAGCTGGATTCGTTTTTAAATGTACTCACCCAAATAGTAAACGACATGAAAGAAAAGTAAAGCTATTTAATTTGTGTATTTAAATATACGGGCAATTGGAGATGTCTTCTTTATATTACATACATAAAATAATATGAAGTGAAAATATTTCTAAACCCTGTTTGGTTTTCATATTGTTGGGATTCATTATAAAGCTAATTTATTTATTTAACTGCTTTTGTTATACAAATCTTACTGCAACAATTTCGTTTTGATAGGGAGCAAGGAGCAGACTGAGCAATTTATCCAGATACGCGGGGAGAATGAAGCCCTCTTCACGGGGGCCTGTTGCGACCTCGGGAAAATAATTTAAACATAACACCAAAATAAGTACAGCTAGATCTGACTCCATATCGAACAGTTTTGAAAACAGTTTTGAAAACAGTTTGAAAACAGTTTGAAAAAGTTTGAAAACAGTTTGAAAATATTTTGCCTAGTGTCAGAAATTATTACCGGCACTTGTGACTGCAGCTGGTTGCTAGGTGACGGGGGCGGCAACATGTAATCACAAGACTAGAAACAGCCGGGCAGGGGAGGAGAAACACAAGGGCCACAGGTGAACACAATCAGACAACTAGACACACCAGGGAAACTAACGACAGGAGGAAAACACAGAGAGAGGGACCAGACAATAAACCAAGAGGAAAACAAGACATGGAGAACAGCAAAACCCAAACCTAGACATAAAAACGTGACATGACATGAATATCGTGACAGTTTCATTCGACCAGCAGATATTGTTTTAATATGTTTAGATTTGTGTGAAGTCCTGAAGGGATATTACTTGGCAAGGTTTAAATGTGTGGCTGTTGGGCACCGATTTTTTGTTTTGTTTTGTGAGCTTGGGTCGAGTTACACTGACTGGCTGCTTCTCGCATTGTGGATCAACGTCCCTCAATGTTTCTACACAAGGGGTGGGGTATGCACTTCAGTTGGAGCAATGCTAGGGGGGGGGGGGTGTGTGTGTGTGTGTGTGTGTGTGTGTGTGTGTGTGTGTGTGTGTGTGTGTGTGTGTGTGTGTGTGTGTGTGTGTGTGTGTGTGTGTGTGTGTGTGTGTGTGTGTGTGTGTGTGTGTGTGTGTGTGTGTGTGTGTGTGTGTGTGTGTGTGTGTGTGTGTGTGTGTGTGTGTGTGTGTGATGAATGTCTATGGAGAGAGCAAGTCAGTCTGGATATTAAAGTTTCAAGCTGAACGTACGGGGAATGAGAACATTGGCTAAATTGAAGCAAGTTTTAAACAGGGTCAAATATCTTAAATCTAAAATAGTCTTTCTACAGGAGACACATTTACTCGCTGTTTTTTGAATGATTTGTTCTTACTGCTTTGGAGGGACTTTATATTCTAGGAGGAGACTTGAATTGTGCTCTTGATCCACTCCTTGATAGATCTACAGGTTGATATGACTCATGTGCAAAACACTGCTTAGATACAGTATATCAAGGGTCTCAGGTTAAGTGAAGTTTGGATAAGAGGGAATGTTCTTGCTATTCAAGCTCATATAAAACTCATTCACGCATTGATTATTTTTTTATTCCTGTGGAGCTTCTGTCCAAGGTCAAAAGCTGTGGTTACAGTAGAATTGTAATAAGTGACGACGCAGCAGTGTTTATGGAGATCAATTTAGGATTTAGGTTTGAACGTCAAGCAAGATGGAGGTTACACGTTGATCTACTTCAAGACCCAGACTTTGTTACATTTATGGAAAGTTGCATTGAGAATGATTTTGAACTAAATAAAGATGAAGCTTCAGCCAGCATTAGATGGGAGGCATGTAAAGCTTATGTAAGAAGAGAAATGATCCGTTTTACAAATTCTAAAGCTAAGCAGCATAATCAAGAATTACAAACATTAGAAAACAAAATGAAGAAAGCAGAGACTGAAATGTACGGTCCCAATGATCCTGAAAGATGACGTGATCTATCCGTCATGAGAGCTACGATAAGTTAACAAGTGACAGAGTGGCTGAAAGCCTGGACTAAACAAACGCACTACGACCAAGAGGAAACAGCGGCCTGGAGAGTAAAGAACATGCAAGCAGAAAGAATAATCAATGATATAAAGTCAGTGTCTGGTAACTTAACTGCAGACCCACAAGAGATCAATAATCATTATTAGAGACTTTTATAAATCACAATACACAGAAAACAGGGAAGCTCAGAGCGATCTCCTTGATAGGCTTCAGTTACTCCGTCAGATGGTGACAAGGCTAAACTAGAGAGTCCATTGACAATAGCCGACCTTTGTGAAGCTATAGGGAATATCAGCAGCGCTAAAGCACCCGGAGCAGACGGGTCCCAGAGAGTTTTATAAAACATTTAAAAAACAACTTGTAGCCGCTTCTCGATGTGAAGAATCTTTTGTCAAAGCAGCGCTCCCAGATTCATTGAGATTAGCTTTGATAACTTTAATATTAAAACCAAACACGCCACCAACAGAATGCTCATACAGACCAGTTAGCTTCATGGGCTGTGATACTGAAATACAAAGCTCTTTCTGGACGATTGGATAAATATCAGCCTCAATGAATTGTTGATGATCAACGAGGGGGATTTCACAACATCAGAAGAGTTTTAAATATACTGCATGAGAAACGAAGGACACAGCAAAGCTTCCAGTGGATGCGTGTCAAGCATTTGATAGGATGGAATGGACTTATCTTTTTGAAGCACTTCCCAGATTGGGGTTTGGTGAAACCCTCCTGAAATGGATTCAGCTGCTAAACACAAACCCAACCGTTGAGATCCGAACTAACAACACTATCTCGACCCCTTTAAGTTAGAGAGACCTACCCGACAGGGTCTCCACTGTATTTACATTAGCAATCGAACCTTTAGCTATGGCCGTTACAGCACATGCAGAATGACCAGGCATTACTCTTGGGGGGTAGAACATCGCGTTTCTTTGTACGCAGATGATATCATATTTTTCTTCACAAATATAAAACATAGTATTCCCAATTTAATGAGCGTAATAAAGGAATTTGGTGAATCTTCTGGATACAACATGAATAACTCTAAATCAGTGTTGATGTTTCTGAATGACAAAGAGAGACACAGTCCCACAGCAGATACTCCATTCATGACAACAACTGACGGTTTCAGATGTTTGGGTGTTAAGATCTCTCCTGAACTCAGAGTCATAGTTCCAGCTGGTTATGATCCCCTGGTAGACGGAGTGACTGAGAAACTAAGCCGCTGCTCCAACTTGCCTGTATCTATGATCGGACGAATAAATATCATAAAAATCACCACCTACCTCCATTAGTATATTATAATCAAACGCTTCCATTGCCACTGCCAAATATGTTCTACGAAAAGCTTAACAAATGATTTAGTCAACTCACCTGGAACAGCAGAAAAGCCAGACTCCGTCTTAAACTATTAAACCTACCTTATGAGAGGGGGGGTCTTCAATCCCCTAATCTTAAATGGTGTTATATGGCTGCCCAACTAAACTCAGCTTCATATTATGTTTGTACAACAACACCCCCGACTTGGGTAAGCATGGAGCAGACATCAGCTCCATGTCCAGATCTGACATTACACATGTCTCTTTACTCTTCAGATATCAAGACATTGAAGAAACGTACAGCAGGCGACCCACCTACGCTGTCTCAATGGACTCCTGTTTGGGGCGACGAGCAGTTTGAACCTGGGAAAAGAGATTCAATCATGGAATACAAAAGGAAGGAGTCTTGCTTTCTTTTGATCAGCTACGAGCAGATATCAAATCCCTAAAAAGCACTAAATATTTAAAGTTAAAAAGTGAAATGTCATCAGAACACAAACAGATAATGTCTGTCCCACCTTTATCGAAACTTGAGGAAATAACGCTTACCCATTTGGAAGGAAAGGGCCGAGTATCTAAATTCTACAACATGATGGTCCGTACATTTCCAACACAAGTTAAACACAGAGCAGAGAAATGTTATTAATGTCGTTTACGTCGTGTTTAACACCGAGAGCCCTCTATTGACCCTCTGTCTGTGGACTCAATGATAAGCAATCTCTTTCTCCATTCAAATATAATTCATATTTTAAAAGTCTTTCAATGAGGTTAGGTTCACCTGTATAACGGAAACGGTAAATATACAGTATGTAACTTCAGTTTTCTGTCTTCAAAATATTTTAATCCATCAAACCTCGACAATAGTTCCCTCTGCATATTAGGGACACTGATGTGAGTTTTATTATTTAATGTTCACATACTTTTGTTAATATTTTCTCAGTTAAAATCTTAATTAGTGCTAAAAACGTTTTTTTAATAAAAGTATTGAAGCTATCAGTACTTTAATGATCACTTTCATGTTATTTTTCATATTTATTTTAAAGTTGTACTCATGTAGTGCAGTAGAAGTATGAAGAAATACTTAAGTAAAGTACAAATATGTCAACAAAGTACTTAAGTACATACTACTTGAATAAATGTACTTAGTTGCTTTAAACCTCTGGTCAACACTTAGCTTTAATATCTCTGAATGAACATCCTCTTTTCTACATTTTACTTTAAGACAATCTTTTGTTTTGAAAGTGTTTTGAAATGTTCTAAAACTGTAGCCAGGGTTCAGAGGTTAACGTACACAAGTTCTTTAAGCTTTGTTGAGAGAAAGTAAAATGTCTTAATGTTGTTAGAGGACTCACACACGCTGTAATATATTCATACAACCCTTTTTTATCCCAGTGTGACTCCGACCCAACGAGGTAAACAAGGGACATCAATAAAAACCAATCAAATGAATGAAAGGCTGGTTTTATAACGGCATTATGTATACGCTGTGTGATGAGTTGCATAAACCGTCCCCCTGTTCTCCCATGAGTCCCTGCAGCAGGCTGACCAATGGGAGGCCCCGCCCGCTGTGATGTCACTGCGCTATAAAGCCCCCGGCCCCCCGCTGCCCGGCCTGAGCAGAGTCAGCGTTCCCAGCCTGGACGCCTCGGCTGGTAGAACTGCTGTCTTTAGTAACCGGGCGTCTTCACGGCTCAACCTTTCTCCCTTTCGGATTGTGTGAAACTACATTTTCTGGATAAAGAGAGTTTTGCTTTCCTGAAGAGCAGCCCCCCCGTCGGGCCCCCCCAGGCATCCTTGTGCAGACAAGTAAGTGAGATTTTTTTTTTTTTAAAGTCCTCCAGAGTTCCTCTCACACACATTTAGGAGCCCTTTCAGACACTTTGAGGACTTCAGGGGTCTCCACTGGGTCCCAGCTGAAGGTTATAACGGGACGTCCCAGAATAGCCGCTGATAGCATCGGCTCCTCTGATGGCTTTTTAAGGGAATCAGCAGCAGGGCTATCAGTTCTCCTGCTGCCACATGCTGGCTGTCAATCAAACTGAGGTGTGGCTGGGGGGGGTCGGGTGTTATTTTTAGAGTTTGGTGTCCTGTGTTAGATCACCCCCCCCCCCCCAGGAAGTGTCAGACAGGGGGGATTCTTCACTGAAGCTTTTATTTTGGAGGGGCTTGAACAGCTGTTGGCCTGTCGTTAGGGTTTATAAAGTCATGTGTGATGAGTTTGATGCTTTGATTTAGTCTGAAGTTACTTTCGAGAGTTTCCTGATCTAGATTTTAAGCAGCGTTGATATAAAGTCATTTATTCGTCTTTCCATTTAACGGCTCATTGCTTTAATCCTCCTCTTAAAGTCTCCTTTCAAAAGCATCCATGGACACGGTCTGTGCAGAATGTCAATGCCTTTATTAAACATGGTGCTTAGTATTTAAATGACTTCTTCATGTATTCTCTTAAGGTCTGTTCTTCATGTGGACCAGCAGAGTCACTGTGGTGATAGATAACAGACACAGCTCGGGAGGATCACTAGAAACACACATTTACCATGAAATATGCACATGTTCAATGTTTCCATGCATTCAAATGTACATAAGGAAAGCTCAAAAGGAGAGGGGGGAGTGCATCTCGTTCTGTGAACCACGAGCAAACATACATATCATTTATTTGGAAACTAAGAGAGACCGGAACACAGAAGGACCACGAAGTCTAAAAGTAAAACCCTCAAACCAAGAGAAGGGTATTACGAACAAAGTATTGGTACTGCAGCGTATAGAAAGTACGTTAAGGCAATTCAAAGTACTGCCAATGCTGAGTATTATTAGATATCCTAATTATAACTACTCTATTTACACTGATCTGGTTCATTGAATAAGAAAATTACATATTTCCTAGTTTAGAATATATTATTCATAATCTACAAAGCATTCAAACATTGAAATATAAAAGTAAAAGGACGTTAAACTTGAGTGAATCCTCACCCTGTGATATATTTTTAATAACGCAGTATTAATAAGCTGTGATGTGTTCAGGCGGTGGAGTCATCACATTAAATTTAGCTGTAACCAGATCGGTCTGATGAGGCGTTCAGGGACTCACAGATTTAACTCCTGCAGATTATAACCCGGTCGGCCTGATGAGGCGTTCAGGGACTCACAGATTGAACTCCTGCAGATTATAACCAGGTTGGTCTGATGAGGCGTTCAGGGACTCACAGATTTAACTCCTGCAGATTATAACCAGGTCGGTCTGATGAGGCGTTCAGGGACTCACAGATTTAACTCCTGCAGATTATAACCAGGTCGGTCTGATGAGGCGTTCAGGGACTCACAGATTTAACTCCTGCAGATTATAACCAGGTTGGTCTGATGAGGCGTTCAGGGACTCACAGATTTAACTCCTGCCGATTATAACCCGGTCGGTCTGATGAGGCGTTCAGGGACTCACAGATTGAACTCCTGCAGATGAATCCTGTGCTCTGAAACTTTAAGCATCCTGTGAACTCTGAGTTTCTCAGCTTTCCAAATGACAATGAGAGGTGGATCCAATCAGACATGGGGATGATCAGAAATGTGACTTAAAAGCTGTTTAAATGTCGTCTGCTGGTGAACTTGAACATGTCATGCTGTTTCTGGACTGTTTGTGCTTTCTGTCGTTATGAAGTATGCTAAATATTCATTTAAAATTCCCGTAACGGACCTTCATCAAAACTCTTTAAAAACAAACTTTAGCATCACCTGACCTGTTGGGGTTCATCACTGAGTTCACTAACAGATCGTTATATCATGTAAGGTTGTTTCTACCTGCACAGGTTAGGCCATGTCCACCTCGTTCACACCTCAGAGAGTTTGAGTCTCTGCAGGACGTTCACACCTCAGAGGGTTTGAGTCTCTGCAGGACGTTCACACCTCAGAGAGTTTGAGTCTCTGCAGGACGTTCACACCTCAGAGAGTTTGAGTCTCTGCAGGACGTTCATACCTCAGAGAGTTTGAGTCTCTGCAGGACGTTCACACCTCAGAGAGTTTGAGTCTCTACAGGACGTTCATACCTCAGAGAGTTTGAGTCTCTGCAGGACGTTCATACCTCAGAGAGTTTGAGTCTCTGCAGGACGTTCACACCTCAGAGAGTTTGAGTCTCTACAGGACGTTCATACCTCAGAGAGTTTGAGTCTCTGCAGGACGTTCATACCTCAGAGAGTTTGAGTCTCTACAGGACGTTCACACCTCAGAGAGTTTGAGTCTCTACAGGACGTTCATACCTCAGAGAGTTTGAGTCTCTGCAGGACGTTCACACCTCAGAGAGTTTGAGTCTCTACAGGACGTTCATACCTCAGAGAGTTTGAGTCTCTGCAGGACGTTCATACCTCAGAGAGTTTGAGTCTCTGCAGGACGTTCACACCTCAGAGAGTTTGAGTCTCTGCAGGACGTTCACACCTCAGAGAGTTTGAGTCTCTACAGGACGTTCACACCTCAGAGAGTTTGAGTCTCTGCAGGACGTTCACACCTCAGAGAGTTTGAGTCTCTGCAGGACGTTCACACCTCAGAGAGTTTGAGTCTCTGCAGGACGTTCATACCTCAGAGAGTTTGAGTCTCTGCAGGACGTTCATACCTCAGAGAGTTTGAGTCTCTGGAGGACGTTCACACCTCAGAGAGTTTGAGTCTCTGCAGGACGTTCACACCTCAGAGAGTTTGAGTCTCTGCAGGACGTTCATACCTCAGAGAGTTTGAGTCTCTGCAGGACGTTCACACCTCAGAGAGTTTGAGTCTCTGCAGGACGTTCATACCTCAGAGAGTTTGAGTCTCTGCAGGACGTTCACACCTCAGAGAGTTTGAGTCTCTGCAGGACGTTCACACCTCAGAGAGTTTGAGTCTCTGCAGGACGTTCACACCTCAGAGAGTTTGAGTCTCTGCAGGACGTTCATACCTCAGAGAGTTTGAGTCTCTGCAGGACGTTCACACCTCAGAGAGTTTGAGTCTCTACAGGACGTTCACACCTCAGAGAGTTTGAGTCTCTGCAGGACATTCACACCTCAGAGAGTTTGAGTCTCTGCAGGACGTTCACACCTCAGAGAGTTTGAGTCTCTACAGGACGTTCACACCTCAGAGAGTTTGAGTCTCTGCAGGACGTTCACACCTCAGAGAGTTTGAGTCTCTGCAGGACGTTCACACCTCAGAGAGTTTGAGTCTCTGGAGGACGTTCACACCTCAGAGAGTTTGAGTCTCTGCAGGACGTTTACACCTCAGAGTTTGAGTCTCTGCAGGACGTTCACACCTCAGAGAGTTTGAGTCTCTGCAGGACGTTCACACCTCAGAGAGAGAAGAGTCTCTGCAGGACGTTCACACCTCAGAGGGTTTTAAATCCTCTGATACCCAGGATGTAGGTTCAGCTGGTTCAACAGGTGACAGGAACTCACTATATACAGATTTTACTAGATACAACCAGAGCTAAGGAAATAGAACCGGAGCTAAGGAAATACAACCGGAGCTAACCAGCTGTTTGGAGATGGTGATAGTTGCTTGGAAAGGATGGTCATTAGGAAAGGTCTCATGGCGACGCTTTCTTATTGGACAGAACGGGATAAAGATGGCGCTCATACAGCCCTCTCTACCTCCAAACAAACTCCATTCCTTAAAGTAAGGCTTAATCAAGCTTTTAGAAACCAGTTTTTAAAGGTATTCTAGAGCAGTGCTCACTTCACCTGAAACACATCGTTATATTATCTCCAGCAAACTTCAGAGCCTCATCTGGACTTGCTAATAACACAGAATACGTTAGCACGTTAGCACGTTAGCGTGTCTTCTCTTCACCTGCTGTGTGTTTGTAGAAGGCTACCTGCCTCTCATTTGCTATGAGTTTCGTAACTTGCACTACAAAGACACGCTGCAGCTCCACGAAGCATAAAAAACAAGATCATTCATTTAATTATGTGTGTGTATAAATATACGTGTGTATATAACATGCATTTAGGTAAAAACAATGATAGGAACTTGTGGATGCTTGTAGAGAAAATCTGCTTCAATGCTTCCTTTTTTACCTCCATTAGAAAAGGAAACACTGGAGCATCCTTCACTAAGGAAAGGAGGCGATGCTGTCCCACAATAATAAGAATAATAATAAAGATAAGATAAGAAATACTTGATTGATCCAGAATTTGGGATTTTTTCGCGTTTCAGCAGCAAGGCATTGCACGTAAGTACAAATTCAAAGAGTAGAAATAAACATCTCAAAATAGAAATAGAATTGAAACACCATTGAAAGGTCCCACAATTCCTTGCAGCGGAAACGTTTAAAGTGACGATTACCTCATTCTATGGACGCTTTGTCCGCAGCTTTGGGCCAACCAGGAACCATTAGTTTGAATATTTACCAAATCCAGGGCGGAGCGGAGACGAGCGGGTCTGAAAGCTGCGTCAGAAGTTATAAATGTTGTTTTCAACGATTATAAAAATATGAATTGTGCTGATTCTGCATTTTTGACCAAAATAATGGTGATTCTTTGACGGACCTGGACTATCAAATGCAGTCGAGTCGAGGCCAAATGGTTCAAACCGGACTCAACCAGTTCATCGGGGGGAATCAGACCATACATCTGACATGCTTTGGGTTGTCCACTTCCTGTCCGTCTCTTCTGTGACTTGGGATTACATGATGTGGTTTCTAAAGAACAGCTTTTGTTTTATGGTCTGTTTAACAGAATTGTTATTTTTTACCAAACAAAGTTTTTTTAAAGACAAAAGTTAGTACTTGTCAGTTTTCATAGAATAAAGTTAGTACTTTGTTGTTTTGACGGAACAAAGTTAGTTTGTAGCTGGATTTTAAAAGATCAGATTTAGTTTCAGTGTCTTTTCCAGAAACAAGAACATGTGGCTTTTCGTTGTCTTCACAGTTCAACTTGCTCTCGTTGTTTCCAGAGTACAGACTTAGCACAAAGCTCCAGCTAATACACCCAGCACGAACTGTAGGCCCCTCGTAAAGCAGCCTATAACTGACCCCCCCCCCCCCCCCCTCCAGGGTTGGGTTAAGCAGGTGTTTAATCTGCCCTGAGCTCAGGGGGGGTCATCAGACCCTGTGGACCCCCCCTGATGGTGTGTATGTCAGCAGATCAGCTGTTCAGATCAGCTGTTTCCCCTCACAGCAGGGGGTCTGCAGATCCTCCTCAGTTTCTAACCAACAAGGTCTTATTCCCAGTTCAGTCTGTCAGCAGCTTTAAAGTACAGCCCACATCTTGGTTAGACCTGCTGACCTGGTTTATCACGGCCTTATGTTCAAACCATTTCATTAAGGATTGGATCCCAATCAGAGGGCAGCGTTCACATCAAATATGACTTGATCTTTGGACTCCACTTCCAGAGATAGAATTACTAACAAAGCACTTATATACTAATAAAGGGCTGGCTTATCTAGAGCCAGTTGAGCAGCACTTGAAATGTTTGGCTCTATGAAACCTGATGAACTTATGATTCTGTTTTCTTCAAGGTTGTATCTTCTTGGTCGAATGTACTTATTGTAAGTCTCTTTGGATAAAAGCCTCAGCTAAATGTGATGTAATGTGATCTGCTAAATCCGACCAACATTGATAAAAGCTCTGGTGACAAAACAATATTAGTATTTCTTGCTATCGAATGTTAGCATGAATTGCCCCAAAGGATTACAACCCCGTGAAGATAACATTCAATGAGGCTTGAAATGAAATACTTGTTGTTTATATTCACATGTTTCCAAAGGGCTTCACAACCTGACCTGCATTAACTCTGTCTTTAGAGGAAGACATCTCCCAAAACTCTAAATATGTGACTTCAGTTAAACCGTTGTCTGACTTGTGAGGCTGTTCTCGATCTGTGAGATAAAGATCTACCTCGAAAAGATCTCATTTTCATTAAATTGAACATCTTTGGATATTTTAAAGACACTTTTCTAGTTACTTTGAACCGATGGGATTAACCAAACCATCAATCTGTAAACCAACAGGTTGTTGATAATCAGAACTTCTTAATTGGTCTCGAACTGGGAATCTACGGCAGCAAGAGTTCAGAGTACAGTAGAGAGACTTAGATATTATAATAACAAGTATGCAGGCGTTATGAATAATAAAAACAGATACGCTCACCATGGTACAAACACAAGTAGGATGTTTTAAAGTATAGAATAAGCTGGTACTGTTTACAGATTATAAATATATTAAAAGAAAGGGCGTGTATTGCACATGGTTTTTTATTAACAGAGATATTACTGTTCACTGCTGGTGGAGCTTTCCCAGTTTAAGTCCTATACATGAGAGTAACACCTACTTCACTTCCGGGCGAGAATTACGGCCCCGCCCACTTTTGTGGGAAAACAAAGCTTTCATTTGAACGGCGGTCAATACACATTCTGAAGTTTTTGCCAATCCGATCAGACATTTTTGAAAACCGTGGATTTGTGGATCTTCAAAGAGCCCGATTACGATGGCCAGTCAGGCAAACAGTTACATGAAATCATTGGAAATCGACGATCGGGCTCGATATATGGATAAATTAAAATCAGTAGGCGAGGCCGTCATTTCTCCAGCTGTTACTCTCGTGAGCGAGGCGGGAAATAATTGTGTTATCATGCCAAAAAGCCGCTGTGTCGTTTATTGCTCTTCAAACATTAAAACAAATCCAGAGTTCAGTGTTTCTGAACTTCCTCTAAGAAGAAAGGACAAAGAAGAGCTCTGAGGCTTCAGGCTCGATCGCCGTTCAAATGACAGCTTTGGTTTCCCCCAAAAGTGGGCGGGGCCGTAAAGTGACGTAGATGTTACTCTCATGTATGGACATTGATAGCCTGCTGCCATATCTAACCATACATCGAGCCCGATCGTGATTGGTTGGAAGATGATTGGTTGCTTGATGTTTGTTTCTGATCTGAGTGAATGTGCAGAGTTCTTGCCCTGTTTATACTTCCCTCTGACCGTTTGTTTGTTTGTTTGTTTGTTTGTGTTGCAGGGTGCCGACCAACATGTCAACACAGGCGCCGACGTTCCTGCAGCCGCTGCAGAGCGTCGTGGCACTAGAGGGTAGTGCCGCGACGTTCCAGGCTCAAGTCAGTGGTGAGGAACCTTGACATATCATCATCGTCATCATCGTCATCATCATCATAATAATAACACATTGTATTTTTATAGCGCTTTTCCTAATGCTGAAAGATGCTTTACAGAACATCAGAAACAATACAGAGACACCACACGTTAGCAGTCTGGAGCTCACTGAGGGTCTGAAGGCTTTCCAAACATTGTTCTGGGAAAAAGACTTGATTCATAATTCAGATTTCATGCTAGCTAGTGTTAGCTTTATTTCAAAATCGTTGACCAATCCAACGATTACGCTTTAAATAATAATCAGTCGTGGCGGTGTGGCTTCTCCGTCTCTTCAGGACACAGCAGGTTTCTATTTGGATACACAAGCTGAAACGTAGAGTTTATTTATCCTTTTTCATTTTGATATATCAGCAGTTCCCCAGCGTTTCCAGTGTTTGTGCTAAGCTAGGCTAACGATGTCCTGTAACAGTGATGCATTATATGACCTGGTTCTGGTTCTCTGCAGGTTCTCCTGTAACAGTGATGCATTATATGACCTGGTTCTGGTTCTCTGCAGGTTCTCCTGTAACAGTGATGCATTATATGACCTGGTTCTGGTTCTCTGCAGGTTCTCCTGTTCCTGAGGTGAGCTGGTTTCGTGATGGCCAGGTTCTCTCCGCCGCCGTTCTGCCCGGCATTCAGATCTCGTCCAGCGATGGCCGTGCTGTTCTGAGGATCCCTGCTGTGACCGCCGCACACAGTGGGAGGTTCTCCGTCAGAGCGACCAATGGAGCCGGACAGGCCACCAGCACCGCAGAACTACTCGTCACAGGTGAGGCTGGATCACCTGAGAGGCAGGAAACTACTGCAGAGAGACAGAGAGGCAGAGAGACAGAGAGACAGAGAGGCAGAGAGGCAGAGAGACAGAGAGACAGAGAGGCAGAGAGACAGAGAGGCAGAGAGGCAGAGAGGCAGAGAGGCAGAGAGACAGAGAGGCAGAGAGACAGAGAGGCAGAGAGGCAGAGAGGCAGAGAGGCAGAGAGGCAGTAAACTACTGCAGAGAGACAGAGAGACAGAGAGACAGAGAGACAGAGAGGCAGAGAGACAGAGAGGCTGAGAGGCAGAGAGACAGAGAGGCAGAGAGACAGAGAGGCAGAGAGACAGAGAGGCAGAGAGGCAGAGAGGCAGAGAGGCAGGAAACTACTGCAGAGAGACAGAGAGACAGAGAGACAGAGAGGCAGAGAGACAGAGAGACAGGAAACTACTGCAGAGAGACACTTAAAAAGACATTAACGATCCAAAACAACCTCAAAGAGACACAACATGACTGCAAACAGAGAGGAATTGACCACAGAGACATGAAACAACATCAGAGACACAAACACAAAGACACAAGAAAGGAGCATACAAAAAGGAAAGACAACAAATGAAACCCACAAAGACACAAAGACACAGAGACGAAGAGACACAAAGGTCACAAAGAAGACATGGAGCAACCAGAGAGCCAGGCAGAGACATGAGGTCATGCTTTGTGTTGCTGAGTGTCTAAATGTGTCCTCTCTGAGAGCTCCATGCTGTGATAAAACAGATATAGAAGCAGCTGCTGCGGCATAGCTTTCCTTAACAGGAACACGCTCAGCCACAGATCCACTGCTTCACTCTGCAGTGCCTTCCAGCTAGAGACCGCTGTGTGAGATCTCTATACGTCAAATCACGGTCCTGCAGACCTCTTGGGGTTAAAGTAGCAGAAGTCCTGAGCATCTGGTCCGACTCTGTTTTGTGCTCACACATTTTGAAACACGTGGCATCTTGAGATCTGTCTCCCCCAACTGGTCCCAGGGTCTGAGTCCTGGTCTGGCAGGAAGTGATGCTTGATGGTGCAGTGATTAGAGCCCCAGTTTAATTAATGATATCCCCCCACAGCGGAGACAGCCCCTCCCAGCTTCCTGCTCCGCCTCCAGAGCTCCACGGTGCTCCAGGGCAGCCAGGTGAAGCTGGACGTCAGAGTCTCAGGTATCCCCCTCCCCCAGGTGAAGTTCTTCAGGGAGGGGGCGGAGATCCAGAGCTCGCCAGACTTCAGGATCCTGACAGAGGGCGAGATGCACAGCCTGCTGATCGCTGAGGCCTTCCCCGAGGATTCTGGGAACTATTCTGCCACCGCCACCAACAGCAGCGGTAGAGCAACCTCCACCTGCGAGCTGCTGGTGCAAGGTGAGGGAGTCTTCCCAGCAACAGGACACAGACATGTAGAGAACTGTAGATCTATAGATCTACAACTGAAGCAGCAGCCTGGTGTTTTAGTTTGATCTCTGAGCACCCAGGACATCATTAGCCTAGCTTAGCATAAGGACGGGAAACAGGGGGAAAGGTTAGCCTAGCTTAGCATAAAGACGGGAAACAGGGGGAAAGGTTAGCCTAGCTTAGCATAAGGACGGGAAACAGGGGGAAAGGTTAGCCTAGCTTAGCATAAAGACGGGAAACAGGGGGAAAGGTTAGCTTAGCTTAGCATAAAGACGGGAAACAGGGGGAAAGGTTAGACTAGCTTAGCATAAACACGGGAAACAGGGGGAAAGGTTAGCCTAGCTTAGCATAAGGACGGGAAACAGGGGGAAAGGTTAGCCTAGCTTAGCATAAAGACGGGAAACAGGGGGAAAGGTTAGCTTAGCTTAGCATAAGGACGGGAAACAGGGGGAAAGGTTAGACTAGCTTAGCATAAAGACGGGAAACAGGGGGAAAGGTTAGCTTAGCTTAGCATAAAGACGGGAAACAGGGGGAAAGGTTAGCCTAGCTTAGCATAAAGACGGGAAACAGGGGGAAAGGTTAGCCTAGCTTAGCATAAAGAAGGGAAGCAGGGGGAAAGGTTAGCCTAGCTTAGCATGAAGACACCACAGGGGGAAACTGTTAGCCTAGCTTAGCATAAAGACGGGAAACAGGGGGAAAGGTTAGACTAGCTTAGCATAAAGACGGGAAACAGGGGGAAAGGTTAGACTAGCTTAGCATAAACACGGGAAACAGGGGGAAAGGTTAGCCTAGCTTAGCATAAGGACGGGAAACAGGGGGAAAGGTTAGCCTAGCTTAGCATAAAGACGGGAAACAGGGGGAAAGGTTAGCTTAGCTTAGCATAAGGACGGGAAACAGGGGGAAAGGTTAGACTAGCTTAGCATAAAGACGGGAAACAGGGGGAAAGGTTAGCTTAGCTTAGCATAAAGACGGGAAACAGGGGGAAAGGTTAGCCTAGCTTAGCATAAAGACGGGAAACAGGGGGAAAGGTTAGCCTAGCTTAGCATAAAGAAGGGAAGCAGGGGGAAAGGTTAGCCTAGCTTAGCATGAAGACACCACAGGGGGAAACTGTTAGCCTAGCTTAGCATAAAGATAGGAAGCAGGGGGAAAGGTTAGCCTAGCTTAGCATAAAGATGGGAAACAGGGACACTGTTAGCTTAGCTTAGCATAAAGACATGAAGCAGGGACACTGTTAGCTTAGCTTAGCATAAAGACATGAAGCAGGGACACTGTTAGCTTAGCTTAGCATAAAGACATGAAGCAGGGACACTGTTAGCTTAGCTTAGCATAAAGACATGAAGCAGGGACACTGTTAGCTTAGCTTAGCATAAAGACATGAAGCAGGGACACTGTTAGCTTAGCTTAGCATAAAGACATGAAGCAGGGACACTGTTAGCTTAGCTTAGCATAAAGACATGAAGCAGGGACACTGTTAGCTTAGCTTAGCATAAAGACATGAAGCAGGGACACTGTTAGCCTAGCTTAGCATAAAGACATGAAGCAGGGACACTGTTAGCTTAGCTTAGCATAAAGACATGAAGCAGGGACACTGTTAGCTTAGCTTAGCATAAAGACATGAAGCAGGGACACTGTTAGCTTAGCTTAGCATAAAGACATGAAGCAGGGACACTGTTAGCTTAGCTTAGCATAAAGACATGAAGCAGGGACACTGTTAGCCTAGCTTAGCATAAAGACATGAAGCAGGGACACTGTTAGCTTAGATACAAATATAACTTTATATATTTAGTTCCAACAATTTCTATAAATTGTACATTTCTGAATTGTATAGACAAAATAAAAATGTCTTTCCTTTAATTTAAAACTTTGATCTCAGAGAGTTTAAATGTGCTTCTGGTCGGAGATAACCAGCTGTGTTTCCCCTGCGTCAGAAATCTAATGAACGTGTTTCTGTTTCCCGCTGCAGGTGAGGAAGCCGTGCCGGTGAAGAAGACCAAGACGATCGTGACGTCTCAGATGGCCGCCTCCTCCCAAAGCACCGTGCAGAGGGTGAGAGAGAACACACTGAGAGAGAACACACTGAGAGAGAGAGAGAGAACACACTGAGAGAGAGAGAGAGAACACACTGAGAGAGAACACACTGAGAGAGAACACACTGAGAGAGAACACACTGAGAGAGAACACACTGAGAGAGAACACACTGAGAGAGAGAACACACCTGAGAGAGAGAACACACTGAGAGAGAACACACTGAGAGAGAGAACACACTGAGAGAGAACACACCTGAGAGAGAGAACACACCTGAGAGAGAGAACACACCTGAGAGAGAGAACACACCTGAGAGAGAACACACTGAGAGAGAACACACCTGAGAGAGAACACACTGAGAGAGAGAACACACCTGAGAGAGAGAACACACTGAGAGAGAGAACACACTGAGAGAGAACACACTGAGAGAGAACACACCTGAGAGAGAACACACTGAGAGAGAACACACAGAGAGAACACACTGAGAGAGAGAGAGAGAACACACTGAGAGAGAACACACTGAGAGAGAACACACAGAGAGAACACACTGAGAGAGAGAGAGAGAACACACTGAGAGAGAACACACTGAGAGAGAACACACTGAGAGAGAACACACACAGAGAGAACACACTGAGAGAGAGAGAGAGAACACACTGAGAGAGAACACACTGAGAGAGAACACACTGAGAGAGAGAACACACTGAGAGAGAACACACCTGAGAGAGAACACACTGAGAGAGAGAACACACTGAGAGAGAGAACACACCTGAGAGAGAACACACTGAGAGAGAGAACACACCTGAGAGAGAGAACACACTGAGAGAGAACACACTGAGAGAGAACACACAGAGAGAACACACTGAGAGAGAGAACACACTGAGAGAGAGAACACACTGAGAGAGAGAACACACCTGAGAGAGAACACACTGAGAGAGAGAACACACCTGAGAGAGAGAACACACTGAGAGAGAGAACACACTGAGAGAGAACACACTGAGAGAGAGAACACACTGAGAGAGAACACACCTGAGAGAGAACACACTGAGAGAGAACACACTGAGAGAGAGAACACACTGAGAGAGAGAACACACTGAGAGAGAACACACCTGAGAGAGAACACACTGAGAGAGAGAACACACTGAGAGAGAGAACACACCTGAGAGAGAACACACTGAGAGAGAACACACTGAGAGAGAGAACACACTGAGAGAGAGAACACACTGAGAGAGAGAACACACTGAGAGAGAACACACTGAGAGAGAGAACACACTGAGAGAGAACACACTGAGAGAGAGAACACACTGAGAGAGAACACACTGAGAGAGAGAACACACTGAGAGAGAGAACACACTGAGAGAGAGAACACACTGAGAGAGAGAACACACTGAGAGAGAACACACTGAGAGAGAGAACACACTGAGAGAGAGAACACACTGAGAGAGAACACACTGAGAGAGAACACACTGAGAGAGAACACACTGAGAGAGAGAACACACTGAGAGAGAACACACTGAGAGAGAGAACACACTGAGAGAGAACACACTGAGAGAGAACACACTGAGAGAGAGAACACACTGAGAGAGAGAACACACTGAGAGAGAACACACTGAGAGAGAGAACACACTGAGAGAGAGAACACACTGAGAGAGAACACACTGAGAGAGAGAACACACTGAGAGAGAACACACTGAGAGAGAACACACTGAGAGAGAGAACACACTGAGAGAGAGAACACACTGAGAGAGAACACACTGAGAGAGAGAACACACTGAGAGAGAACACACTGAGAGAGAGAACACACTGAGAGAGAACACACTGAGAGAGAGAACACACTGAGAGAGAACACACTGAGAGAGAGAACACACTGAGAGAGAGAACACACTGAGAGAGAACACACTGAGAGAGAACACACCTGAGAGAGAACACACTGAGAGAGAGAACACACTGAGAGAGAGAACACACTGAGAGAGAACACACTGAGAGAGAACACACTGAGAGAGAGAACACACTGAGAGAGAACACACTGAGAGAGAACACACTGAGAGAGAACACACTGAGAGAGAGAACACACTGAGAGAGAACACACCTGAGAGAGAACACACTGAGAGAGAGAACACACTGAGAGAGAGAACACACTGAGAGAGAACACACTGAGAGAGAACACACTGAGAGAGAACACACTGAGAGAGAGAACACACTGAGAGAGAACACACTGAGAGAGAACACACCTGAGAGAGAACACACTGAGAGAGAACACACTGAGAGAGAGAACACACTGAGAGAGAGAACACACTGAGAGAGAACACACTGAGAGAGAGAACACACTGAGAGAGAACACACTGAGAGAGAACACACTGAGAGAGAGAACACACTGAGAGAGAGAACACACTGAGAGAGAGAACACACTGAGAGAGAACACACTGAGAGAGAACACACTGAGAGAGAGAACACACTGAGAGAGAGAACACACTGAGAGAGAGAACACACTGAGAGAGAGAACACACTGAGAGAGAACACACTGAGAGAGAGAACACACTGAGAGAGAGAACACACTGAGAGAGAGAACACACTGAGAGAGAACACACTGAGAGAGAGAACACACTGAGAGAGAACACACTGAGAGAGAACACACTGAGAGAGAACACACTGAGAGAGAACACACTGAGAGAGAGAACACACTGAGAGAGAACACACTGAGAGAGAACACACTGAGAGAGAGAACACACTGAGAGAGAACACACTGAGAGAGAGAACACACTGAGAGAGAGAACACACTGAGAGAGAGAACACACTGAGAGAGAACACACTGAGAGAGAGAACACACTGAGAGAGAGAACACACTGAGAGAGAACACACTGAGAGAGAACACACTGAGAGAGAACACACTGAGAGAGAGAACACACTGAGAGAGAACACACTGAGAGAGAACACACTGAGAGAGAACACACCTGAGAGAGAACACACTGAGAGAGAACACACTGAGAGAGAACACACTGAGAGAGAGAACACACTGAGAGAGAACACACTGAGAGAGAGAACACACTGAGAGAGAGAACACACTGAGAGAGAACACACTGAGAGAGAGAACACACTGAGAGAGAACACACTGAGAGAGAACACACTGAGAGAGAACACACTGAGAGAGAACACACTGAGAGAGAACACACTGAGAGAGAACACACCTGAGAGAGAACACACTGAGAGAGAACACACTGAGAGAGAGAACACACTGAGAGAGAACACACTGAGAGAGAGAACACACTGAGAGAGAACACACTGAGAGAGAACACACCTGATATCAGAACCACTCTCATCCTCTTTAACCCGTTAAATACCTGAACAACCTGGAGGAGATCAAGTAATCCCCTTGGAGGAACTGGAACAGACGTTTTTCTAACATCTCCTAACATCTTCTACCCAAAGTATTCCTTAATAAGATCTGCAGACCTGTCCTCAGCCGCAGCCCCCTGTAACACATGTTATCATAATGATCTGCTCAAGCTGAATGCTGTCCCTGTTTCTCTGCAGAAGATGGAGGCCAGCTTCCAGTCCTCCTCCATGATGGAGATGCATGTGGAATCAGGAATGATGACCCAGCATCTGTCTCACAAAACCCCCCCGAGGGTTCCCCCCAAACCCACCTCCCGCTCCCCTCAGTCCCAGGTCTCTAAGGTGGGGGGGGGCCGGCAACAGTCTCCTTCACCTGTCCGTCACGTGAAGGGCCCACACCCCGCCCCCGTCAGGTGACACAAACACACTTTATTACTAAATATACTTGATGTACTTATACTTATAGGCAGAGATGGCAAAAGTACACACATCCTTTACTCAAGTACACGCATCCTTTACTCAGGTAGAAGTACACGCATCCTTTACTCAGGTAGAAGTACACACATCCTTTACTCAAGTAGAAGTGCACACATCCTTTACTCAAGTAGAAGTACACACATCCTTTACTCAAGTAGAAGTACACGCATCCTTTACTCAAGTAGAAGTACACGCATCCTTTACTCAAGTAGAAGTACACATATCCTTTACTCAAGTAGAAGTACACACATCCTTTACTCAAGTAGAAGTACACACATCCTGTACTCAAGTATAAGTATACACATCCTGTACTCAAGTAGAAGTACACACATCCTGTACTCAAGTAGAAGTACACACATCCTGTACTCAAGTAGAAGTACACACATCCTGTACTCAAGTAGAAATACACACATCCTTTACTCAAGTAGAAGTACACACATCCTGTACTCAAGAAGAAGTACACACATCCTTTACTCAAGTAGAAGTACACACATCCTGTACTCAAGAAGAAGTACACACATCCTTTACTCAAGTAGAAGTACACACATCCTGTACTCAAGTAGAAGTACACACATCCTGTACTCAAGTAGAAATACACTCATCCTGTACTCAAGTAGAAGTACACACATCCTGTACTCAAGAAGAAGTACACACATCCTTTACTCAAGTAGAAGTACTCACATCCTGTACTCAAGTAGAAGTACACTCATCCTTTACTCAAGTATAAGTACACACATCCTGTACTCAAGAAGAAGTACACACATCCTTTACTCAAGTAGAAGTACTCACATCCTGTACTCAAGTAGAAGTACACACATCCTTTACTCAAGTATAAGTACACACATCCTGTACTCAAGTAGAAGTACACACATCCTTTACTCAAGCAGAAGTACACTCATCCTTTACTCAAGTATAAGTACACACATCCTGTACTCAAGTAGAAGTACACACATCCTTTACTCAAGCAGAAGTACACTCATCCTTTACTCAAGTAGAAGTACACACATCCTTTACTCAAGTATAAGTACACACATCCTGTACTCAAGTAGAAGTACACACATCCTTTACTCAAGCAGAAGTACACTCATCCTTTACTCAAGTATAAGTACACACATCCTGTACTCAAGCAGAAGTACACACATCCTTTACTCAAGTAGAAGTACTCACATCCTGTACTCAAGTAGAAGTACACACATCCTTTACTCAAGTATAAGTACACACATCCTGTACTCAAGTAGAAGTACACACATCCTTTACTCAAGCAGAAGTACACTCATCCTTTACTCAAGTATAAGTACACACATCCTGTACTCAAGTATAAGTACACACATCCTGTACTCAAGTAGAAGTACACACATCCTTTACTCAAGCAGAAGTACACTCATCCTTTACTCAAGTATAAGTACACACATCCTGTACTCAAGTAGAAGTACACACATCCTGTACTCAAGTATAAGTACACACATCCTGTACTCAAGTAGAAGTACACACATCCTGTACTCAAGAAGAAGTACACACATCCTTTACTCAAGTAGAAGTACTCACATCCTGTACTCAAGTAGAAGTACACACATCCTTTACTCAAGTATAAGTACACACATCCTGTACTCAAGTAGAAGTACACACATCCTTTACTCAGGTAGAAGAACAGATACTCGTGTTTAAAATACTCTGGTGAAAGTAAAAGTACTGACTAAACTTCTTTACTCAAGTCAAAGTAAAGAACTTTGAAATGTACTTCAGTAAAAAGTTCCCATAACTAGCAGCTGTTTTAAAGAGTACCTGACCTCCCTTTATATTAATAGAACAATAATGTCATTGTTAGCTAATGAATGTTTCCATGGTGACCAACGGCAACATGACAACGTTTCCATTGGTCCCTCTTCTTTAGAGAAGAGCAGGAAATGATGGATACACGGATCGTGTTCAAATCAATAGGCACGCAATGACTCTAAATAATAATGATCACGCCACCAAACACACATTCAGACTAAAGGAACCAGCCTGTTTGGAAAATGAGAGAAGTAGAAAGTACAGGTATTTGAGTTCAACATGTAAGAAGTAGAAAGTACAGGTATTTGAGTTCAACATGTGAGAAGTAGAAAGTACAGGTATTTGAGTTCAACATGTAAGAAGTAGAAAGTACAGGTATTTGAGTTCAACATGTAAGAAGTAGAAAGTACAGGTATTTGTGTTCAACATGTAAGAAGTAGAAAGTACAGGTATTTGTGTTCTAGATGTAGTTAGAATGTAGTTGAAGTCAAAGTAAAAAGTTGTCAGAAAAATAAGTAGTGGAGTAAAGTACTGATACCAGAAACATGTACTTTAGTACAGGAACAAAGTATTTGTACTCCACTACTTCCCACCTGTGAAGAAACGTCTCTTTGCTCAGTGGTTCTTTAATGTCTCTGTTCCCTGTGTCCTGCAGATCCGTGTCCCCCTCCTCCAGAGTGTCTGTCCCCTCCATCAGACCTGTGAAGTCTCCTGTCATATCCCGCAAACAGGTGAGGACGTTTATCTCAGTTGATCCTCATTAACGTCCAGCAGACACCCTGCTGCTATGGTTTTATTGAATGATAAGACACAGCTAGCACCTAGCAGCTAGCAGCTAGCAGCTAGCACCTAGCACTTAGCAGCTAGCACCTAGCAGCTAGCACCTAGCAGCTAGCACCTAGCACTTAGCAGCTAGCACCTAGCACTTAGCAGCTAGCACCTAGCAGCTAGCACCTAGCACTTAGCAGCTAGCACCTAGCACTTAGCAGCTAGCACCCCTTCAACAGTGTCTTTATTTGTCAGGCAGTTTATAGATTTTATCTTAACGGTCATCTGCATATTTGTCTTGCTCTCTATTCCTGATTTATTTCTATTTTAAGATGTTTATATTTTAGAAATTTAGAATTTATTTCTACTCTTTTAATTTCTAATTATGTGCAAACCTTGTTTTGTTTTATGCTGCTGCAACAAATTGGGATTAATAAAGTACCTCTTATTTTATATTTATTATTATTTGTTTTTTAAAATAATTTTATGAAGTTTTATTTTATTTGAATTATTTCGATTTTTTATGTATTTATTTTATTTAAGATTTTTCTGCATCGGCCACATTTACATTTAATACCTTAAGTACATTTAGCTATACTTACAATAACACACACACACACACACACACACACACACACACACACACACACACACACACACACACACACACACACACACACACACACACACACACACATACACACACACACACACACACACACACACACACACACACACACACACACACACACACAGACACACGCACACACACAGACACACACACACACACACACACACACACACACACACACACACACACACACACACACACACGCGCACACTAGTACAGATGAATGTACATCCATGGTAGTGGCTCCCTCTTGTGGACCACACAGGGAACGACACCCTCCACTGATTAGTCCATTTATCTTTTAGCCTTTCTAAGCCCAGAGAGTCAGCTGTCTGTCTCTCTGCAGGAATGTGTTATTTTAGGACCCGAGTGTTGTAAAGTGAAAACTAATGCCCCCCCCCCCCCCCCCCCCCCCTGCAGCTGTCCTCCCCTGCGGAGGTGCCCCCCCCCTGGAAGCACTCCGTCCTGCAGGCTGAGAGCAGCTTCACCTCCGTCAGCACCTCCTCCTCCTCCTCCCACATGATGATGGAGCAAAGCGGCTCCTCCATGATGGTGGGGCAGAGCGGCTCCTCCATGATGGTGGGGCAGAGCGGCTCCTCCATGACGGTGGGGCAGAGCGGCTCCTCCATGACGGTGGGGCAGAGCGGCTCCTCCATGACGATGGGGCAGAGCGGCTCCTCCATGACGATGGGGCAGAGCGGCTCCTCCATGACGATGGGGCAGAGCGGCTCCTCCATGGCGATGGGGCAGAGCGGCTCCTCCATGACGGTGGGGCAGAGCGGCTCCTCCATGACGATGGGGCAGAGCGGCTCCTCCATGGCGATGGGGCAGAGCGGCTCCTCCTTGATGGTGGGGCAGAGCGGCTCCTCCATGACGATGGGGCAGAGCGGCTCCTCCATGATGATGGAGCAGAGCAGAGAGGTTTGGATTCATTTCGTCACTAATTCAATTTATGCACAATTTTTATAGATTTTTGTCCGTATATTTATTTTTATGAATTGATGAAATTATTTTCCACAATTTCTTTTTGCAACTACTTGAAGGGACAATCACTTCAAACAATATTACATATATTTAAAAACATGTATTAATACATTTAAATAAACAAATGGAATAAATGCATATTATTCATATTTTTTTATTTCTTATTATTTTACTTTTTTTATTTGAGAAATGTATCCATTTAAAAAATCAAAATCAAATGAAAAATAATTTATTTTAAAGCTGCGCGATGCATGGACCTGTTTCTTCTTCTGTGGTGTTTTTAAAGCGTGTTTTCAGCTGCTCTGAAGGTCCTGTTTCTTCTTCTGTGGTGTATTTAAAGCCTGTTTTCAGCTGCTCCGGAGGTCCTGTTTCTTCTTCTGTGGTGTTTTTAAAGCGTGTTTTCAGCTGCTCTGGAGGTCCTGTTTCTTCTTCTGTGGTGTATTTAAAGCCTGTTTTCAGCTGCTCCGGAGGTCCTGTTTCTTCTTCTGTGGTGTTTTTAAAGCCTGTTTTCGGCTGCTCTGGAGGTCCTGTTTCTTCTTCTGTGGTGTTTTTAAAGCCTGTTTTCGGCTGCTCTGGAGGTCCTGTTTCTTCTTCTGTGGTGTATTTAAAGCGTGTTTTCAGCTGCTCTGGAGGTCCTGTTTCTTCTTCTGTGGTGTATTTAAAGCCTGTTTCCAGCTGCTCCGGAGGTCCTGTTTCTTCTTCTGTGGTGTGTACTTAAAGCCTGTTTTCAGCTGCTCCGGAGGTCCTGTTTCTTCTTCTGTGGTGTGTATTTAAAGCCTGTTTTCAGCTGCTCCGGAGGTCCTGTTTCTTCTTCTGTGGTGTGTATTTAAAGCCTGTTTTCAGCTGCTCTGGAGGTCCTGTTTCTTCTTCTGTGGTGTGTATTTAAAGCCTGTTTTCAGCTGCTCTGGAGGTCCTGTTTCTTCTTCTGTGGTGTGTATTTAAAGCCTGTTTTCAGCTGCTCTGGAGGTCCTGAGCTGTGTGTTTTGTCTCCAGGCTGAAGGGGGGGGTAAAGCAACGGCGGTGGCCACGGTTGTCGCCGCTGTCGACCTCGCTCGCGTCCGTCAGCCCGTCAGTGGAGCTGCAGAAGAAGAGGTAGAGGTGGAGATTAAACAACAACAACAACAACAACAAAAACAACAGGAAGTGGAGACAACAACGAAGGAGAAACAGGAAGTTGTTGTGAAAAGTCTTTCTACTGAAGCTACGGAGACAAAAGTCAGAGCAGTTTCTCAGATCCAGATCTCTGAAGAATTGTCTCAGATCCACATCCCGTCTCAGATCCAGTCTCAGATCCAGATCCCATCTCAGATCCAAATCCCGTCTCAGATCCAGTCTCAGATCCAGATCCCATCTCAGATCCAAATCCCGTCTCAGATCCAGATCCCGTCTAAGATCCACATCCCGTCTCAGATCCACATCCCGTCTCAGATCCACATCCCGTCTCAGATCCACATCCCGTCTCAGATCCACATCCCGTCTCAGATCCCATCTCAGATCCACATCCCGTCTCAGATCCACATCCCGTCTCAGATCCCATCTCAGATCCACATCCCGTCTCAGATCCAAATCCCGTCTCAGATCCCGTCTCAGATCCAGATCTCTGCAGAACCGTCTCCGGTTCCCCACTTCACAGTTTCTAAAGTCTCTGTTCCTAAACCTGAAGCGAGCCTGGAGGTAAGAGGAGGCCTTCATCATCATCACCTCAAAACCCTCCATCGCACCTCTAACAGCGACACCTAAACAACGTGCAGCGTGTGATTCACTGTGACCTTCATAAACAAACAAACAAACAAACACACAAACAAACAAACAAACAAACAAACAAACAAACATCACGTTTCATCACTGCCTTCCTCTATGGATCTCTACAAACACCTGGTTTATTTATATTTGAGTAGCAAACAACAATTATAAACAAATTATAAGAAGTATACAAACATATACTTGCCCTTATCCTGGCTTCACAAACAGCATGCTATACGATGCACAACAACAACAACACACGACCCTCACAAACACACTTTATCAATTAACCAATTACTAATATGCCAACATTTTAGGAGCAATTGAAAACAAAGACTAGCAAGTACATACAAAATAAACTCACCGTACCATTATCGTTTTCTCACCGTAGCATTATCGTTCTCATGCCTCCCTCTCATTGGCTCGGCCAGGTCTCCATCGCGGGCTCGGCCATGGCGGCTCTCCACAGAGAGTTCTCCTCCCCCATCTCCCCCCTCTCCCCCCGAAGGATCATCAAACCAGTGAAGTCTCCCAGCCCGTCCCGCAGGAGGGGGGCGAGCGTGCCCCCCGAGCCCCTGCCGCCCCCCTTCAGAGACCCCAGATATCAGACGGGGGGCGCTAGTGAGGAGGAGTTTGAAGACTGGGAGCCACAGGTTGGTGGGATCCAATCACAGTCTTCAATTAACCCCCTGGGAGTTCAATCATCACCTCATTGAAAACCCTGCACTTCCTGTCCATCCGCTTCCTGTCTTCACCTACACTTCCTGTCTTCACATCCACTTCCTGTCTTAACCTACACTTCCTGTCTTCATTGGCACTTACCACTTCCTGTCTCCATTGGCACTTTCCACTTCATTTCTTCATTAGGACTTAGCACTTCCTGTCTTCATCACCACTTCCTGTCTTTATTGGCACTTTCCACTTCCTGTCTCCATTGGCACTTTCCACTTCATTTCTTCATTAGGACTTAGCACTTCCTGTCTTCATCACCACTTCCTGTCTCCATTGGCACTTTCTACTTCCTGTCTCCATTAGGACCTAGCACTTCCTGTCTTCATCACCACTTCCTGTCTTCACCTCCATCCCTCTGTCTCTGCAGAGTTGATCTGTTTTAACCACTTCTTTCCCCCCATCCTTATAGACCTCCATCTCCACAGACCTCCACCCTCTCACAGACCCCCCCCCCCCCCCCCCCCCCCTCCCCACCTGTAGTCTCCTGTGTGTAACTGTTGTTGTTGTTGTTCCTCAGGAGGCGGCTGCAGTTCCCTCCAGAGCCCAGGAGCCCGTCGTTCCTCCCACTATTATTGCTGTGAGTACAACATGCATTAAATCAGTTCTCAGAGAGTACAGATATGGCCGGTTTCTGGTTAAAACTGCTCTCCATGTTCCAGGAAGTGTCAGAAATGGACTCGGCATCCTCAATAACCCTGCAGACAGACTGTATAACTCAGGGGGGAAATCATTGCAAGACTCGTTTTCTTTTTCAAAAGTCAACATTTGTAAAATAAAGTCAAATTTTGAAGGAAAAAAGTGAACGCTGCATCGTAGCGAGGTGTATGGCGCAGTGGGTTAATGCGCTGATCTTCGAATCAGAGGATAGCAAGTTCGAGTCCCACTGCAGTCAGCATGTCGTTGTGTCCCTGAGACACTTCACCCCAAAGTGCTCCTGTGGGGATTGCCCACAGTACTGAATGTATGTAAGTCGCTTTGGATGAAAGCGTCTAACAAGTAACATGTAATGTACTGTAGTTTGGTGAGCATCCCTCGATACAGATGTTATTGATCGTGTGTATGCTGCAGTGCTTGTTATTGATCGTGTGTATGCTGCAGTGCTTGTTATTGATCGGTATGTTTGTGTTCTGCAGGGTCTGAAGAACACGAACGTGACAGAAGGCGAGAGCGTGACCTTGGAGTGTCAGATCGGAGGTCAGCCCGCCCCCAGCATCATGTGGTTCAGAGAGGACTACAAGATCGAGAGCAGCATCGACTTCCAGCTCACCTTCAGCGCCGGCTTCGCCCGCATGGTGATCAGAGAGGCCTTCGCCGAGGACAGCGGGCGCTTCACCTGCACCGCCACCAGCGAGGCGGGCACCATCAGCACCTCCTGCTACCTGCTGGTCAAAGGTAACGGGAGGAGGCTGGTTTTTCAACATAAAAGCATACAAAAGTTACTGAATTCTTACAGAAAGTTAAGATGAGGCTGGTTTTCAAAATAAAAGTCTCTTTATTCAAACTCGAAGCTTAGTATGAGGCTGGTTTTCAAAATAAAAGTCTCTTTATTCAAACTCGAAGCTTAGTATGAGGCTGGTTTTCTAAATAAAAGTATCTTTATTCGAACTCGAAGCTTAGCATGAGGCTGGTTTTCAAAATAAAAGTATCTTTATTCAAACTCGAAGCTTAGTATGAGGCTGGTTTTCAAAATAAAAGTCTCTTTATTCGAACTCGAAGCTTAGTATGAGGCTTGTTTTCAAAATAAAAGTCTCTTTATTCTAACTCGAAGCCTAGGATGAGGCTGGTTTTCAAAATAAAAGTCTCTTTATTCTAACTCGAAGTCTAGGATGAGGCTGGTTTTCAAAATAAAAGTCTGTTTATTCGAACTCGAGGCCTAGGATGAGGCTGGTTTTCAAAATAAAAGTCTGTTTATTCGAACTTGAGGCCTAGGATGAGGCTGGTTTTCAAAATAAAAGTCTTTATTCAAACTCGAAGCTTAGTATGAGGCTGGTTTTCAAAATAAAAGTCTCTTTATTCGAACTCGAACCTTAGTATGAGGCTAGTTTTCAAAATAAAAGTCTCTTTATTCTAACTTGAAGCTTAATATGAGGCTGGTTTTCAAAATAAAAGTCTCTTTATTCTAACTCGAAGCCTAGGATGAGGCTGGTTTTCAAAATAAAAGTCTTTATTCTAACTCGAAGCCTAGGATGAGGCTGGTTTTCAAAATAAAAGTCTATTCTAACTCGAAGCCTAGGATGAAGCTGGTTTTCAAAATAAAAGTCTCTTTATTCAAACTCGAACCTTAGTATGAGGCTGGTTTTCAAAATAAAAGTCTCTTTATTCGACCTGAAACCTTAGTATGAGGCTGGTTTTCAAAATAAAAGTCTCTTTATTCTAACTCGAAGCCTAGGATGAGGCTGGTTTTCAAAATAAAAGTCTCTTTATTCTAACTCGAAGCCTTGGATGAGGCTGGTTTTCAAAATAAAAGTCTCTTTATTCTAACTCGAAGCCTTGGATGAGGCTGGTTTTCAAAATAAAAGTCTCTTTATTCTAACTCGAAGCCTTGGATGAGGCTGGTTTTCAAAATAAAAGTCTCTTTATTCTAACACGAATTTAGGATGAGGCTGGTTTTCAAAATAAAAGCCTGAAAAGGTAACTGAATTCTTACAGAAAGCTTGTTCTTCAAAATAAAATTGAATTAAAAAAAAATATATTTGTGCTAAACATAACATGCTGTTTCTGTTGCAGTGTCAGAGGAGATTGAGAGCAGGGAGGAAACGACGACTGTGACTGAAATGGGAATGACTCAGGAGAAAACGTGAGTTGTTAAAGAGGCTCCATTCTCCTCATGTGCAGGTTCATGTTAGTGAAAGCTAAATTATGAAAAAAGTCAAATCTTTCAAATTCTGTAAATATTTCCAATTTTGAGAAAAAACTGAAATGTTGTCCCTCAGTGTGTCCATGGAGCAGAGCGTGGTGACGGAGGTGATGTCGGGCGAGGTCGCCCCTCCCTCCTTCATCAGGGAACCCAGCGCTCAGAAGCTGGTGGAAGGAGGAGCCGTGGTGTTCGAGTGTCAGGTGGCAGGAAGCCCCAGACCTCACATCATCTGGAAGAAGGGCGGCGTGCCCCTCACCACTGGATACAGGTAAACACATTTCTAATCCTGAACAATAAATCATATCCTGAGGAAAAAGTGAAACTCTAAGAAAAATATTTCAAATGTTTCTTATTTCATTTTCTATATATTTAAAATGAAATGTACATTACCTTTAAATGCACACACGTACCATCACATGTATACTCTCTGAGATAGCACTACATTTACTCTGTGCCTGTAATAGACAGATATATCTACTGTTCACATTCAAAGTAAGTTCCTTCCTTTGTGCTGCCAATAGCTAGTGACTAAGAGCTCATGATGTTTCCTTCACCTTCAAAGTGAGTTTCTTCCTTTGTGCTGCCAATAGCTAGTGACTAAGAGCTCATGATGTTTCCTTCAGATACAAAGTGAGTTTCTTCCTTTGTGCTGCCAATAGCTAGTGACTAAGAGCTCATGATGTTTCCTTCACCTTCAAAGTGAGTTTCTTCCTTTGTGCTGCCACTAGCTAGTGACTAAGAGCTCATGATGTTTCCTTCAGATACAAAGTGAGTTTCTTCCTTTGTGCTGCCACTAGCTAGTGACTAAGAGCTCATGATGTTTCCTTCAGATACAAAGTGAGTTTCTTCCTTTGTGCTGCCACTAGCTAGTGACTAAGAGCTCATGATGTTTCCTTCAGATACAAAGTGAGTTTCTTCCTTTGTGCTGCCAATAGCTAGTGACTAAGAGCTCATGATGTTTCCTTCAGATACAAAGTGAGTTTCTTCCTTTGTGCTGCCAATAGCTAGTGACTAAGAGCTCATGATGTTTCCTTCACCTTCAAAGTGAGTTTCTTCCTTTGTGCTGCCAATAGCTAGTGACTAAGAGCTCATGATGTTTCCTTCAGATACAAAGTGAGTTTCTTCTTTTGTGCTGCCAATAGCTAGTGACTAAGAGCTCATGATGTTTCCTTCACCTTCAAAGTGAGTTTCTTCCTTTGTGCTGCCACTAGCTAGTGACTAAGAGCTCATGATGTTTCCTTCAGATACAAAGTGAGTTTCTTCCTTTGTGCTGCCAATAGCTAGTGACTAAGAGCTCATGATGTTTCCTTCACCTTCAAAGTGAGTTTCTTCCTTTGTGCTGCCAATAGCTAGTGACTAAGAGTTCATGATGTTTCCTTCAGATACAAAGTGAGTTTCTTCCTTTGTGCTGCCAATAGCTAGTGACTAAGAGCTCATGATGTTTCCTTCAGATTCAAAGGGAGTTTCTTCCTTTGTGCTGCCAATAGCTAGTGACTAAGAGCTCATGATGTTTCCTTCACCTTCAAAGTGAGTTTCTTCCTTTGTGCTGCCAATAGCTAGTGACTAAGAGCTCATGATGTTTCCTTCAGATACAAAGTGAGTTTCTTCCTTTGTGCTGCCACTAGCTAGTGACTAAGAGCTCATGATGTTTCCTTCAGATACAAAGTGAGTTTCTTCCTTTGTGCTGCCAATAGCTAGTGACTAAGAGCTCATGATGTTTCCTTCACCTTCAAAGTGAGTTTCTTCCTTTGTGCTGCCAATAGCTAGTGACTAAGAGTTCATGATGTTTCCTTCAGATACAAAGTGAGTTTCTTCCTTTGTGCTGCCAATAGCTAGTGACTAAGAGCTCATGATGTTTCCTTCAGATTCAAAGTGAGTTTCTTCCTTTGTGCTGCCAATAGCTAGTGACTAAGAGCTCATGATGTTTCCTTCAGATTCAAAGTGAGTTTCTTCCTTTGTGCTGCCAATAGCTAGTGACTAAGAGCTCATGATGTTTCCTTCACCTTCAAAGTGAGTTTCTTCCTTTGTGCTGCCAATAGCTAGTGACTAAGAGCTCATGATGTTTCCTTCAGATACAAAGTGAGTTTCTTCCTTTGTGCTGCCAATAGCTAGTGACTAAGAGCTCATGATGTTTCCTTCAGATACAAAGTGAGTTTCTTCCTTTGTGCTGCCAATAGCTAGTGACTAAGAGCTCATGATGTTTCCTTCACCTTCAAAGTGAGTTTCTTCCTTTGTGCTGCCAATAGCTAGTGACTAAGAGCTCATGATGTTTCCTTCAGATACAAAGTGAGTTTCTTCCTTTGTGCTGCCAATAGCTAGTGACTAAGAGCTCATGATGTTTCCTTCAGATACAAAGTGAGTTTCTTCCTTTGTGCTGCCAATAGCTAGTGACTAAGAGCTCATGATGTTTCCTTCAGATTCAAAGTGAGTTTCTTCCTTTGTGCTGCCAATAGCTAGTGACTAAGAGTTCATGATGTTTCCTTCACCTTCAAAGTGAGTTTCTTCCTTTGTGCTGCCAATAGCTAGTGACTAAGAGCTCATGATGTTTCCTTCAGATACAAAGTGAGTTTCTTCCTTTGTGCTGCCAATAGCTAGTGACTAAGAGCTCATGATGTTTCCTTCACCTTCAAAGTGAGTTTCTTCCTTTGTGCTGCCAATAGCTAGTGACTAAGAGTTCATGATGTTTCCTTCAGATACAAAGTGAGTTTCTTCCTTTGTGCTGCCAATAGCTAGTGACTAAGAGCTCATGATGTTTCCTTCACCTTCAAAGTGAGTTTCTTCCTTTGTGCTGCCAATAGCTAGTGACTAAGAGCTCATGATGTTTCCTTCACCTTCAAAGTGAGTTTCTTCCTTTGTGCTGCCAATAGCTAGTGACTAAGAGCTCATGATGTTTCCTTCACCTTCAAAGTGAGTTTCTTCCTTTGTGCTGCCAATAGCTAGTGACTAAGAGCTCATGATGTTTCCTTCAGATACAAAGTGAGTTTCTTCCTTTGTGCTGCCAATAGCTAGTGACTAAGAGCTCATGATGTTTCCTTCAGATACAAAGTGAGTTTCTTCCTTTGTGCTGCCAATAGCTAGTGACTAAGAGCTCATGATGTTTCCTTCAGATACAAAGTGAGTTTCTTCCTTTGTGCTGCCAATAGCTAGTGACTAAGAGCTCATGATGTTTCCTTCAGATACAAAGTGAGTTTCTTCCTTTGTGCTGCCAATAGCTAGTGACTAAGAGCTCATGATGTTTCCTTCAGATACAAAGTGAGTTTCTTCCTTTGTGCTGCCAATAGCTAGTGACTAAGAGCTCATGATGTTTCCTTCACCTTCAAAGTGAGTTTCTTCCTTTGTGCTGCCAATAGCTAGTGACTAAGAGTTCATGATGTTTCCTTCAGATACAAAGTGAGTTTCTTCCTTTGTGCTGCCAATAGCTAGTGACTAAGAGCTCATGATGTTTCCTTCAGATACAAAGTGGCCTACAGGAAGGACACTGGAGAGTGCAAGCTGGAGATCACCATGACCTTCGCTGACGACGCAGGAGACTACTCCGTCTTCCTGAAGAACCAACATGGAGAGACCTCTGCCACCGCCCGCCTGCTGGAGGAAGGTACGCCATCATCTCCCTTTTCCTCTTCCTCTCCCTCTTCCTCTTCCTCTTCCTCTCCCTCTTCCTCTTCCTCTTCCTCTTCCTCTCCCTCTTCCTCTTCCTCTCCCTCTTCCTCTCTTCAAATTCCTCTCTCTCTTCCTCTTCCTCTCTCCCTCTTCCTCTTCCTCTCCCTCTGTGTTTCCTCCTCTCTTCCTCTTCCTCTTCCTCCTCTCTTCCTCTCTCTCTTCCTCTTCCTCTCCCTCTGTGTTTCCTCCTCTCTTCCTCTTCCTCTCCCCCTTCCTCCTCTCTTCCTCTTCCTCTCCCTCTGTGTTTCCTCCTCTCTTCCTCTTCCTCTCCCTCTTCCTCCTCTCTTCCTCTCCCTCTTCCTCCTCTCTCCCTCTTCCTCTCCCTCTCTCTCTTCCTCTCCCTCTTCCTCTCCCTCTCTTCCTCTTCCTCTCCCTCTTCCTCCTCTCTTTTTCTCCCTCTCCCTCTTCCTCCTCTCTTCCTCTCTCTCTTCCTCTTCCTCTCCCTCTGTGTTTCCTCCTCTTCCTCTTCCTCTTCCTCCTCTCTTCCTCTCTCTCTTCCTCTTCCTCTCCCTCTGTGTTTCATCCTCTCTTCCTCTTCCTCTCCCTCTTCCTCCTCTCTTCCTCTCCCTCTCCCTCTTCCTCCTCTCTCCCTCTTCCTCTCCCTCTCTCTCTTCCTCTCTCTCTTCCTCTCCCTCTTCCTCCTCTCTTTTTCTCCCTCTCCCTCTTCCTCCTCTCTTCCTCTCTCTCTTCCTCTTCCTCTCCCTCTGTGTTTCCTCCTCTTCCTCTTCCTCTTCCTCCTCTCTTCCTCTCTCTCTTCCTCTTCCTCTCCCTCTGTGTTTCCTCCTCTCTTCCTCTCCCTCTCCCTCTTCCTCCTCTCTCCCTCTTCCTCTCCCTCTCTCTCTTCCTCTCTCTCTTCCTCTCCCTCTTCCTCTCCCTCTCTTCCTCTTCCTCTCCCTCTTCCTCCTCTCTTCCTCTTCCTCTCCCTCTTCCTCCTCTCTTCCTCTCCCTCTCCCTCTTCCTCCTCTCTCCCTCTTCCTCTCCCTCTCTCTCTTCCTCTCTCTCTTCCTCTCCCTCTTCCTCCTCTCTTTTTCTCCCTCTCCCTCTTCCTCCTCTCTTCCTCTCTCTCTTCCTCTTCCTCTCCCTCTGTGTTTCCTCCTCTTCCTCTTCCTCTTCCTCCTCTCTTCCTCTCTCTCTTCCTCTTCCTCTCCCTCTGTGTTTCCTCCTCTCTTCCTCTCCCTCTTCCTCCCCTCTTCCTCCTCTCTCCCTCTTCCTCTCCCTCTCTCTCTTCCTCTCTCTCTTCCTCTCCCTCTTCCTCTCCCTCTCTTCCTCTTCCTCTCCCTCTTCCTCCTCTCTTCCTCTTCCTCTCCCTCTTCCTCCTCTCTTCCTCTCCCTCTTCCTCCTCTCTTCCTCTCCCTCTCTCTCTTCCTCTCTCTCTTCCTCTCCCTCTTCCTCTCCCTCTCTTCCTCTTCCTCTCCCTCTTCCTCCTCTCTTCCTCTTCCTCTCCCTCTTCCTCCTCTCTTCCTCTCTCTCTTCCTCTCTCTCTTCCTCTCCCTCTTTCTCTACCTCTCTCTCTTCCTCCTCTCTTCCTCTCCCTCTTCCTCCTCTCTTCCTCTCCCTCTCTCTTTTCCTCTCTCTCTTCCTCTCCCTCTTCCTCTCCCTCTCTTCCTCTTCCTCTCCCTCTTCCTCCTCTCTTCCTCTTCCTCTCCCTCTTCCTCCTCTCTTCCTCTTCCTCTCCCTCTGTGTTTCCTCTCTTTGTTCTGCCCTATCAGAGTAACGTTTTATTCTCATGCTGTGTGTGTGTGTGTGTGTGTAGAGGAATATGAAGCCTACATGATGCAACAGGGCGTGACCTATCAAACTGAAGTGAGGGTGGCGGTGGTGCCGGAACCGGCGGTCGTGGTGACAGCGTACGAGCTGGAGCAGCGGAGGGTCACCACGCCCATGAGCTTCGTCTCAGAAACGGTACGTTACCCTCTACGTGTACATCGGGCAGGTCAAGACGGGTAACTGGAATAAAACTCTACAAACATATCCCGGGAACAGCAGGGCTCCTCTAACGGTCGTTATAGACTTCAAATATTTCACATATTAATAATGATAATAATAAATGGTAGCTCTGCTCATAGACTCAAGGTCGCTTCACTATAAGGTGAGCTTTAGAATGGGGTCTGCAAAGAAAAGCACTTCTATATATTGACACATCTAGAACTGAGAGACACTAGTGTGTAAACAAACAATGAACACCAGTTTGTTTGTGTATTTAATAATAATGATTTTATTTGCCGAGCACAAACTACGAAGTATGAAAGACTTATTATTGTTTTGATCATTTATTTATGTGCATTTCATTTGAAAAGGACTCCTCATAATACACAAGTCTCTGTTGATATTAAACCGCTGCCTCCTCCTCCTCAGGAGTTCCTGATCTCCTCCTTCGAGGAGCGGATCATCCAGGAGGTGGAGCTGCGGATCCTGAGGATCAGCTACACAGAGATGGTGACGGAGGACGGAGAGCTGATGGTGACGGTGGCCGAGCACGAAGCCGTGCAGCCCGCCTTCCAGACGCCCGTCAAAAACTACAGAATCATCGACGGCATGGGAGCCACCTTCCACTGCAAGATGAGCGGGACCCCCCTGCCAAAGGTGCGCTGCGGGACATACAGATTAAACTAACCAGGGGTGGAATAATCAAATCCTTCAATTATGAAAGGACACTAACAGCTGATCTGACGTCAGTGTACCCACATTAAAGGTCCCCTATCATCCTCTTCTTCATCAATACATCTCAGATATACCCAGAGCCTCTCTCTGATTGGCTGAAACACCAAACAGATCATAGCAGCGTTACCCATAATCCCCTCTGTTGCTGATTCTCTGTCTGTTACTTCAGATGAAAATAAGGAGCCCCTCCCCACGCCCCTCTGAGAGACATTTGGTTACAAAGAACTCATTAGCCGCGTTCACGCCGAGTACTTTGCACTCTTTACAAAGAGGGGACACATGTTGATGTAGAAGAGACATGGAGAAGAGGGGACACATGTTGATGTAGAAGAGACATGGAGAAGAGGGGACACATGTTGATGTAGAAGAGACATGAAAAAGAGGGGACACATGTTGATGTAGGAGAGACATGAAGAAGAGGGGACACATGTTGATGTAGAAGAGACATGGAGAAGAGGGGACACATGTTGATGTAGAAGAGACATGAAGAAGAGGGGACACATGTTGATGTAGAAGAGACATGAAGAAGAGGGGACACATGTTGATGTAGAAGAGACATGGAGAAGAGGGGACACATGTTGATGTAGAAGAGACATGGAGAAGAGGGGACACATGTTGATGTAGAAGAGACATGGAGAAGAGGGGACCTTTAAAACATGAAACCTGGCTTTACTAAACTCATATTTATTCTCCTGCAGATCGCCTGGTTCAAAGACGGGCAGCGCCTGCGTGCCGGCGGCCGCCACCAGATGGAGGTTCTCCAGGACGGACGAGCCAGCCTGCGCCTCCCTGTGGTGCAGCCGGAGGACGAGGGCGTCTACACCGCCTTCGCCAGCAACATGAAGGGGAACTCCGTCAGCTCCGGGAAGCTCTACGTGGAGCCGTCCGGAACCGTGACCCCCCAGAGATACACCCCCCAACCGGCCATGCAGAGGATCAGGTACAACACTTTAACCCACAGATATCACCATTAAACTTCCCCTCTTCATTACTGACACTCAGACTATTATTTTGTTCTATTCAGAATCAGAATCAGGATACCTTTATTCTACAAGTGCTCTGAATGTCTTTGTATGCTATTGAGGCTAATGCTAGCATTTGGTAGAAATCTAGAGACAAAGACAAAGTTAGTGAAATAAAGTCTTGAGTTAGTGTTTTATTTCCACTAATCTGAAAGAACACATGTTATGGAAGAATAATAGCCGACATTGTATCTGAAATATCTGCCTTCATGACCTGAACCAAGCAGACTCCTCCATTGACTTGTTGATTTTTCCGCCTCCTCAGATCCTCGTCTCCTCGCTCTATGAGCCGGTCTCCTGGACGCTCTGCCAGCCGTTCGCCCGGACGCTCTCCATCCCGCCGGCTGGACGACACCGACGAGGCTCAGCTGGAGAGACTCTACAAACCCGTGTTCGTCCTCAAACCTTCCTCCGTCAAATGCTCCGAGGGGCAGACCGCCAGATTTGACCTGAAGGTCGTCGGCAGACCGATGCCCGACACATTCTGGTTCCACAACGGTGAGAGAAACAACTTATTCTAGAAAGACTCGGCTCTATCTGTTGCTTCTGCCGACCCTAAAACCATTGTATCCTTGTTTTCCCAGGACAACAAGTTGGAAATGACTACACACACAAGATAGTGGTTAAAGAGGACGGTATCCAGTCCCTGATCATCGTCCCCGCCATGCCACAGGACTCCGGAGAGTGGACCGTGATCGCCCAGAACCGAGCCGGACGCACCTCCATCGCTCTGACTCTCACTGTGGAAGGTACGTCAGAAACAGATATAAACAAATACTCGCGATGGCACAGTTCAATGTTATTAAATGATCTCTGCCTTTTTTATTTCCCCCTCCACAGCTCGTGAAAGTCTGACACGTCCTCAGTTTATTGATAAGCTGAAGAACCTCACAGTGAAGCAGGGCACTCTGGTGGAGCTGGCTGTCAAAGCCATCGGAAACCCCCTGCCCGACATCGTCTGGCTGAAGAACAGCGACATCATCTCCCCACAGAAGCACCCACATATCAAGTAAGTATCTCTGATTTGGTCTTTGATTCTCTGATCCCTGAGAGCAGTTTGTGCTGATCAATATATCTGAATTTCAGGATTGAGGGAACTAAAGGACAGGCCAAATTCCAGATCCCATCGTCCTCAGGCGCAGACAGCGCCTGGTACACAGCGACCGCTATCAACAAGGCCGGCAGAGACACCACCCGCTGCAGGGTCAACGTGGAGGTGGACTTCGCCGCTCCTCAAGCCGAGAGGAGGCACATTATCACCAAAGGAACCTACAAAGCTAAGGATATCGCAGCGCCGGAGCTGGAGCCCCTGCACCAGCGTTACGGCCAGGACCAGTGGGAGGAGGGCGACCTGTACGACAAAGAGAAGCAGCAGAAGCCTCAGTTCAAGAAGAAGCTGACCTCCATCAGGATGAAGCGCTCAAGTGCGGCTCACTTCGAGTGCCGGCTGACGCCCATCGGAGACCCCACCATGTTGGTGGAGTGGCTGCATGACGGGAAACCCCTGGAGGCGGCCAACAGGCTGCGCATGGTCAATGAGTTCGGATACTGCAGTCTGGACTACGAAGAGGCGTACGCCAGAGACAGCGGCATCGTCACCTGCAGAGCCACAAACAAGTACGGGGTGGACCAGACGTCCGCCACGCTGATCGTGAAAGAAGAGAAAGGCCTGGTGGAGGAGACTCAGCTCCCCGAAGGCAGGAAGGGCGGACACCGGATGGAAGAGTTTGAGCGCATTGCTCACGAGGGCGGACCTGCAGGCGTCACCACTGATGACGAGTATGAAAAGAGCAAACCTGAGATCGTGCTTCTTCCTGAAGCCGCCAGAGCCTATGAAGGCGAAATTGCCCGATTCCGCTGCAGAGTCACCGGTTACCCGTTACCAAAGGTCAACTGGTACCTCAACGGGCAACTCATCCGCAAAAGCAAGAGATACAGACTCAAGTACGATGGTATCTACTACCTGGAGATCGTCGACGTGAAGTCCTACGACACCGGCGAGGTCAGGGTGGTTGCGGACAATCCTCTCGGCACGACTGAGCACACGGTGAAGATCGAGATCCAACAGAAGGAGGACTTCAGATCCGTGCTGCGCCGCGCTCCAGAACAGAAAGCTGCAGAGGCGGCTCAAGACCCCGGCAGAGTCGGGTTTGACGTGATGAAAGTGGATCAGACCAGCGAGTCAGCGCAGGATCGGGAGGTGGTTAAACTGCGTAAGACCCAGAGAGTGGTTCACGAGAAGACTTCGGAGGAGACAGACGAACTGAAGAGCAAGTTCAAGCGCAGGACGGAGGAAGGGTTCTACGAGTCCATCTCCGCCGTGGACCTCAAGTCCCGCAAGAGGGACGACTCCTACGAGGATCTGCTGAAGAAGACTAAAGACGACCTGCTTCACAGACTGAAGGAGAAGGAAGAAGCAGAGAGGAAGCTGTTGGAGGAACAGGGACAAATCACCATCCCCACCTACAAGCCCGAGAGGGTCCAGCTCTCCCCGAGCATGGAGGCACCGAAGATCCTCGAACGCATCACGAGCAAGACCGTCGCTCCGATGGACGAGGTTCGCTTCACACTGAGAGTCGTCGGCAGACCGGAGCCCGAGGTCCAGTGGTTCAAGAACGGCGTCCTGGTGGAGAAGACGGAGCGTGTCTTCTGGTACTGGCCAGAGGACCACCTGTGTGAACTGGTGATCAGAGACGTGACCGCAGAGGACTCCGCCAGCATCATGGTCAAAGCCGTGAACGTAGCCGGGGAGGCCTCCAGCCACGCCTTCCTGCTGGTGCAAGGTAAGACATTTGAACACAAATCTCCAGCTCATTGTCTGTCGCCTTGTTTCCAGAAGGCTCAGTGTACGAGTCCGAGTCGAAGCACAGTAAAACTGTCTGAAAACCCTCCCAGGTGCTCTGGTGGTACGTTTAAAATCCATCTCTCTTAGTCTTTATACCCAGATGGTGTTCATCTTCTTGTGTTGTTTTTACTTTTACCATAAAGCCTCCAATGTTTCTGACAAACAATCTTTTATAAAAAGTTAAAGGGTCATTGTTTTGGGTTTTAGTTGCCCTTTCATTGAAGAGCACAACAAAACGGGATCAGAAAAATGCGTTGTCTAACTTTGAAATACTTGAAATGATTTGTAAGTCCCATGGAAGACGACAGAAGGGGTTCCCCTGTCTAAACTATCGGGGACTGCAGACACAAAACTACACTTGTGAGCAAACGAGGCGTGAATCCTAATTAAAGTCGGACTCTAACGTGATATTTCCTCGTTGCAGCCAAGGCAGTGGTGAGCTTCATCCAGCAGCTGGAGGACACCAGCGCCAACGAGAAGGACACCATAGTGACGTTCGAGTGTGAGACCAACGAGCCCTTCGTCAAAGTCAAATGGCTGAAGAACAACATGGAGATCTTCACCGGAGACAAGTACAGGATGCACTCTGACAGAAAGGTCCACTTCCTGTCGGTGCTGGTGATCAGCATGAATGACGCCGCAGAATACTCGTGTGTGGTTATAGACGAGGAGAGCATCAGGAGCAGCGCCCGGCTCCACGTAGAAGGTACTGAGAGTCCCTTCATGGGGTTATCATGGCTTAGTTTCTCATTATGATCTTTGGCTCTCTTCTTTGTTTACTTTAGTTTTCTTTGGCTTTCTTTCGTTTTGTTTGGTTTAATCTCAGATTTCTTTGGTTTTTTCTTTGGCTTTTTCTGGCTTTCTTAGTTTTCTTTTCTGTTGGTTTTTATCTTAGGTTTTCTTAGGTTTTCTCAGTTTTCTTTTGTTCACTTTGTTTTTTCTTTAGCTTCTTTGGTTTATTTAGGTTTTGGTGGTTCTTACCTGAGTCTTCTTTGGTTTCACTTTAGTTTTAACTTGTTCTTTTGTTATATCACATTTTTTCTTTGATTTTATACAGTTATTTAGCTTTTTCTTTATTTCTCTTGATTGTTGTCCTGGTGGTTTAGTTTTCAGTTGACTTAATCACATGTATTTCATTTCTTTTGTTCTATCATTGTTTAGTTTAGTTTTTCTTTGTCTTTCTTGAGTTGAGTTTGGTTGTATCTTGGTGTGTGATGGTGTTTGATACCTTTCTGTACCCAGGTGCTGCCCTGGAGCTGAAAAAGCACCTGGAGAACATCGAGGTGCCGGAGACCTACTCCGGAGACTTCGAGGTGGAGCTTTCTCGTGAAGACACTGAGGGCAGCTGGTTCTTCGGAGACAAGGAGATCTCCCCCAGCAGCAAATACGTCATTTCCTCCCGCAGAGGACGCCAATCCCTGTCCGTCAAAGACGTGAAGAAGAGCGACCAGGGGAAATACACCTTTGTGTGTGGAGAGCTGAAGACCAGCGCCTCCCTGAAGATGAAGCGTAAGCATAAGACGACTACAACCAACTGGGATTATTATGACTGATATCGCAATTGTGATATAATTTGGGAATTAACCTTACTCACATTATCATTGACTCAAATGATTAAAAATGATCATGTTGTGATTTGTTAAAGAGTATCTGTACCAAACAAGGATGTCAAGTCTAAAGAATAATCCCTGTAGCTCCACAATACTTCAGATATTTTCACACATTTTGCCTACACTAAATATTGTTCTAACTTGGATTTTGATATCATTTGGATAGCTTTTAGATAACATTGATATCACTTTTAAATAACATTTATATCACTTTTAGATAACATTTATATCACTTTTAGATAACATTTGGACACATTTGGACACATTTGGATAACATTTGGATAACATTTGGACACATTTGGATAACATTTGGATAACATTTGGATAACATTTGGACACATTTGGACACATTTGGATAACATTTGGATAACATTTGGATAACATTTGGATAACATTTGGACACATTTGGACACATTTGGATAACATTTGGACACATTTGGACACATTTGGATAACATTTGGATAACATTTGGACACATTTGGACACATTTGGATAACATTTGGACACATTTGGACACATTTGGATAACATTTGGATAACATTTGGACACATTTGGACACATTTGGATAACATTTGGACACATTTGGATAACATTTGGACACATTTGGACACATTTGGATAACATTTGGACACATTTGGACACATTTGGACACATTTGGATAACATTTGGATAACATTTGGACACATTTGGACACATTTGGATAACATTTGGATAACATTTGGATAACATTTGGATAACATTTGGACACATTTGGATAACATTTGGACACATTTGGACACATTTGGATAACATTTGGATAACATTTGGATAACATTTGGACACATTTGGACACATTTGGATAACATTTGGATAACATTTGGACACATTTGGACACATTTGGATAACATTTGGATAACATTTGGATAACATTTGGACACATTTGGACACATTTGGATAACATTTGGACACATTTGGATAACATTTGGACACATTTGGACACATTTGGATAACATTTGGACACATTTGGACACATTTGGATAACATTTGGACACATTTGGATAACATTTGGATAACATTTGGACACATTTGGATAACATTTGGACACATTTGGATAACATTTGGACACATTTGGACACATTTGGATAACATTTGGACACATTTGGATAACATTTGGATAACATTTGGATAACATTTGGATAACATTTGGACACATTTGGACACATTTGGATAACATTTGGACACATTTGGATAACATTTGGACACATTTGGATAACATTTGGACACATTTGGATAACATTTGGATAACATTTGGACACATTTGGATAACATTTGGATAACATTTGGATAACATTTGGATAACATTTGGACACATTTGGACACATTTGGACACATTTGGATAACATTTGGACACATTTGGATAACATTTGGATAACATTTGGATAACATTTGGATAACATTTGGACACATTTGGATAACATTTGGATAACATTTGGACACATTTGGATAACATTTGGACACATTTGGATAACATTTGGACACATTTGGACACATTTGGATAACATTTGGACACATTTGGATAATATTTGGACACATTTGGATAACATTTGGATAACATTTGGATAACATTTGGATAACATTTGGACACATTTGGATAACCTTTGGACACATTTGGATAACATTTGGATAACATTTGGACACATTTGGATAACATTTGGATAACATTTGGATAACATTTGGATAACATTTGGACACATTTGGATAACCTTTGGACACATTTGGATAACATTTGGATAACATTTGGATAACATTTGGATAACATTTGGATAACATTTGGACACATTTGGACACATTTGGATAACATTTGGATAACATTTGGATAACATTTGGATAACATTTGGACACATTTGGATAACATTTGGATAACATTTGGATAACATTTGGATAACATTTGGACACATTTGGACACATTTGGATAACATTTGGATAACATTTGGATAACATTTGGACACATTTGGATAACATTTGGATAACATTTGGATAACATTTGGATAACATTTGGACACATTTGGACAACATTTGGATAACATTTGGACACATTTGGATAACATTTGGATAACATTTGGATAACATTTGGATAACATTTGGACACATTTGGATAACATTTGGACACATTTGGACACATTTGGACACATTTGGATAACATTTGGACACATTTGGATAACATTTGGATAACATTTGGACACATTTGGATAACATTTGGATAACATTTGGATAACATTTGGATAACATTTGGACACATTTGGATAACCTTTGGACACATTTGGATAACATTTGGATAACATTTGGATAACATTTGGATAACATTTGGACACATTTGGATAACATTTGGATAACATTTGGATAACATTTGGACACATTTGGACACATTTGGACACATTTGGATAACCTTTGGACACATTTGGATAACATTTGGATAACATTTGGACACATTTGGATAACCTTTGGACACATTTGGATAACATTTGGATAACATTTGGACACATTTGGATAACCTTTGGACACATTTGGATAACATTTGGATAACATTTGGACACATTTGGATAACCTTTGGACACATTTGGATAACATTTGGATAACATTTGGACACATTTGGATAACATTTGGATAACATTTGGATAACATTTGGATAACATTTGGACACATTTGGACACATTTGGATAACATTTGGACACATTTGGATAACATTTGGACACATTTGGATAACATTTGGATAACATTTGGATATCACGTTGCTGTGTTTGTCCCCCGCAGTGCGCCAGGTGACGGTGATACTCCCTGAGATAATAACATCTGTGTAAAGTCTGTATCGACCTGTAGTTGTGGTTATTATAACATCTGTTTATCGCCCGCAGTGCGCCCGGTCACCCTAATGCAGCCGCTCAGCGACCTGACGGTGTGTGAGGGCGACATCGCTCAGCTGGAGGTCCGCTTCTCCCAGGAGAACGTGGAGGGCAGCTGGATGAAGAACGGGACAGCCGTCATCGCCTCGGACCGGGTCCACATCGTCATCGACAAACAGATCCACAAGCTGCTGCTGGAGAACGTGAGCCGCGAGGACGCCGCCTCGTACGCCTTCATCGTGCCGGCTCAGGACATCTCCACCTCCGGGAAGCTCAGCGTGCAGAGTGAGTGACGCTCAAGGCTTTAGGCGCGTTCTGGGGCTTCTGGGGCTTCTGGGGCTTCTGGGGTATTTTGGACTGTTATGCTGTTTCATTGGGATTCTCTTTGGTTTCATTTAGTTTCCTTTTATCCTGGTTCTCTTTGCATTCGTCCTGATGTTATGCAGATTTGATTAGTTTTCATTTGGACTTGGTTTCCTTTGGATTTATAATGTCTTTCTTTGATTTTTCTCTTAGTTATCCTTAGTTTTCTTCGGTTCTCTTTAGTTTTTGGCGTCAGATCATTGATTGTCTGTACGTCTCCTTCCTCGCAGCGATCGACATCGTGAACCCGCTGAAGGACGTTTCCTCCGTCGAAGGCACCAAGGCGGTGCTGGAGGCGAAGATCTCGGCACAGGACGTTCTCTCGGTGAAGTGGTACCTGAACGAGAAGCTGCTGACGGCCAGCGATCGGCTGCAGATGGTGTCGAAGGGATCCAAGCAGAGGCTCGTCTTCAACCGGACCTTCGCCTCCGACGAGGGCCGATACAAACTGGTGGTCGGGAAGGTGGACACCAGCTGCAGCCTCTCCGTAGAAAGTAAGACTTCACCCTCCAGAAATCCTCCTCTTGGCTCCTGATCCCAGATCTGTGTCCTTTAGCTAGAGGGATGATTCAACAGAACAAGCCTAACTTTGAAACCTCTTTTAAGACACTTCCTGACAAGATAAGGAAACAAAGACGGTTTCAACGGATTTGATTGCATGTTTTGTTTCATACTGTCCGAATTCTCCCTCTCACTTAAGAAATGTGTCCGCTACAGTAAAACAGCAATGTATTGATCCGGCAATAAGTGACTGAACTCTTTCTTTGGTCTTGTTGGTTTTTTCTTTAGTTTTCTTTGTTTTATTTTAGCTTATGGAGCCAGACAGTCTTATATTCTGTCTAGCAATGAAAAGCAACTGTTAGAGAAATAATGTGAAGACTACTCATTTGGCAAAGCTTGAATGGTGTTAAAGTTGTCTGTGAAAACTAAAAAGCATGCCTTTCTCTAGATCATACAACTCCAGAAAGAGTAGTGTAGGATAAAATAACATCAAGTGTGCGAGAAGAGAAAGTCTATAACTTAAGATCAGAATAATGACTTTGGTAACACCCCCCCCCCCTGCTGTGTTTCCCTCAGAGGTGCATATCGTGAAGCAGATGGAGGATAAGGTGTGCTCCGAGTCTCAGAACGTGACCTTCAGCGTGGAGGTTTCCCACGCCGGTATCGACCCGCTCTGGATCTTCAGGAACCAGCAGCTCAAAGCCGGACCCAAATACAAGATGGAGTCCAGCGGCAAGATGCACTCTCTGACCGTCGTCAACACCATGAAGGACGAAGAGGGAGCGTACAGCTTCCACGCCGGAGAGAAGACGTGCAGCGCCAAACTCACCGTCTCCGGTAAACTGCAGCTCTTAGACCTTATCTAATATTCCTTGATAATAATGTTACTCTGATCCGGTTACTTATGTTGTGGCAGATATTTAAGTAAGCTTTCTTAACGCTAATGTTCTAATAGTCAGATTGCTCTGAAGATGGGAGGTGATATTCTATTCATGTTCACGTTCACACTGTCGCTGATTTCTGCCGGCCGTCTTTCTGCAACGGCAGCTTTTCTTTATTTCCTTTCTCCTGTAATATGACTTGATCGCTTTAAACTCCGCACACTGAGCTCTGATTGGTCAGCAGGCAGTTCTTTCACTGAGTTGAGCTCTTAGCCTGCAACCTAACCTGCTCCGGGGCAGGCTAGCCGCTCAGCATCAGTTACCATGGAGATCTAGCCTGCTAAAAAGAGAACCAGCTTCGTAGGACCGGAAACCCAGAGTTTACCTGAAGTTAGCCGCTAAGAGAACATCCTGCTTCGTAGTATACCCCCCTGATAAGAGAAACCGCTGAGTCCTGACCCTGTGTTTCCATGTTCCTCCTCCAGGGGGCGCCATCACGGTGCCTCTGCAGGACGTGACGGTGGCTGAGTCGCAGACGGCGGCGCTGGAGTGCGAGGTCGCCAACGCCTCAGCTGAAGGTAGCTGGCTGAGAGAAGGTCAGCCGGTTGACTTCAATGACAACGTGACGAGCGAGACGAAGGGCTGCGTCCGCCGGCTGCTCATCTTCATCACCAGGCCGCAGGACGTGGGGGAGTACAGCTACCAGGTGTCCAGCTCCAAGACCAGCGCCACCCTGACGGTGGAGGGTGAGTTACAAAAACAACAGATAGGGGGGGGGGGGGGGGGGGGAGTAAGAACAACCTGAGTGTGGAGGGTGAGTAACAACAACAGGAAGTACAAATAAATTCAGTTTAGAGAAAAAAGTCAGGAATCTGAGACTTTTGGTGAAAAGATTAAAAGGTGGTGAGTAACAACAACAGGGGGTGGAGGGTGAGTAACAACAACAGGGGGTGGAGGGTGAGTAACAACAACAGGGGGTGGAGGGTGAGTAACAACAACAGGGGGTGGAGGGTGAGTAACAACAACAGGGGGTGTAGGGTGAGTAACAACAACAGGGGGTGGAGGGTGAGTAACAACCACAGGGGGTGGAGGGTGAGTAACAACCACAACAACAACAGGGGGTGGAGGGTGAGTAACAACCACAACAACAACAGGGGGTGGAGGGTGAGTAACAACCACAGGGGGTGGAGGTTGAGTAACAACCACAACAACAGGGGGTTGAGGGTGAGTAACAACAACAGGGGGTAGAGGGTGAGTAACAACAACAGGGGGTTGAGGGTGAGTAACAACAACAGGGGGTAGAGGGTGAGTAACAACAACAGGGGGTTGAGGGTGAGTAACAACCACAACAACAGGGCGTGGAGGGTGAGTAACAACAACAACAACAGGGGGTGGAGGGTGAGTAACAACCACAACAACAGGGGGTGGAGGGTGAGTAACAACAACAACAACAGGGGGTGGAGGGTGAGTAACAACCACAACAACAGGGGGTGGAGGGTGAGTAACAACAACAGGGGGTGGAGGGTGAGTAACAACAACAGGGGGTTGAGGGTGAGTAACAACCACAACAACAGGGCGTGGAGGGTGAGTAACAACAACAACAACAGGGGGTGGAGGGTGAGTAACAACCACAACAACAGGGGGTGGAGGGTGAGTAACAACAACAGGGGGTGGAGGGTGAGTAACAACAACAGGGGGTGGAGGGTGAGTAACAACAACAGGGGGTGGAGGGTGAGTAACAACAACAGGGGGTGGAGGGTGAGTAACAACAACAGGGGGTGGAGGGTGAGTAACAACAACAGGGGGTGGAGGGTGAGTAACAACAACAACAAAAGATGTGGGGAAAATATAAAAACAAAGGAAATAAATGTTGGGAAGAAAATTAGATTTTAAGCGAAACTAGAAATACAAATATTTTTATCAGAATTTTGAGAAAAACAGTCAGAATTCAGAAATATATATTTTTTTCTGAAAGTCGAAAAAATCTGACTTTTCCCCCAAAATTCTGATAAAATCTTTACTTAAAAAAAAATGTTTTACAATTTTGCCAAAAATCTCAGAATTCCGAAATAAAAATAATACTTTTTTTTTTCTTCAGGGTTTTTACCTACAAATATTATCATTTTATTTATTTATATAAAAGTGCCACAACTTGGGATGAAAAATACCACATGTGTCTTTACTTAAAATATGTAAAAATATATACTTTTGACTACTTTGAGGGTCTTTAGTGTCCCTCTGGTGCCCCCTGCAGTTCATCTGCACATCAAATAAAAATATAAAGATATTATTAATTGGAAGAAATAATAAATATAATAAACTAAAAAATGAATCAACAAAAATATGTAAATAGAACAATTATACAAAATAGAAGAAATTAATAAAATAGAAAGACAGTAAAAGTGGGATATTGCTAATTAAGAGCTTCATTTTCTTATATTATTAGTAATAATACACATGTTTCTAGAATTTGCCAGAGTTTGGGAGCGTAGTGGATTAACAGTAAAACATTTAGTGTGACTTTAGGAATATTGAAAGCCTCTAGGTGCCGTGTGGTTCCTGGTGTTATGCTGCTTTGAGGGGACTGTAGTGTCCCTCTGGTGCCACCTGGTGGTGTTCCTGATGGTCTCTGTGTTCCTGACCTGCAGCGGTGAAGATGAAGAAGACCCTGAAGAACCAGACGGTGACGGAGACCCAGGACTCGGTGTTCTCTCTGGAGCTGACGCACAGCGGGGTGAAGGGCTCGCAGTGGATCAGGAACGGAGTCGAGCTGCAGAACAGCGACAAGTTCCAGATGTCCTCCGAGGGAACCGTGCACACTCTGAGGGTGAAGAGCTGCAGCACGCAGGACGAGGGGGTCTACTCCTTCAAGCTGGGGAAGCTGTCGGCCAACGCCCGGCTCAACGTGGAGAGTGAGTGGGGCGGGGTATCTTATGAGGGATTCTAATTTATATTTTTAATTATTATATTATTATTCATTCTTTTTTATTTCTTTGTATTTCTTTGTATTTTTGAGTAACATTTAAAAAAATTACAATATGCTAATAATAATATAAATATTCTAATTTACGACATTCCAAATAATATCTACTGTCCATGAGATCTGCTAATGGTAACAAAGCCCACAGGAACAGGTATCTTCATAGGAGCTCTGATTTGCCCCAGAGTTTAGCGTTGATCTGTTTTAACCTTCTTTGTGTCCTGCAGCCATTAAGATCGTGAAGAAGATAAAGGACGTGACGTCTCTTCTGGACGGCACCGCCTCCTTCGAGCTCAGTCTGTCTCACGACGACATCCCGGTCCGATGGACCTTCAACGGCTCGGAGCTGAAGAGCAGCGAGAAGATCCAGATCCTGTCGGAGAGGAAAGCTCACAAGCTGGTTCTGCAGAACGTGGACCAGAGCCTGGCCGGGGAGTACAGCGCCGTGGTGGGACACCTGCAGTGCAGCGCCACGCTCACCGTGGAGGGTAACTGTTGTTATTATTATAGTAACAGAGTTAGGACGTGCGATATTAAGCGGGCAGATGAACTCAAACACGCCATGTTACATTTCTTTTGCTGCTTGCTACAAAAGGAAAAGGTACCTGAGTGAGTGACCTGCAGGCTCTGCATGCACAGCAAACCACCAATCACAACCAGTCTAGATCAGATCGCAGCAGGCTAACCGAGCTAGCTCAGCTCGTTGCTCTGATAACTGAAGATCCAGACGTCCGTGACTAAAATCCTTAATCCGGTTAAATATCGTTTAAAAAGATACTAGTTGTAAAGCATTAAAGTTCAAGAAGGGATGGTTTGGGGTCACAAAGAAACTATCTCGTCTTCAATTCCTGTACTTTTTCCAATCGCTGTGTCAGTTTGTTCCAATATCGTGCAGCCCTAGTAGAGATACAGATTCCCTCTACGTGACGTCTGTTATGTTATCCCTGCAGCCCTGAGAGTCACCAAGCCTCTGAAGAGCGTCTCGGTGCCGGAGACGCACACGGCGTCCTTCGAGTGTGAGGTCTCTCACTTCAACGTGCCGTCCACCTGGCTGAAGGACGGCGTGGTAATCGAGATGAGCGACAAGTTCAGGATCGTGGTCCAGGGGAAACTCCACCAGCTGAAGATCACCAACACGAGCCGAGAAGACGCCGCCGAGTACACGTTCGTGTGTGGGAACGACCGAGTGTCCGCCAAGCTCACCGTCACCCGTAAGACTCTTATCCAATCTAAAGGAATCAATAGAGTCTGAGGAGAGAGAGGCTGGCAGTCAGAATGTACTGTCACCCTTAACAACGGAAGAGGATGAGCTAGACATGTCATGTTGGAGATCTGAAGAAAAAAATTAAATAAATTGAGTTTTGAGGGAAAAACAGTCAGAAATCTAAGAAAAATAATCTGAATTCTGAAGTTTTTGGGAAAATTGTATTTATTAAAAAAATATGTATTTTTCAGAATTCTTTAGAGAAAACTGAATTTTGAGATATTAAGGGAAAAAAATGGTTTTAACTCTTAATTTGCTGAATACTGAGATAAAACAAAGTCTGAATTTTGCAATTTTTGAGAAGAAAGTATAAAAAATCTAAGTTTTGAGAAATTAGTAATAATTCTGCCTTTTTTTCACAGAATTCTGAAAAAAACCGTTTTTACCTTTTTTCTGAAAGTCAAATAAATCTCACTGTTTTAAAAATGTCAGAAAAAACGTATATTATTTTAAGTAAAAATGTTCCCAAAAATCTCAAAATTCTGATTTTTTTCCTTATATTTCTGACTTTTTTCTCAAAACTCAAATTATTTAAAAATGTTGGTCAGATCTCAAACGTTTCCAAATGTGGCCCTCATCCTCTTTCAAATCACTCAACATATAAAACACCAGGAAGTGCTTTCTCACCGGGCGTAACAGAGGAGCCTAAACATCCTGATCTTAGGGTTTCTGTGTGACGTTCACAAGAAACACTTAAAAGCCCCCCCCCCTGCAGTAGATAAAGAAGTACTAAGTGTCCCCCCCCTGCAGTAGATAAAGAAGTACTAAGTGTCCCCCCACCCCCTTGCAGTAGATAAAGAAGTACTAAGTGTCCCCCCACCCCCCTGCAGTAGATAAAGAAGTACTAAGTCCCCCCCCCCCCTGCAGTAGATATATAAAGAAGTACTAAGTGTCCGTGTCCGTCCCCCCCCCCCTGCAGCGGTGCTCATCACCTCCATGCTGAAGGACCTGAGGGCTCAGGAGAGGGACTCCATCACCCTGGAGGTGACGGTGAACCAGGAGAGCGTGAGCTACCAGTGGCTGAAGAACGGCGTGGAGGTGAAGTCGTCTGAGCGCGTCTCTGTGAGGACCCGGCAGCTCTCTCACTCCCTGAGCATCAGGAACGTGCACTTTGGAGACGGAGGGGAGTACAGCTTCGTGTCCGGGTCCTCCTCCTGCTCCGCAAGCCTCTACGTGGAGGGTGAGTCCGGGGGACGGGCTGCTAGGGAGGGGGTATAGAGAGGGGGTATAGAGAGGGGTTATAGAGAGGGGGGTATAGAGAGGGGGGTATAGAGAGGGGGGTATAGAGAGGGGGTATAGAGAGGGGATATAGAGAGGGGGTATAGAGAGGGGGGTATAGAGAGGGGTTATAGAGAGGGGTTATAGAGAGGGGGGTATAGAGAGGGGGGTATAGAGAGGGGGTATAGAGAGGGGGTATAGAGAGGGGGGTATAGAGAGGGGGGTCTAGAGAGGGGGGTCTAGAGAGGGGGGTCTAGAGAGGGGTTATAGAGAGGGGATATAGAGGGGGTTATAGAGAGGGGTTATAGAGAGGGGTTATAGAGAGGGGGTATAGAGAGGGGGGTATAGAGAGGGGGGTCTAGAGAGGGGGGTCTAGAGAGGGGGGTCTAGAGAGGGGTTATAGAGAGGGGATATAGAGGGGGTTATAGAGAGGGGTTATAGAGAGGGGGTATAGAGAGGGGGTTATAGAGAGGGGGTATAGAGAGGGGGTATAGAGAGGGGTTATAGAGAGGGGGGTATAGAGAGGGGGGTATAGAGAGGGGGTTATAGAGAGGGGGTTATAGAGAGGGGTTATAGAGAGGGGTTATAGAGAGGGGGGTATAGAGAGGGGGGTATAGAGAGGGGGTATAGAGAGGGGGGTCTAGAGAGGGGGGTCTAGAGAGGGGGGTCTAGAGAGGGGTTATAGAGAGGGGATATAGAGGGGGTTATAGAGAGGGGTTATAGAGAGGGGGTATAGAGAGGGGGTTATAGAGAGGGGGTATAGAGAGGGGGTATAGAGAGGGGGTATAGAGAGGGGGGTATAGAGAGGGGGGTATAGAGAGGGGGGTCTAGAGAGGGGGGTCTAGAGAGGGGTTATAGAGAGGGGATATAGAGGGGGTTATAGAGAGGGGGTATAGAGAGGGGGGTATAGAGAGGGGGTATAGAGAGGGGTTATAGAGAGGGGTTATAGAGAGGGATTATAGAGAGGGGGTTATAGAGAGGGGGTATAGAGAGGGGGTATAGAGAGGGGGGTATAGAGAGGGGTTATAGAGAGGGGTTATAGAGAGGGATTATAGAGAGGGGGTTATAGAGAGGGGGTATAGAGAGGGGGGTATAGAGAGGGGGTATAGAGAGGGGGGTATAGAGAGGGGATATAGAGAGGGGGTATAGAGAGGGGGGTATAGAGAGGGGGTATAGAGAGGGGTTATAGAGAGGGGGGTATAGAGAGGGGGGTATAGAGAGGGGGTCTAGAGAGGGGGGTCTAGAGAGGGGGGTCTAGAGAGGGGTTATAGAGAGGGGTTATAGAGAGGGGGTTATAGAGAGGGGGTATAGAGAGGGGGGTATAGAGAGGGGGTATAGAGAGGGGGTTATAGAGAGGGGGTATAGAGAGGGGGTATAGAGAGGGGGTTATAGAGAGGGGGTATAGAGAGGGGGTATAGAGAGGGGGTATAGAGAGGGGGTTATAGAGAGGGGGTATAGAGAGGGGGTATAGAGAGGGGGTATAGAGAGGGGGGTATAGAGAGGGGGTATAGAGAGGGGGGTATAGAGAGGGGGTATAGAGAGGGGTTATAGAGTGGGGTTATAGAGAGGGGGTATAGAGAGGGGTTATAGAGAGGGGTTATAGAGTGGGGTTATAGAGAGGGGGTATAGAGAGGGGTTATAGAGAGGGGGTATAGAGACGGGGTATAGAGAGGGGGTATAGAGTGATCAAAGAAGTGATTTAAGTGGAGAGCAAAGAGACCTCTGACAGCCTGAGCCCTCCCTCTGACAGCCTGAGTCAGAGGGAGGGCTCTGACAGCCTGAGCCCCACGACTCAGGCTGTCAGAGGGAGGGCTCTGACAGCCTGAGCCCTCCCTCTGACAGCCTGAGTCAGAGCCCTCCCTCTGACAGCCTGAGCCCTCCCTCTGACTCAGGCTGTCAGAGGGAGGGCTCAGGCTGTCAGAGCCCTCCCTCTGACAGCCTGAGTCAGAGGGAGGGCTCTGACAGCCTGAGTCGGAGGGAGGGCTCTGAGACACAAACACCAAAAACACTGAGATTGAAGTCGTTATTTAGTTAAAAAGTGTAACGTGGAAGGTGAGCCCAGGGATGTGTTCAACAGAGACATGTGTTCAGGGTGTACGTTTCAGGACGGTGAAGGTGGATCTGCAGATGGTTAGGGACTGGGGGGTTTCACAGTTTAATGATGGGATGTGTAGGTGATGAGAATTTAAGGCAGGGACCAGAATGTTCAAACATAGAATAGAATATTTAGATAAATAAATAAAATAACAGATAAAACCTCATCATAATAATAATAGCATTGAAGTAATCGTGAACCCTCCTGTGTCTCAGCTCGAGTGATTGAGTTCACCAAGAAGATCAAAGACATAAAGGTCACGGAGAAGAAGAAGGCCGTGTTCGAGTGTGAGATCTCGGAGCCCAACGTGCAGGTGGTCTGGATGAAGAACGGCCAGGAGCTGGAGCAGGAGGACAGGTGAGAGAGAGAGTTAATACATCCTAACCTCTGACTCAGAGCGTGTTGTTAACCCGAGTCTCCGTGGTGCGTTCAGGTTCTCGGTGACAGCGGAGAAGTTTGTCCACCGGCTGATGATCCAGTCGGTCAGGATGTCGGACGCCGGAGAGTTCTCTGTGGTGGCCGGGTCGAGCGTCTCCAGAGCCCAGCTGGTGGTGGAGGGGAGAGACGTCCGAATCTCTGAACCCCCCGAGAGGGAGATCACGGTGAGGGGGGGCACTCACTCATGATTACATCTATTAATTAAGAGAAAGAGGAAACTCTCAGGAACAGAGAGGGGGTCTCAGAGATAGGACAGATAATCATTCTGACCATTTACAAGATTACAGTGATAGATTTAGGAGTCAATCTATTCTGTTCATCAAGTTCTGAGAAAAGAATGTGATTATTCTCTGATATGAAATCCAATTCACTGGAATATTTTGAGCATTTCTTTGAGAGTTTAGCAGTAATTAAGTAGAATAAAAAATAAGCAAATATAACAAAATGAACAACCGGGAAATTCTCTGAGAATAAACGAATCACAATGTGAAAGGAAAGTAATCATGGAGCATGTTAAAGTAGAAGAACGCTCCTGGGAAGATCTTTGAGGAATAAAGAACAACATGGCGTTACTTGGATCTGAAACAAGAAACAGTAAATAATACATCAATCCAAACTGATTCCCGCCTGCAGGTTCTGGAGAAGCAGCGCGCCACCTTTGAGCTGGAGGTGAACGAGGACGAGGTGGAGGGCCGCTGGCTGAGGAACGGAGTAGAGATCCAGTTCTCTGTGGAGCAGCGCTTCAACTACGCCTGCATCCGGAGGGTTCACCGCCTCACCGTGACGGAGACCTTCAGGAGCGACGCCGGAGAATACACCTTCATCGCCGGGAAGAACCGGACCACCATGAACCTCCGGGTCAACCGTGAGTCCAGCAGGAGAACATATAGAAGTACACACATGCTGTGCTCGGGTACAAGTACACACATCCTGTACTCAGGTAGAAGTACACACATGCTGTACTCAGGTACAAGTACACACATGCTGTACTCAGGTACAAGTACACACATCCTGTACTCAGGTACAAGTACACACATCCTGTACTCAAGTAGAAGTACACACATCCTGTACTCAAGTAGAAGTACACACATCCTGTACTCAAGTAGAAGTACACACATCCTGTACTCAAGTAGAATTACACACATCCTGTACTCAGGTAGAAGTACACACATCCTGTACTCAGGTACAAGTACACACATCCTGTACTCAAGTCGAAGCACACACATCCTGTACTCAAGTCGAAGCACACACATCCTGTACTCAAGTCGAAGCACACACATCCTGTACTCAGGTAGAAGTACACACATGCTGTACTCAGGTACAAGTACACACATGCTGTACTCAGGTACAAGTACACACATCCTGTACTCAGGTACAAGTACACACATCCTGTACTCAAGTAGAAGTACACACATCCTGTACTCAAGTAGAAGTACACACATCCTGTACTCAAGTAGAAGTACACACATCCTGTACTCAAGTAGAATTACACACATCCTGTACTCAGGTAGAAGTACACACATCCTGTACTCAGGTACAAGTACACACATCCTGTACTCAAGTCGAAGTACACACATCCTGTACTCAAGTCGAAGCACACACATCCTGTACTCAAGTCGAAGCACACACATCCTGTACTCAAGTCGAAGCACACACATCCTTTACTCAAATCAAAGCACACACATCCTGAACTCAGGTACAAGTACACACATCCTGTACTCAAGGAGAAGTACACCTGGTCCTACAGGTATTTGTGTTCAAAATGTAAGAGGTCAAAGTAAAAAGTCGTGTTCACAAAGTATTTGTACTCCGATGCTTCCCACTTCTGATAATTATTGTTAGTTTAAATAAGTCTCTTTCTTCCTGGCTCATGAACTCTTGAATAATACTTTCCTCTCTGTTCCTCCTGTAGTCCCGGAGCCTCCTCAGGTCCAGCGCCACATGGAGCCTCAGTCTGTGGAGGCGGGGAAGCCGGCCCGGTTCTCCGTGCAGGTGAGCGGGGTCCCGGCTCCGCAGGTGTCCTGGTTCAAGAACTCCCAGGCGCTGTCCGCAGGCTTCAAGTGTAAGTTCCTGCACGACGGCGCCGAGCACTCGCTGCTGCTCATCGAGGTTTTCCCCGAGGACGCCGCTGTGTACCACTGTGAGGCCAAGAACGAGTACGGAGCCGCCAGCAGCACGGCCGCGCTGCACGTGGAAGGTGAGGCGGGGAGTGTAGTGTATATTCAGACAAGATTCACACAGATTAGAGATGTATACAATTAAAGATACAATTAAAATGATATACAGTTACTTAGCTTTTAAAGTAAGAAATGAATTGATCATATCTACGTAGGGTAGTGAAAGTGAAGTCTGAAGGTGCAGGAAACAGAGCGTGTGAACACATGTTGACGCAGGTGTGTCTGTGTGTGTGCAGTGTCGGAGGTTGTGTCTCCGGACTCAGCAGCCACCGTGGCCCCCCCGGTGGTGATGAGCCCCATCAGCAGCACCTCCGCCCGCGAGGGAGAGCCGGCACGCTTCCAGTGCCGAGTGCGAGGAGACGGTGAGGGGAACACGAGGGAAAAGTCTCCAGATTAAAGTCACTAACGTCCTTAAAGCTCCGTGTTATTGCTAAATGCTGTTTGTTGAACGTCCCTGATAATAACTGTGGAGGTATCTCAAGAGAAACTGATAAATGATTCAAAGTTTGTCTTGTGTTATATTTAATAAAGAAAGTGAATATAAAGTGATATGGATCTGAAATGCAGGAACAGAGCAGCTTCACCCTCAGAGGAGAGAGAGGTTCTGCTCACAGTTTACAGGAAAACATCTAACTGGTCCCACCGTTACATTCTCATCACCTACACATCCCATCATTAAACTGTGAAAGCCCCCAGTCCTTAACCATTTGCAGATCCACCTTCACCCTCCTGAAATGTAAACCCTGAATACATGCCTCTGTTAAACACATGTAGGACTACAAATACTATTTAAACGAGTAAAGGGGCAATCAGAGTACAAGATATCATCTATATATATTATTTAAATGATTATATGAACATTTGACACAACAATAACCTCATGAATGTTTTGCTTTTCGAAGACGTGAAGATCAGCTGGTTCCACGGACAGAAGGAGATCAAGCAGTCGGACTTCTTCCGAATGTCTCAGTTTGACGACAGCTGTCAGCTGGAGATCTCCAGAGTTTACCCCGAGGACGAGGGCGAGTACAGCCTCCGGGCGACCAACGCAGCGGGGACGGTGTCCTGCAGCGCCGCGCTCAGCCTGGACGGTAAGTCTGGGACCAGGAGGGGTTCACTTGGAGAGACTAGGGCTTAAAGACGCATTAGAGTTGACTTGTTTCATGCCAACGGGTCAAAAAAAGGCACTTCTGCCTCTCTGAGTTGCTTTTCTCTCTGTGGTGTTGCAAACAATATCACAGAACTGCTTTCCTCTTTTTTTAATTCCCAGAAGCAACTCAAATGTAAAACAGACTGGTTTCAGGCTGGTTTCAGACAGGCTTCACACAGGTTTCAGACTGGTTTTAGACTGGTTTCAGACTGTTTTCAGACTGTTTTCAGACTGGTTTCAGACTGGTTTCAGACTGGTTTCAGACTGTTTTCAGACTGTTTTCAGACTGGTTTCAGACTGGTTTCAGACTGGTTTCAGACTGGTTTTAGACTGGTTTCAGACTGTTTTCAGACTGTTTTCAGACTGGTTTCAGACTGGTTTCAGACTGGTTTCAGACTGGTTTTAGACTGGTTTCAGACTGGTTTCAGACTGGTGTCAGACTGGTTTCAGACTGGTTTCAGGCTGGTTTCAGGCTGGTTTCAGACTGTTTTCAGACTGGTTTCAGACTGTTTTCAGACTGGTTTCAGACTGGTTTCAGACTGGTTTCAGACTGTTTTCAGACTAGTTTTAGACTGGTTTCAGGCTGGTTTCAGACTGTTTTCAGACTAGTTTTAGACTGGTTTCAGACTGGTTTCAGACAGGTTTTAGACTGGTTTCAGACTAGTTTCAGACTGGTTTCAGACTGGTTTCAGACAGGTTTTAGACTGGTTTCAGACTAGTTTCAGACTGGTTTCAGACTGGTTTCAGACTGGTTTCAGGCTGGTTTCAGACTGTTTTCAGACTAGTTTTAGACTGGTTTCAGACAGGTTTCAGATTGGTTTCAGGCTGGTTTCAGACTAGTTTCAGACTGGTTTCAGGCTGGTTTCAGACTGGTTTCAGACTGGTTTCAGACTGGTTTCAGACTGGTTTCAGACTGGTTTTAGACTGGTTTCAGACTAGTTTCAGACTGGTTTCAGACTGGTTTCAGACTGGTTTCAGACTAGTTTCAGACTGGTTTCAGACAGGTTTCAGACTGGTTTCAGGCTGGTTTCAGACTGGTTTCAGACTGGTTTCAGACTGGTTTCAGACTGGTTTCAGACTGGTTTCAGACTGGTTTTAGACTGGTTTCAGACTGGTTTTAGACTGGTTTCAGACTAGTTTCAGACAGGTTTCAGACTGGTTTCAGACTGGTTTCAGACTGGTTTTAGACTGGTTTCAGACTAGTTTCAGACTGGTTTCAGACTGGTTTCAGGCTGGTTTCAGACTAGTTTTAGACTGGTTTCAGACTCGTTTCAGACAGGTTTCAGACTGGTTTCAGACTGGTTCCAGACTGGTTTCAGACTGGTTTCAGACTGGTTTCAGACTGGTTTCAGATTGCTTTCAGGCTGGTTTCAGACTAGTTTCAGACTGGTTTCAGGCTGGTTTCAGACTGGTTTCAGACTGGTTTCAGGCTGGTTTCAGACTGATTTCAGACTGGTTTCAGACTGGTTTCAGACTGATTTCAGACTGGTTTCAGACTGGTTTCAGACTGATTTCCGACTGGTTTCAGACTGGTTTCAGACTGGTTTCAGACTGGTTTTAAGCTGTGCTGACTGGGATGAATCTAGATGCAATAATCTCATGCTCCTCGGCGGTCTTCTTTCAGGCGACCGACAGCGAGAGTCTTCTGTCTCTCAGCGCCTCCTCTCCACCAGCCTCTCCTCCGTAAAGAAGCCGACTCTCGGCCACAAGCCGGTGTTCCTGCAGCCGATCAGCAGCTGCTCGGTGCCGCACGGCGAGGTCGCTCGTTTCCACGCCTGCGTCTCTGGCACGCCGCGGCCCGAGATCAGCTGGTTCCACAACGGGAGCCCGGTGCTGCCCACCAAGAACGTGGTGTTCCACTTCGACGAGGCCACGCACACCGCCATGCTCCTCATCGTGGACGCCTTCCCAGAACACGCCGGAGCTTACACCTGCAGCGCCGCAAACACCTCCGGGGAGGTCGTCTGCACCGCCACGCTCACCGTTACCACCGCACACGAAGAAGAAGAAGGTAACGGTGGGATGGATGCAGCCAGACTTCCTTTGTTAAATCAATCCACTTCCTGCAAGATTAACGCTCCTCCTCCAGTTCCTCCAACACTACCAGGGATGTCCTGAACACGTCTGCCAAATAAAGAGCGACTTCAATGTGTTTTAAATGATTAGATCCTTGTCGCATCAGAAAGCACATTATTGACTTTTATCTATTCAAGTTTCAAAGTCCCAGGCTCCTCCTTCAATGTAAATACAATATTATTAACAATAAGAAGAGACATCAAATAGTCCCTAAAATAGACATTGATAGAAAGACAGAATCGTGCAATCTAACAAATTCATTTCCTAAACCTATATCTCCTAGAAAGATCCTCTTCCTGTGAGATTAACGTTCCTCCAACACCTCCAGGGACGTCCTGAACACGTCTGCCAAATAAATACTTAAAAAGCGTCATACATATGTTTGAATCCTCCTGATTTGATCCTAGCATCAGAAACCACATTATTGATCTATTAAAGGTTCAAAGCTTTATTGTCATATACACAACAGCTGAAGTCCCAGGCTCCTCCATCAATCCAAAATACAATACATTAAGATAAAGAAACATCAAATAGTCTCTAAAATAGACATTCATTAATAGAAAGACATAATTGTGCAAAGGAACGAATGAACTTCCTAACCCTCCTCTTAAGATCCTCTTCCTGCGAGATGAATCTGCCCTCCTTATTGTCCACGATGAACCGAAGCACTCTGCAAAAATGTGTTTTTAAAAAGAGCTTAAAATATCCTTTAACTGCCCCTCCGATGATTTAAAAACACCTACGCCATGGTATCCCATCCGGTGTGAACAGCGATCTGTCGGGACATCCCTCCCCAGCTCTGACTAACCCACCGCCCTGACGGAGGTCTCACTGTGTGTTTGAATCCCGGGATAGTCACCTCTCCACCTTCCTCCTCACTCCTCCTCTTCCTCCGTCCTCACTCCCTCTCCCGCTCAGGGAAACTGCATGAGACTCTTGATTATAACCTTCCTCCGTCCTGCAGGAAACCCTTCTGTATCCCCGTCCTGTGTTCCCGTCCGTAATACTCCACCGTGTTTCTTACAGTGTTTGATTTCTCACTTTGCCCAAAAACATGCAGGTTAAAACTAGGGCTGCTCGATTATGGCAAAAATCATAATCTCGATTATTTGGGTCAATAATTGTAATTGCGATTATTAAATGCGATTATTCATTGACTTTGAAACATCAATTTATTGGAGAAAAAATGTGAACAGTATGTTTTTAACAGTAGATTACCCTGACCTTTGAGTATAATTCAACTGAAAAACCAAAAGAAAAAAAAAAAGTAATAATAATAATAATAAAAAATAATCGTTTTATTTCGATTACGTTGTTTTCGTAATCGTTGCAAGCCATAATCGTAATCGCGATTAAAATACGATGAATTGAGCAGCCCTAGTTAAAACCCAGTAAGAGTCACAGACCTGGTGGACTCAAATGTATTTGCTTTATGTGTTTGGCTCCAGTCTATTAGTTTACTTCCGGCACATAGTGACATCACTATGGAACACTCGCGCTCCTATTGGCTAGCGCTCCAACACATTGTACGATATTTTGTAAAAGTATAGCTTCTATGACCAAGAATACATTTTCTATAATGTAACTGGATTTAGATGTACTCTCAGTAGATATCAAGCTTTACTTTCTGGGTTGATGTATCAGACTCAACTCACGGAGCCCAAACACAGAAGGAGAATCCTGTCGAGTCCACCAAAGAAAAAGTAATCAATGTGTAAATCCGGTTCTTCTTTATGGGAATGAACACGTGACAGGAAATGTTTTTCAGACCCCCACTGCAGTTATTAAGATAAATGTGAACTAACGTCGTCTCTTCCCCCCACAGTGACTCACGTGAGGGAGCAGATCGAAGCCAAGATCGAGCAAGAAGTCAAAGGTAAGGCCACGTCAGATTCCTCACCTTCCTGGATAAAGGCTCCAGATAGTTATCACACCTGAGCATTTGGTGTACACATTCAGGACAGTTTGACTAGATTTCTCTTTATAAAGATTTATTTCAAAAGTGTCTGTCGGCAGGGAACTTCAAACCAAGCTTTCAGGTGACGTTTAAAGCGAGTAAAATGTTGAGAAGTGGAGATAAAAACCGATGCATGTTTAAAGGGTTATTTGGATTATAGTCGGCCTGCATCCACAGACTGCTTTCAGAGTTTCCTAACATGTCCTTAAGTTGAACTGTCCCTTTTTTAAAGGTCTTCCACAGTAGCATGTCCTCTTCATGTGTTTTGATATAAACTCTGTATTCTTCTTCCTGTTCTTGTTCTGATCATGTGTCATGGTTCCCCCCAGGAGAGCCCTGATCAAACTTGCTTGTTCCAGTTTCTTTTGACTCCTTTGCGTTTTGCATCCAAAGAAACGTTTCTCTTTTTGGCATGAAGGTTCTTCTGATCTTTTCCCAGAGGAAGGCGCAGGGCGCGTATCTTTTAAGGCTTCCGGACTTGCTTTGCCCTTTAAAAGATATGGAGGTTCACTGCATCTGGAACTGACACCGTCCTCCTGCAAAATATTTCTTAGCCTGGCTTGCAGATAGTGGGATGTGATTCCTGTGGTTTGCAATAAATAACACCAGTAAACTATATTAGTTCGAATAAACGCCTTCTCACCCAATTTTACAGCTTCATTTGTTTTGGAATATAAGATATGTGAGAGCTTTGCCTCGCACACATACCTGTGCATTTATTTCCTCACAAGCTTAAGGATTAGAAAGGGCGTTTATTCTCCTGTCTGCAAGTCAGGTAAGGAACATTCTAGTATAAAGCCAAAGCAACTATCAAAAAGTAAAAAAACTATCGAATGTAAGCAGCCAGTCCTGGAAAGAAAATGCTTTTTAATGATAATAAAATAATTTATGTTTTGAAGAAATTTCCACAGACGAAGGATCAAAACTTCCTGAAGGTTTCTAATAAAAAGAATCAAGTCTTGCGTTTATTCGAACAAATATGGTGAGTGAAATTATTTCTTATGGCATTGTGACTCCCAGCATGCATTTAATATTTCCATTACTGATTCATTCAAATCCTTTTCTCTCGTTTTGCCCCCCGAGGCCGCTGTTCTGACCGATGTGTTTATATTTGCAGAGCTGTTTTATCACAAAGAGGGAACCCAGCAGAGTGGCGGCGAACTTACCGCCACCCGGCAGCTGAGAGGAGCCTTCTCCGACACAGAAGACTTCCCCGATCAGGGCATGGTGTCGGCCAACCGCTGCTCCAGCAGAACCTCCTCCATTAGCTCCTGGGCGGAGAACATCAAACCTTCATTCACCAAAAAACTTAAATTCCAATCAGTCCTAGAGGGAGAACCGGTAGAGTTAAGGTGTAAGCTGGTTGCATGTCCTCAACCCACCATCCTTTGGTTTCATAATAATAAATCTATCCCTAAAGATCGTAGGCGTAGGGTCGATACTGAGAGCAAAATGCACTTGCACACGACCAGTTTGGTTATCGATTGTATCAGAGAGAAGGACTCGGGCAGTTATAAGGTAATGGCGATAAACTCAGAGGGTTCTGCCGAGTCCACAGCATCACTTCTAGTGTCGCTGAGGGAAGAGCAGTCTGCTAACTACCTGGGCTTTGTCAAACGTTCTGCACAAGCCCATGAAAGTGCAGAAACCATGGCCGAGCAGAGGAAAGAGAGGAAGTTCAGGGTGGACCTCAGGTGCGTTGGGTCTCCGTTTGACAAGATGTCTAAAGTTCATCAGAGGCGTTCTCGCTCTGTGGACTCTCTGGTGCGTACAGTTTACTTCAAATCTGGTTCTCATACGAAAGAAAAAGAGGAAACAGAGAAAGAGTCCAAACGTTTGGAGACCGCCTCAGAGCGCGCCCCGTCTCCTCCCCCAATGTTTGACAGGTCCGAGCGTTTTAACGATCGGTTCAGCGATATCTACTGCGACCGGCGCACCGGGGCCAGGTTCAGTGACAAGTTCAGTGACAGATGCAGCGACAGGTACAGCGACAGGTTCAGTGACACAGAGAGTCTTCACAACGAGGTGAGGACTAAACTTACAACGCTCCAAAAAGCTGTGAAGCAGAAGAAGAGGCTTTCTATCTCCACCATGTCCTCTTCTGAGTTTGAGTCAGAGTCAGTCGCCAGCGAGTCGAGTTACGCCGACTACGTAGAGAGGCTCAGGGTGAAACCGGCCTCTCTGCCCGATGTTCAGCAATTCAACCGACCCTTCGATTCGGGGGAGGGTCCGAGTGAGTTTAAAAGTAGAAGCTCAAGCAGGGATCCGTCGAAGCCGCGTTCAAGGCATTCATTTGAGCCTCAAACCAGAACCAGGGCCATTCAGATCATGAAAGGTGAGCTGTTGGATACCATGGTGTCAGAAAGGAGATCAGGTGACACACGGCAGGGTAAAAAGGTTGAGAAGTTTTTGGAATCGCGGGCAGAAGCTAGATACAAGCAAATGTTAAGTGAACGTCACGGCGTAGTTACGGAGGAAAATATGGAGTCAACAAAGGTCGAGCAACGTAACCCTGAAGTCCAATACTCTGAAGGGTTAGCGCTCCCTGGAACATCCACGTACACCGAAAGCAGTGGATCTGTTGATCTGACAAAAACAGACACATCTAGCAGGGGGAAGTTCCTCAGTGGAGAAGCATCCGCTGGAGATAGATCCACAACGGAAACAGGTGAGCAATATGAAGAGGAGGGTGAAGGGGGGCCTTTGAGGGAGCAGTATGAGAAGAGCCTGGATGAAGAGAGGATGCAGTCGCCAAGAGCAAAAGCCCGGGCGAAGGACAGACTCGGAGAATCACCCAGGCTGAGGCAGGCCAAAACTACCAAAGAGAGGTTCCTTGGTACAGGTGCAACACCAGAAACAGGTGAGCAATATGAAGAGGAGTCTGGAGGGGAGTCTTTGAGGGAGCAGTATGAGAAGAGCCTGGACGCTGAGCGGATGCAGTGTGAGGAAAAACTCCTGGCCCTGCGGATCAGGAAATGGCAGCAAGGGAGTATGATGGCAGACGAGGAGACGTTTCACCCTGAAAGTGTTCTGCCAACCCCTGCACAGATGCAGTACATGGAGCCAGCGGGGCACATTCACACCCAACAGGAAGCGACACAATCAGTAACTGTAGAAAGTGGAACCTCATCTTTCCATAAATCACCCAGAGTTAAGGCAAGGATGGTAGATCCTGAAGCTACAGCACCCAGATCACCTCAAGTAAAAGCCAGAGGAGACGAAGCAGCAATGTGTGCCACAGCAGAAGCCGAATCAGAAGAAGTAGGGGCACACCTAATGCTGGCACCAACATCTCCCAGGATAAAAGCAAGAGCAGAAATGGAAGTGGAGTTGTCGCCAAGAGCAAAAGCCCGGGCGAAGGACAGACTCGGAGAATCACCCAGGCTGAGGCAGGCCAAAACTACCAAAGAGAGGTTCCTTGGTACAGGTGCAACACCAGAAACAGGTGAGCAATATGAAGAGGAGTCTGGAGGGGAGTCTTTGAGGGCTCACTATGAGAAGAGCCTGGATGAAGAGAGGATGCAGTGTGAGGAAAAACTCCTAGCCCTGCGGATCAGGAAATGGCAGCATGGTGTGCGAATGTTAGAGGAAGAGACACCTGAAACGGACCTACCTGCAGAGACACAGCACATGGAGCCTGAAGGGCACATGAACCCCCATCTGGAGGCAGTGGATAAGAGAGTGACTGTAGAACATGCTGACATGTCGGCACCAAAGTCCCCTAAGCAGAGCCCAGACGAAACCTCTGCCCCCTCGCCTAAAGCCAGAATGAAATCCAGACAAGGAGAGTTGGAAATTGAGGCTTCAATGGCACAAAAGTCTCCCAGAATAAAAGGAAGAGCCGTAGAAGTAGGAGCATCACCGAGAACTAAAGTCAGAGCAGAGAAGATGTTGTTTGAGAGGACAACAGAAGAACGTGAGCTCCAGCTGTCGAGAGAGAACTTATCCGAGCTGAAGAGTGAAAGTGAGAAGTTTGTCAGTGAAGAGGAGGCTCTGAATCAGCGGATAATGAAGTGGCAGGAGAACGTTTTGATGGAACAAGAGGAAGTTGCCAAGCCGGAGTCCGACTGGGAGGAGGGTTACTCTAAGATCCAGGCGGAGAAGACCACAGACGTCGGAAGGGAATCAGCTCCTCAACCTGAAGTGGTCCGAAGCAGGAAAACCTCCTCGGGCAAAACAGCCAAAGAGAAGTTCCTCCAGAGCGAGACGGTTCCCGCCGGTTTCCAAGATCAGCTGGCTGAGAGTCTGCAGTGGCCGCCTGCTGAGGCTCTGCCTACAGAGGGCCGGGAGACCAGGCTGCAAAGGGATAGTGAATACTTTGTTAGTGAGGAGGAAGCACTTGCTCAGCGCATCCTGAAGTGGCAACAGGATGGTGTTGAGCAAGAGGAGGTAGCTGAACTGGAGTCCGAGTGGTCTTTGGACAATCAAGGAAAACAGCCTGGCTCTGGGATGCTGTCCCATGGTGTCCTTTGTCATTCAAGTCAACTTCCACCTCCAACTCTTGGTGGTGGAGCCTCGTCAACAACGACCGCCGGGTACGAGCAAGCTACTATTGGTGAGTCTTCTTCCATAAGAAGTCTGCAACCCCAGCCCAAAGGAGATGATAGAATGGGTCTGGGAGCTTCACCAGTTCAGAGATACTCTCCAACCCAAACTGCTACTGTGCCATTTGAGAGCCCAGATAAGCCTTCAGGAGAGTTTTCACCACTCGGGAGACGCTTTCCACAGGAGGAAGTGGGAAAAGATGCAGAGATGAGTCGGAGCAGGCAGGAATATGCAAAGACTGCAGATAAATCCATCAGCAAACGTTTCCAGTCAGATGTAAAAGAGGAGAGGGCGATGAGAGAGGAGACGGGAACTAACAGAGAGAGCAGCGATCGGAGACAACAGAAGGATTTTGCAGGTGTTAAAAGAGAGGAAGTAAGCAGGTCAAAACAGGGTGGAGACATGAGTGAAGAAAGCATTGAACTCGGAGCTATCAAGAAGGACGAGAGGAGAGTCCAGGATGAGGCAGATTTGAAAGAGTTTAAGAGGATGAAGGAAAGGGAAACAAGTGCCGGAGGATCCCGTCCAGTATTTGTGAAAGAAATATCTTCGGCTCAAGTAAAAATTGGTGAGATGACAGAGTTTACCTGCCAGTTCCAGGGTGACCCTCTGCCCACCGTCACCTGGCTCAAAGACGGACACCAATTATCCCACAACCCTGACTATGATATCATGAGCAAATCTAACACATCAAAGCTCACCGTCTTTTATCCAACTACAGACCACGAGGGGACATACGACAGTGTCATAACCAATAAACATGGCAAATCCATCTGCAGCGGCACTCTCGAAATCTCTGACAAAAAGGTGAAGAGAATGTCAGTGGCCAAACAGGAAGTGGTAGTTACGGAGGGTGCAGAAACCCAGGAAAGCTTTATCGAAGCAGAACTTAAGACCTTCATGGATTCAGGAAAAGCGACGTTACAGGTGCCTCAAGCGGTGATCCACAAACGCCGCTCCTCGGAGGAGTCTTTTAGCTCCTCACCTGTAGAAATCAGAATCACCGCCGCCACGCCGCTCCCTGAGATGAGAGAGGAAATCAGAGAGGACGAACCTCAGGAGGTCCCGGAAAAAATCTCAGAATTGCCAAGTGACGAGGGTGCATCTCAGACTGTCAAACACAAATTCACTTTCTCATTTGATACGCCTGGGGAAGCTCCTCACGCTGTCAGCGAATTTGAGAATATCAGCTATTCTGAGGGCAACATGGCTGTGGTCACAGGCATCTCTGAACCTGTGCAATTTGCAGAGGGCGCTGGTTTTACTCCAGTAAGGAGGTCTCCTGTTGGCTCAACCAAAGATGCTACCATTCACACTAAAGACACTAACGCTCAGAGTTCACAAGCTCCATCAAAGTTGGCCAAAGCCCCAAAATCCAGACCTAGTATCTCCAGAGAGCCTCCAAGTGTATCCGGATGTGGTCTGCAGGCTTCGGCTGCTGTTATAAAAGTCTCTCAGATTAAACAAGCTTTTGAGTCGGAATCGCCAGTTACATTACAGACCCAAAGCTCTCCTGAGGAGCAGAGAGAGGCAACACATTTCCCTGAAGAGTTCATACCCGCAGTGACCATTTCCCTTGACCAGCAGGAACAAGTCATTGGCACCCTTCCTGCAGAAGATGGAGTTAGTCTTGCTACTGCTATGACAGGAAATCCCAGTTCTCCCAAAGCTCTTCCTGACTCACCAGAGACCTCCCATCCAACCTCCTCTCTGCAGAAAGAACGCAAGATCTCTGGGATATCTAGGGATGTTGAACACGGTGCAGTTTCAGCAGAAAGCCATGGTGAACTCACACAATTTGTGGAAGATGTACAGGAGTCTCTCGACTTGGTCAGGCCTAAAGCACAGAAACCAGCTCCATTAACAGAACAAGTGGAGGCATGTGAAATGGAGATGCTGAGGGATCAGCCTCTGCGTACATTTGACAAAACTGGCAGCTTTTTCCCTTTCAAGCCGGATAAAGTCCCTGCAGTAAAACGTGCTGTTAAGACTTCAGCTCCAGTTCACGAAGCCGTCAAGCCTAAAACCATTTCTCAATCTCTCAAACATGAGAAACAAATTGCAGTAGAAGGGTCTTCCTCTCCTCACAGTGAGGCTGGAGTTGACAGTAATTTACTTTCTGGCGAGCCCTCCTTGGACAGTGGTGTCTTCCTCAGTATGCCAGAGTCCCAGGCTGACGTGACAGAGGTGGCAGAAGAAGTGGCTGGGGATGAAGTTGAGCCTCATGTACAAATCAAGAGTGAGGATGGGGGGATTGAAGTCATGGAGCCAAAACCTGCAACACTTGTTGTCGAGCCTAAAGGAGGCAACAGTGTTGAACCTCTTGAGGAAGCTCCAGCTGCTGCTGAGGGACCTCAAAGGCAGGTTGCATCTTTACAGGAAGGAGTTTTGGACAAAGCTGAAGCTGGAGGAGCAGCAGCAGCTGGCTCAATGGAGGAAGAGGAGGTAACCTTTGGTGCTGTGTATGACTTTTACAACCCTCCAACCGACTGGGGAAGACCCCTGTCCCCTGAGTCTGAGATGTCCATAGAGATCGGCAGCACCGTGAGTGAGGACCTAGCCGAGATGGCCGAGCGGTTCTACACCCCAGGCTCTTCCACTGAGGTCTCGCAACCAATTGCAGAGTCCTTCCAAACCCCCAAGTCTCACATGTCCTTTCAAACTCCAAGTTCGGATACTTCTGGTGGGTTTAGGACCCCTAAGGAATACCCCTTCTCCCCCATGGATCATAAGCGACCCTCGACAGGAGGCTCCAGCGAGAGGTTTTTCTCACCAATGCAGTTCCTGATGTCTCCCGGTGATGAGGGCATTGAGACAGTGGATGACAACCTATACCTCACCAAGGGACTGGGACCTTTAGGCCTGTCAAGCCTTCAGGAGAAAGTGCAGGGAATCCCTCCGGCCTTTCTCAAACCTCTCGTCAAGAAAAGAGTGTTTGAAAATGACTCTCTAACGTTTTACGCTGAGGTGTTTGGCCTGCCTTCCCCTCAGGTGAATTGGTTCTGCAACGGAAACCAGCTGTTGGCCAACGACAGAGTCAAACTGGAGAGAGATGGTGATAGCATCTCGCTAACAATTCACAATGCCACAAAAGCTGATCAGGGGGAATACATCTGCGAGGCCGTGAACTACGTTGGGGAAGCTAGAAGTGTTGCTTTAGTTGTAGTCGTATCACAGGAGGTCAGGTTCATGCCGGCCCCCCCTAATGTCACCCATCAGCATGTGATGGAGTTTGACGTTGAGGACGATGACTCCTCTCGTTCTACTTCCCCTCAGGAGATTCTGCTCGAAGTAGAGTTGGATGAAAGCGATGTGAAAGAATTTGAGAGGCAAATTAAGATCATCACCATTCCCGAGTACACGGCCGACAACAAAAGCATGATCATATCTCTGAACGTGCTGCCGAGTATTTATGAGGAGTGCGCTGTGGACTTCGTCACGCAGGAGCATGATGATTTGAAAATAGCTTTCGAGGTCACTGAGATGCCCCCGAGGTTTATTAATCCCATCTGTGACATGGAGACCCCTGAGGGCACCGCCGTCATGTTTGAGTGCTCCCTGATGGGAATACCCTCTCCTATTGTGTCCTGGTTCAAAGGGGACAAGAAAATGCCTCACAATAATAAAAAATACCTGTGTTCGTCCGACGGAGACAACCACTTCCTGAAGATCTGTAAAGTCACAACACAGGATAGCGGGGTGTATACCTGTAGGGCCATCAACGTTGTCGGGGAGACTCTGTGTCGGGCGTCTCTGGTCGTGTTGAACGCCAAAACTTTCTCAGGAAAGACCAGAGGCAGGGAGTTGACTGCTGTGTCTCTGGGAAGCGCCAAAGTCCAGCCGCAGAAGTTCGACTTGGTGGTTGGCAACACGTCGTTTGACAGCGAACAGGTCTCTGAAATTGAGCTTGAGTTTGAGTTTGAGCAGGAGGCAGATGAGTCGCAGCGGGCGGTGAGGCTGGTGGCTAAAACCGACCACGAAATGAACGAGCAGGGAGAAAAATACGTTAGCATTAACTTTGACGTGTTTGCTGAACCGGCAAAAGATGACAAGATAGAGTTCAAAGGAAAGTCCTCCGATATGTGTAGCTTCCAGTTCCTGGTGACCGAGACGCCGCCTAAGTGCGTCATCCCGTTGACTAACATTACCGCTGCCGTAGGGACGCCAGTTATCCTCCAGTGTCTCGTTAGTGGTAAACCAAGCCCCACCGCAGAGTGGTACAAAGATGGAAACCCAGTCACAAACGACAGGTGTATAATCCAGGAGAAAACTGCTGGCCATTTCAATCTGCTCATTACTAACGCAACCCAGAGTGATGGTGGGGAGTACAAATGTGTAATCCAAAACACGGCCGGGTACGTCGAGACTGCCGCGCTGCTCAAGGTGTTTTAGAGGTTTGAGGTTCTGGGGCTGGTTGCACGAAGATACATTTACTACCTAATTCATTTGACTGTATATTGTTAATGCTTGACTTCTGTACGGTTGTTTTTGTGGTATTAAGGATAAACTACAAGGATACATATATGACTAAAACTCATCGGTCATGAACTGGTCCCTGTTATCAGAACTTTTCCAAATGTTTACGTTTTCTTAATTGGCTCATGATTAACCCTTCCACCAAGTTTAATACAAGTCAGTCCAGTCGTTTTTTAACCAAGCCGAAGACATAAAGCTCCTTGGCGGATTTAATAAGTATGGCAACTACTTAACAGAAATAGAAAATATCTTTACCTTATGAGTGATTTTAAGACTTTTTGTTCTCATTGTTTGCTTTAAACTGTTTGCAAATCGCAATTACTTAAGCTGAGACTCTTCTTAATGAAAAGAAGAGTCATCTTTGTGCAACCAGCCCGAAGTCATGACAAGCAGCGTTTAAAATGCTTTTTTCCTTTATTTGTTGCCAGCTGTGTAAACTTTTTTAAGTTCTGGTAGAAAATCTGGGTTCATGTTTGCTTTTGTTTTCTGGTAACACTTTAAAGTGAGCTGCTTTAACTTTAAATCACAACAGTATATAGTCTTTACATCTCACTGACCTCAAAGTACATTGGTATTTTTTGTTTTTAAAATGGACAAGCTCAGAAATGTGCCCATGGTTATGAAGAAAAATAGGAATACATATCATTTACATTTTTAAACATTTAGTTTGTTAAATTAGTGACGAGCACAGCAAGAGTAGATGTGAGAAATTAAATCCAATTAAATGCATGTACTAGTTATCGTAGCTTAAATAACAAATAATACAACTTAAAATGTTGGTTTGTGTTTTAACTTTTGAGATAAATCCCGGCATTGTGAGCTGAAGGCAGTCGTTATTGTTAGGTCACATTTTACATAACTTAACATGACATGCAGTGGGTAATAAACAGTGATTTAAAAAAAAGGAATAGTTTCAATTTACCCACACAGCATTATTGATACTCTATTAGGAAGTAATTCACAGATTAAAATGTAATGCTGTCAAAAAAGTAAATCTGGAAACGATCAAGAGTATTTTGTCCTAATTAGTTTTATGGTTTCTGTGGGGTTTAGAACGTTTTTAGTTTTTTTTTGGAGTGTTAACGATATTTCTAGGACTTGAAAGCGAGCTGGTAAATCATAAGTAGTACACATTTAAAAAAAATGGATAATAATGTGAAACTTTAAAAAGATGTTAAGTATAAGTTTTGAAGTTTTGTAAATATGTGTAATTTTAGGATTGTATGAGTAGAAACAGTGAAATAAGTAAATGAATAAATAAAAGATCTGGCATTGAGATGGAAATTCATGGTGTATTTGTACAGACGTCATGTTGGTTTGTTTCAGAGTTTATATAATAAAATATTTAATGATTTAAAGTTAGAGTCTGAGTTTTCTCTTTTTGTTTTTCAAGGAGGCCGTATTCTGCTTTGTGTAGTTTGTTCTATAGGTGGTAGTGCATGTCAATGGTCTGCAATGTCTAAAATCCCTAAATTGTGTTCCATAGTGATGTCACTATGGAACACAACTGTTGGTTAGCGCTCCAAGACATTGTACGTGATAGGCTAAGAGGGCGGGATATCTGTAAGCGGTTGACCAATCACAACAGAGCCAGCCAGCTAACCAGTCAAAGCAGTCTTGGCTCTGGTTTCCGCTGAATATCAGCAGGAGAGGACTCTTTAAAGTAGAGACACTACATACTGATATACACCTGAACATCAGCAGGAGAGAACTCTTTAAAGTAGAGACACTACATACTGATATACACCTGAACATCAGCAGGAAGGACTCTTTAAAGTAGAGACACTACATACTGATATACACCTGAACATCAGCAGGAGAGGACTCTTTAAAGTAGAGACACTACATACTGAAATAAACCTGAACATCAGCAGGAGAGGACTCTTTAAAGTAGAGACACTACATACTGATATACACCTGAACATCAGCAGGAGAGAACTCTTTCAAGTAGAGACACTACATACTGATGTACACCTGAACATCAGCAGGAAGGACTCTTTAAAGTAGATACTGATATACACCTGAACATCAGCAGGAGAGGACTCTTTAAAGTAGAGACACTACATACTGATATACACCTGAACATCAGCAGGAGAGGACTCTTTAAAGTAGATACTGATATACACCTGAACATCAGCAGGAGAGGACTCTTTAAAGTAGAGACACTACATACTGATATACACCTGAACATCAGCAGGAGAGGACTCTTTAAAGTAGAGACACTACATACTGATATACACCTGAACATCAGCAGGAGAGGACTCTTTAAAGTAGAGACACTACATACTGATATACACCTGAACATCAGCAGGAGAGGACTCTTTAAAGTAGAGACACTACATACTGATATACACCTTAACATCAGCAGGAGAGAACTCTTTAAAGTAGATACAGATATACACCTGAACATCAGCAGGAGAGGACTCTTTAATCAATTCATACAGGTTAAAACTGTTGGTCGATGTTTACATGGTTTCTGTATCAATAATCCAATAAAAATGCAGATGTCAAAAACAATATTTATTGTGTAATAATTAATCCTATTTGATATTTTTTATACAAATAGGCGCTTTCACACCGGAGTACTTTTCCCAGTATAGTTCTGAAAATGTGCGTTCACACCAAAAAAATCCGGAACTAGAACTTAGTTAATGAGAACCTTTTTACCCCCCAGGGACGTTCGTGGGAGAAAAAGGTTCCCATTTCTGATTGGCTGGGCGGAATGCAAACCACGCCCCGTAAAACTCCCAAAAGGTTTTGTGAAGCCGCCATTTTATTATCCTCGCATTATTAGCATTATTAGCATTAGCATTAGCATTAGCATTAGCCCTGCGCACCAACGCAGAGAGACTAACTTATGGCAACACAAAAGAAAACATGGGAGCGGAGGAGATGAGGAGGTGTTTGCGTTCTGGCGATTTACTCTGAAGGCTTCAGTAGAAGCTGCTGGGAGTCCCAGCAGCTTCTACTGAAGCCTTCCCCAACTCCGGGGACTTCCGGCCGGGGACTCCGGGTGGCAGTATACGCCGTGAAGTGGTTTGCGGCCTGCCAGTAAACCCAGAGCAGAAGAAGAAGAACTGACAGCGGCTCATTTGCTTAATCTTCCCTCAGGGACTTATTCCGGTGTGAATGCGATCTGCTCTTTAGTTCATCAGAACTAAAGAGTTCTGATGAACTAAATTGTGAACTAAAGAGTTCTCATGAACTAAGTACGGCAAAGTACTTGGTGTGAAAGCGCCTATTGCCAATACAATACAATTCCTGATTTTGCTGAGGTCCGTTTTGGCAAAAAAAAGAAAAGAAGAACGTTTGGTAATTACGCTTATTACCAAAAAGTGTTTTATTTTTCTGATTTTATTTACAATCAGAAAAATAAACTACTTTTTTAAGCTGAGAAAATGTCCAAGAATCATAAACCGTTTGGGGTAATATTTATTTTTTATAATATGTTTATCTTGTGATGTATTTCATTGCTCTTTTTTATAGTAGGGCTTTCCTCTCTCAATCACAGTCATAAACAATTATTTTATTTGGTTGTTTTCTTTTTTCATTTTGATATATTTCTCCTTTTTTTTAGAATTTTTAGTAAGATTGCATTTCATTTTTATCAATACTTTAAAATATGATTGATTGGAAAAATAATCCTAAATCTACCTTGAGAGTCTCTGTGGTTAAGGACAGCCCTAATTCTTGCATTTCCAAATTCAATGTTAATATTCGAATTTCTGTGTTGTGGATATTGTTTTGAGTGATGCTCAATATTTCCAACAGAGCGTACTAGCACCACCATCACCACTGTGGAGGAGCAAGAGGAGACCTACTACTCTGGGGTCCAGTTACCTCAGAAAACCAAAACACTTGAACTCACGCCAGAGTCCAAACGCTACTCTTCCTCTTTAGAGAAGAAAAAAGAAAAGCCAGTTTTCCTCAGCCAGCTCGCCCCGGCAGCGGTCACCACCGGGGAGACGGCTAGACTCACCGTTAGACTGTCCGGCTTTCCAAAACCGACCGTTAAATGGTCTCACAATGGAAAAGCGATTCAGAGCTCGTCCATATACAGGCTGATAGAGGAGAAAGAGGAGTATACGTTAGTCATCACAAAGGTCACAACCGAGTATGAGGGCGAGTACTCCTGCACCGCCACCAACCGACTAGGCCAGACAACCTGCACCACGTACCTCGAGGTTAAGAAGCATGATGTTAGCCAGGCGGAGAAATGGGTAGAGAAGATGTTTAAGATCACGGGTCAACCTCCAACGTTCACAGTTCAGATTCAACCTGTGCGCTGCTCAGAGGGAGGAGAGGTTTCCTTTAGTTACAACGCCAGCGGTGATCCAATGCCCGATGTGAGGTGGTTCAAAGGGGCTTTCCAGATCCAGCCCAGTAGAAACTGTATCGTGAAAGCCAACCCAGATGGATCTGGCTTTGTCAATATTAAGAGCGTCAAACAGGAAGATAGCGGCCTCTACACATGCAAGGCCTCCAACCATTTAGGTGAGGCGTCCTGTAGTGCAGAGCTCGTTGTGTTCAGAGAAACTGTCTCTGTTTCACGGAAACAGGAGCAGGTGACCACGGTTCAGAAGAAAGGCTATAAGGTTTCAATGACAGAACAAGCAACAGAGTCTCGTCTGTACCAGGTTAGCCTCCCGGGTCAGGACAGATCCAGGTCTGATCAGATGGTTTACACCATCGGGACTGAAGACCAGCAGGTCATTCCCAGTGAGCAAGTGGGCCCGCTTAGAGAACTAGATATCTCCGCCGCCACTATCCACCGTGAGCAGCTGACCCACCAAGCAGCAGTGCTCCAGTCTCTTGAGGTAGAGGAGCGGGTGTCGGTGGTTCCCACCCACCCAGCTCAGGTTTCCACAGTCCCTGTGAAGCAGCTTCACATGGCGGCGTTTACGTCCTCCATAGAGGAGAGTCAGGACTTCACAGAGCAGCACTGTGACCGCATTCTGAGCCCTGAGGTCATCGAGCTTCAGGCGGCTCGAGAGAGGAGGTCAATGGTGATGTCGGCTGTCGCTGAGGAGCTCACACCGCTGTCTACTGTTAGCACAGACCCCCTGTCCGACCGGAAGTCCGCTTCTGTCAGGCCCACATCAGAGCCTAAACATTTAGTCAGCGGGCATCAGGTCCAGTCACAGCTGCCCATCCTTAGAGAGCAGTCTCAGGAGATCCCAGAATCCCAGGCAGAGAAGGGTTATAAGGTTAAGGAGGGGATTAAGATTTTATACTCTGCCCAATCTGCAGAGAAACGGGTGCTTTCAGAGGGCCACACCACAGATTTAGCAACAGCAGATTCTGCTGTGAAGCCGTCTGTAAAGAAAGAACAGCACCGACCTGTCTTAGCGTCAGTTAGCGAGTCCAAACAGACTCTTTCCAAGGAGACTAAGTTCTCCATGCAGAGGCCCTCTGAGGAGACAGCCCATCTTTGTAAGGATACAATAATAAAGGGTGCTCTAACTGCTGAAGAGAAGCAAATGCTCCAGGCTGAGCTCACACAGCAGCTTCCCAGTCTGGACAGTGCCATGTCCGTTCAGTCCCAGGTAGAAGGAGAGCAGTTGTTGCACCTGCAGGTGATCACAGATCAGGACCTCCTTCCATCTGAGAAGAGCTTCACCTGTGAGAAACCAGCAGCAGAGCAGGCAGGAGCCAGGAAGAGCCCGACTCTGCTGCATGCCGTTAGCCAGGACGAGCAGAAGACAGTAGTTTGTGAGGACACGTCAGCATTCGAGGCAAAGGCTAGCTCCATGACCATCCAGCCCCAGAAAGAGTCTCGTACTCTGCTGCATCGGCAGTCAACCCAACCTGTGGAGGCGCTGCCCAAAGAGGGTATTCTCGTTATTGAGAAGCCTGACCAGCAGGTCGCGGCTCAGAAACAGGAAAAGACTAGAAGTCATGCAGCTACCTCAGAGGAGAGAAGGGAGCTGACAGCAGATTATCACACAGAGCTGGATTTGTCCGTGACCGGCATTCAGTCGCAACTCCGGACTGAGCCTAGGCCTCAGAACATCCTGCAGCTCTCCTTCCAGCCCATGACGCTCCCAAAGGAGACGCCAGTCACCTCGGATGTAAAGCAGCAGCGAGCTTTGGTACAGAAGGAGGATCGCTCGAACGTGATGCATGTCACCACTGTGACGGAGAGTCGGGCCCTACAGGAGGACCACACTGAGGGTCTTACAGCGGTGGATAAATTCACCTGCCAGATGGCTGTGGAGCCAAAACTCCCCACCGAGCCAGTCCAGATAGAGGAGAAGGAGATGTCCACTGAGAGTAGTGTCATTCTAGAGGCGGCCCAACAGGACTTTGCTGTTCAAATCCAGGAGGGCCAGTCAGTCAGGCAGTCCATCGTGATGGACGAGAAGCGAGTGCTGACCGGTGAGCTCTCTCAGGAGATCTCCAAGTCTAAGTCCACTACAGTATCTGTCACCAGGCAGCCCAAACTGTCCCTTATGGCGTCAGAGTCCAAAGACACTACCTCTCTTCCCAAAGAGATGACCTTTGTGATTCAGATCCCTAAACCCTTCAGTCTGAATATCCGGCACCAGCTCAGAGACGCCCTGCAGTCGGCTGTGGCCAGCGACCAGCCGGTGTTACTGGCTGACGTCGTAGGGAGGTTGCATGCTGTAGAAGTACAGGAAGTCAAGGTTCAAAAAGAGCCGAAGCGGGCCATGTTTACATACCTGATCACGACCACAGGTGCCCCCATGGAGATCACGCTGGCTATTGAGGGTACATACCCTCAGACCGCTGACCTCAGGACTGAACTGCAGGCTGCTTTCCACTCCATAGTGTACCAGGAAGCCCAGGTTCTCACCTCGGAGCAGCCGGGCACTATGCAGCTAGACAAACCTCAGAGGGCGCAGGTCGCCTCGGCACACTCTAAGCAAATGCTGTCATCCATGGTGGAGACTGTGAGCGTGGCAGAGAGTGCCGTAGGTTTCACTGCCGTTAAATCTCAGGCTGCTGCACTGAAAACTGAGTCCAACGTGGCGGTTAAAAGTGCTTCAGCTGAGCAGCGGGTTGAGGTGCAGGAATCCAAGGCAGCAAAGATGGAGCAGACATCCCAAATCAAAGTTTCCACAGAGTCCCACATGGCTTTTGAGCAGTCGCTACAGGTGTCAAGGCAGGAAGTGAGGTCAGTTACCATGACGAGCAGGGAGAAAGATGTAGGTGCGACTCTTTTAACCATGACCCTGCCTCCCACCACCGTTCCTACTGAACAGGTGGTGGGCTTTAGCATCCAGGAGCACAGGGAGGAGACCTTCACAGAGGAAATCACAGTATCCAGGTCAGAGCAGAGAGAAATCCCCGTTATAGTCGTCTCCCTCGAAGACATATCCATAGATGAGGATAGTAAAGTAACATTTAGCAGCACCATTAAGTGTGTCACAAAGGTAAACTGGTTTTTCAATGGGCAATTGGTCAAATCTGGCAAAGAGTTCAAGTGTTGCAAAGACCTCGACACATACACATTGGTTATCAACAAAGTTGTGAAGGAGAAGCATCAAGGAGAATATGTTTGTGAGGCTGAGAATGAAGCCGGCAGGACTACAACGTCTTCAAGACTCACTGTGGTCTCAAGAGGTTTGATAACAGGATCAAGTTATTCTTTCATTCATCCATTCATCACACTTCCTCCGAGAACGACTAATCATTCACTGGTTCATTCAAGACCTCACATGAAATGATGCTCCGGTCATTTTGGTCTCTTTTTCATTTCATAGCTCGGCATGAGCACCTTCAGCGGGTCACTGGGTGGTACTAACTCACCATTTCTTGTGTCTTCCACCTCTTCGTATGATGCCTAAAGGCCAGGATTGTCACGGCCATTCAAATGTAGCTTCACACTTTGTAGCGTCTCGCTTTAATGGTGGTCATGATCCTGGCCTTTAGGTAACTTTCATGGTCTTTCCATGGTCACAGGTTCCTTGTGTTTCAACCCATCACAATCCTTCAGGTCCATTCTCTCCACAATGTCTCTGCATGCTCTCAGGGATCACCCGGACATTGCTTCATCTTTCACAACCTTTCTTTTCCTTCAGCCTGAACCCTAGCCCCATGACTATCCTGCACAATGAAAGCAGTGAAATGATGGGGCTAATGTTCTTGCTATGTTTCTCCTCCACAGTCACTCCTGTATCCACCATTGTTCCACATTCCCTCCATTCCTGTTCCTGATATGTCAGTTGTTATTTTTAAGAGTTCATAGATTCCATGACTGACTTTTTTCCTGTTTTTGTCTGTTTGTGCCTCAGTGCCACCTGTCTTTAGGCAGAAAATCCAACCCTTGGACATAAACATCGGCGGACAAGCCAAGTTCGAATGTGAAATCGAGGATGCTCCAGGTGTGACTTTCAAATGGTACAAATCTACCGTCGAGATCAAACAGAGTGACAAGTACAGGATCCTCAGCCGCCACAACAGCTCCTCCCTGGAGCTGCTGAACCCAATCAAAGCCGACAGTAGTGAATACACTTGCAAGGCTTCAAACCAGCACGGCACTGCCAGCTGCACCGCCTCGCTCATCGTCACTGGTAAGACCCTGATGGGACCTTTTTGTTCCCATTTACTGCTTTACAAGTGTCTGTTTGAGAGAGAGAGAATTATATGCATTTGTTTCCCCCCTGAATCCTCTATGGTGCGATGTGGAAATGATTAGTTCATAAATTGGATCTGGTGTCACATTTGGCAACATATAAACAGGTTGAGGATCTCTTGTTTAAAGCTGTTGAGATTCCACAGGTTCATTTTCATGTTGGTGTATTTTTCCCCCTTTTATTATACTAAATCTTTAATGTATGTTCTACCTGCTCTCCATAGAAATGTACCCACCGGTATTTGTATCACAACCAGACCCAATGACTTTGTATGTGGGCAAACAGGCCATGCTCCAGTGCTCACTCACTGGGACATCACCCATGGAGGTTGTCTGGCACAAGGACAACATAGCCGTCTCCTCCGGAGGGAACTATGTCATGACATGTGAAAAGAACAAGTATTCGCTTCAGATTAAAAGTCTTACTGTGGCTGACCAGGGGGTGTACCTGTGCAAGGCCTCCAACAGTGTTGGCACTGCTACGTTTACCACAGAGCTCAGGGTTGTCAACAAGCCCAGCTTTGTTCAGACCGTTGAGCCGGCGTCAGTCGCTCTCAACGACCCGCTGAGGCTGGAGTGCCAGGTGGACGAGGACACTGGTGTGACCGTCACCTGGACCAGGGATGGCAAAAAGGTCCACCAGAGCATGGATTGTAAACTGTCCTTTGAGGATAAGGTGGCTGTTGTTGAGATCCCCAAGTCTAAGCTGAAGGACTCTGGGAAATATGTGTGCACAGCCGCAAATGAGGCAGGCAGCTCATCCTGCGAGGCTGAGGTGTCAGTTCAAGGTAAGATCTTAAAGGTGATCTTTGCGTTAGATTTGATAAAGTGGATTACTGCTGACAAGCTGATGCTAACACTATGCACTGCTACCTTCTGTCTTCTGTCTTCTTTACGCACTTTTCTGTCTTTTGTTTCTTTCCTGTGTCTCTTCTGACAATGATCTTGGTGTTTTTGAACTAAACACTCCTTTCAGAGCCCCCTACCTTTGTAAAGAAAATGGAAAATAAGATAACATGGAAACAAGGTATAGCTGCACGCTTACAGTGCTCCGTAAAAGGATCGCCTCAGCTGCACATCCACTGGTTCTGGAATGAGAGAGAGCTCAGTGATGGAGAACAATATCAAATATCTTTCAAGAGCGGCGTTGCCTCTTTGGAAATACTGAACCTCCTGATCACAGACAGTGGGAGTTACACCTGTGAGGTGTCCAATAATGCCGGCAGCGAGAGCTGCAACACTCTTATAGCTGTCAAAGGTTTGTCAAGTCTTGCATTAAATGAACCCTCTGTGTAATTCAGGAAAGCTTTGGTATTAACTGCATACACCTTTTTGACTCTCAGAGCCACCGTCCATTAGAAAAGAGCTGCAGACAGTTGAGGCGGTGAAGGGAGCATCCACTCAGATGGAGTGTGAGATTGCAGGAACAGCTCCCTTTGAAATCAGCTGGGTAAAAAATAAGAAAGCCATCTCCAGTGATCAGAAACATAAAATAATCTCCCAGGATTCGTTATCGAGGCTGGAGATCCAGACCTTTGAGAGCGCAGATGTTGGAGATTATCAGTGTGTCATATCCAATGATGTGGGCAAAGTCACCACTAAGGCTGTAGCTAAACTTAAAGGTTAGTATTCCTGAGCTGACTAAAGGTGTTATTAGTGTCATCTTTTAAATTCACTTGTTAACTATTGAAATGTTTCTGTAGAGCCTCCCACTTTCTCAAAGAGGGTTGAGAGTGCTACAGCGGTGTTGGGAAATACAGTAAAACTCCAGGGGACCATAAAGGGCTCGGCGCCCATCACAGTGAAATGGATGAAAGACTCTGAGATACTGAGAGATGACGATTCAAACATCAAGATGGTGTTTGAGAACAATGTTGCTAGCTTGTCGATAACGACCGTGGCCATCAGCCATGGCGGAAAGTATTCGTGCACAGCTGAGAACCAGGCTGGCCAACTGAAATGCGAAGCTACCTTGACCGTGCAAGGTTGGTTTCTGCAGATGCTTCTTATTTCCTATGTTGTTGTAGTTCTATAGGTTCTAGTGTCTTATATGGAATCTGTCTCATCCCAGAACCTGCGAGAGTGGTAGAACCTGCAGAGTCCATTAGTGTGACCGCAGGGGATTCAGCCACTTTGGAGTGCACCATCTCTGGAAGCCCAGACCTGAAAGTGAAGTGGTTTAAAGACGGGAAGGAGATGATCAGTGGCCGTAAATATAAGATGACTCTGAAGGACAACGTGGCCACCATGAAGATCCTCACGGCAGAAAGAGGAGACACTTCAGAGTATAAGATGGAAGTGTCCAATAAAGTCGGCAAAGACCAGTGCACATGCTCGGTCACCATCTTAGGTTAGCTCCCGGTTTTACTCTTCTTTAATATTTGTTCTTGCAAAATCTAAAGTGGTTGATTATGTTCATGACTAAAAGGAACCGGACTTTGACACACTGTATTCCCATGGACTAACATCAAGCTAAAGTCTTAAACCTAGAACCAAACACAGGGTGCAAAGTGTTGTCTTTTAGATTTGAGTTGAGTGACTCTTTTTGAAAACTGTATGAAATTGTGATAATGCATGTTTTTTCTTCAACAACCAGATCGGATAATGCCTCCAACGTTCACCAAGTCCCTGAAAAGGGTTGACGGTAACATTGGTAATGACGTCTCCATGGAATGTAAAGTGTCTGGGTCCCAACCCATGACCATATCTTGGTTCAAAGACGACCAGGAGATCAAGTCTGGATCCAAATTCCAGCCTGAATTCAAAGACAGCTCTGCTGCGCTGAGAGTTATAAAGCTGGAGAAGGCCGACTCTGGAGTTTACAAATGCAGAGCAACCAATTCTGCCGGCTTTAAGGAAACCAGCGGCACGCTCTATGTCAAAGGTTATAAACACTTGGCTAATGTTGTGCTTTTATTCTTTTCTGTACAATCCTTGAGTTATTTCATGCTAACATGAAATGTATATTTGTTTATTTCATGGCCTCTAGAGCCCCCATTGTTTACAGCAAAACCAAACAACCAGGATGTTAAACCAGGAACCACAGTTTCCTTCAAAACGGGCTTCACTGGAACAGCTCCGTTAGCTGTGAAGTGGTTCAGAGAGGAGAAAGAGATTGTGTCTGGAGGCTCATACTTCATAAAGAAAGACGCCTCTTCCAGCTCTTTGGAGCTAAACTCAGTGAAACCCAGTGACTCTGGGAAGTACACATGCCAAGTGTCCAATGATGCTGGGAAGGTGGACTGCACCGCAGTCCTCTTTGTGAAAGGTGTTTACGCGTGCAGCTGCATGAACATGTCTTGACATCAATGTCTCTTTGGATACTAACATAATGTCTTCTGTCTGATAATGAATGTTAACCTCTTCTCTCAGAACCGCCCGTGTTCGTGAGGAAACTCGAGGCCACCAAACTTGTTACCAGCGGCGACTCCGCCTCGCTGGAGTGCAAAGTAACGGGCAGCCCCGTCATCTCTTTTAAATGGTTCAAGGACGAGATGGAGATCAGCTCCAGTGCTAAATACAAAATGACTTTAACTGACTTAGTGGCCTCTCTGGAAATAGTCAACAGTGCAGTGGAGGATAGGGGAGAATATGTGTGTGTGGCGTCCAGCGAGGCTGGCAGTGACCGCTGCAGCAGCACAGTGACTATCAAAGGTTAGTTTCAGGAATCATTTCACTCCAATACTTTTAGGAAATTAAGAGTTTTATTGTGGCTTTGAAGACCTTTTTTTCTTTCTTCGGTTCAAAGGACCATCAGCATTTATGCTTTTTACCTTGAGTTAGAAATCATTAGCCATTGTTAGCTGAACAACGTTGTGACATGTGTACAGAAGAGCACTCCTGTATGACACACATAAGACACAAAAGCTATAAAGCAAAAAGTATAATACTACAGCTTTCAGCTATTCTGAATCCTAACCCTAATTATAGAGTTCAAATCAGACTTCAAGGGGCCGTACGTTGGGGTCTTTCTAACCTGAACACTCCATTATCATGTAAAGACACCACACCCCCTGGTGGATGAGGACATCACTGAAAACCACTGTCGAGAGTGAAGCCTAAACTGGGCGTGGCCTTTCCATTGGGATAAGAAATCAGAAAAATAATCTTCATCTCCACAATACAACTCTAGTTGAATCTTGTTATTTAGATTTTTTGGCATCATCATATGTCAAACCTGTATCCGCTGTTCTCTTCTAGATCCGCCATTGTTTGTGCGTAGCTTGGAGCCCAGAGATGTTGTGAAAGGCTCTGAGATGAGGCTGGAGGGCCAGGTCTCCGGTTCAGTGCCCTTCACTGTGTCCTTTTATAAAAACACTAAGCCGATTAGGAATGACAAGAGGCACAGGATCACAGTGAAGGACGACCTGATAGCGCTGCAGGTGCTGGCAGTGGAGGCAGGAGACGTGGGGTTGTACCAGTGTACTGTAGAGAATGAGGTGGGGAAGGCCTCCTGCGATTGTCAAGTAACGCTAAAAGGTTGGTTTAGAAGCTATTGACCATTTGATAATCCAACACGTAGCCTCGCAAAGACTCACCCTGAACTGGCAACGCTCAGAAGGCATTTGCTTAAGGATGCTTTGTTTCTTGATCAACTTAAAGTAAGGATCCTGAAAGATGTCTCTGATGTTTTTACAATCTGGACAACTCTGTTCACCCTCTAGCCATAGATCCTCAATTCGGATCAGAGGAAATCTCTCATAGGTCGAAGGTTTCCAAATGTGGGAAGGACAGACTTGCTCTGTATATTAAGGGTAGACAGAATTACCCTTTCTACAGCAGTTAGACAAATATGTTGGACTTCTAGGGGCTAATTGGCTTTTGCTTCTGTTAAAAAAACAAGGTTCGACCTTCAAAATCCCAATCTTAAACGATCTCCTTTGACAGTTGGATTTCTATACATGGAAAGTCCACTCAAGTACCACAGAGAAGACTGAGCTTGCAGGATGGGTTCTGACTTTGCGAGGCTAATATAGAGAAGCCAGTATTAAACATAAAATGTTTCCCTGTAGAACCACCGTCGTTTGTGAAAAAGCTGGAGAGCCTCAGCTCCCTGGTTGGCAGCGAGGTCTCTCTGCAGTGCTCTCTGAAGGGCTCTGAGCCCATGAGCGTGTCCTGGACCAAAGACAACCACGAGCTCAAAGAGGCTGAAAACATTCAGTTTACTTACGAGAACAACACCGCGCTGCTGCACTTCGACAACCTGCAGAGCAAACATGGCGGCAAATACTCGTGCCAGGCGCAGAACCAGGCCGGCAGCCAGACCTGCTCTGCTGTGGTGACAGTCAAAGGTTTGTTAGGAACCTTGAGAACTCTTTTGATTGGTGCAGGAAATCCTTATCAGCTTGTGAAGTCACACATTAAAAAGTTTACTCGCAGGAAATGTCCCTCAAATGCACAACAAGGTGTTTAAGACATCGATAGAAATGATACGAATCATGACATTACGCCTTTTGGACTTTAAATTCCTCAACAGACATTTGTCGGACGATAATTGTACGACCTAACAAGTTGACAAGGACCAAATGCAACTCTCAAATCTTATCTCTTTCATTGAGTTCAGTTATTGGTCAGATTTGAAATTCGCTGCTGACTGTTTTGTTTGGCGTCTCAGAGCCGGCGAAGGTCACAGAGGAGGCCAAGTCCATCAGCGTCACTCAGGGCGATCCGGCCACGCTGGAGGCCCGGTTCTTAGGCACCAAGCCGCTGAAGGCCAGATGGCTGAAGGCCGGCAAGGAGCTGAGCTCAGGCCAGAGATATAAAGTTCAGAGCACAGACACCAGCTCTGTGCTCAAGATGATCAAAACTGAGAAAGGTGACAGTGGTGACTACACCTTCGAGGTCTCAAATGATGTCGGACAAAGTTCTTGCGAGGCCACACTCACCGTCCTCGGTCAGTGGTTAACGAGTACCTAATATCAGTTTAATTTAACAACATCTAACTTTGAAGATTTGTTTCTCACCTCTCTCTTCCTCCATCTATGTCAGATCAAATCATTCCCCCTTCTTTTACGAGAAAACTGAAGCAGACCGAAGGTATCAAAGGATCGTTTGCTCATCTGGAGTGCCTTGTATCCGGCTCTCTGCCGATAACCATTCAATGGTACAAAGATGAGAAAGAGATCCAGACTGATGAGAAACACAAAAGCACATTCTTTGAAAATGTTGCTTTTCTGGAAATCTCTAACCTAAACGGTAAAGAGAGCGGCAGCTATACCTGCATCGCTAAAAACAAAGCGGGGACCGTGCAGTGCTCCGGCATCTTGTTCGTCAAAGGTTTGCACACACATTCAATATGTGGTATTCATCAGTAGGTACACAACGACACAAAGGTTTTATCTCAAGCATTATTTCGTGTTTTCTCTTCCAGAACCACCATGCATTCTTGAAAAGCCTGAATCCATGAATGTGTTGCCGGGCTCAAAGGTCCAGTTTAATGTTCTGATGTCTGGCACGCCGCCACTCACCACCAAATGGTTTAAAAACAGGAAGGAGATTGCATCCAGTGCTGACTGCAATGTGGTCAAAGACAATACCTCAAGCTCTTTGGAGCTTTTCTTTGCAAAAACCTCTGACTCTGGAGAGTTTGTCTGTGAGATCCAGAACGATGTGGGCTCCACTTCCTGTCAGGCTACACTCTTTGTGAAAGGTTAATATTCCCTTTTTGAAACTGAGCCAGTCAATATGTCTCCATCCATTTGTTCTTAAAGGAAATGCTATTACAGAATCACTTTGATCCCTGTACTTCATGCTGACCATGGTTCTTCTGGTGCAGAGCATTCTAAAGACAGTAGTGTGTTCACTGCTGTCGGAGGTGACTTTGAACCGTAGCATCAGCTTGCCTTTCAGTGGCGAGCAAATCGCCTGCAAATGGTACATGGAAAAAGCATTACATTTATGAAGAAGAAATAAGTTGTTCAAACAGATTTTAATTCATGGAATATATGGATCTTTTTGGATGACTCCAAAATGACAGGAAGTATTTCCATAAGCCTAAACTGTGCAAACAGAATCAAAGAGAAGAGGGCTATAAGAGGGCTCTTAAGAAACTCACCACATCTCTCCCCAAAGGCTTTGAGCAACACTTGGATGGAAACATATTTTATGAACTTCATAGAGATCAGTTTTTTTTCGTCAAAGTCACATTTATCATTTTATGTTGTTCCTTAGAGCCCCCTAAGTTCACACGGACCCCCGCTCGGTTGTCCGTGGTCCGTCCCGGTCAGAGTAAAATGTTTGAGTGCCAGGTGACCGGCACGCCTGAGATGGACATCTGCTGGTTCAGGGAAGGCTCTGAGATCAGCCCCAGCGATCGGTACAAGATGGTGTTTGTTAACTCTGTGGTCACGCTGGAGGTGTGTGGCGCTGAAACCAAAGACAGCGGGCTTTACTACTGCGAGGCCCGCAACGAGGCCGGCAGCGAGAGCTGTAGCATGGAGCTCAAGGTCAAAGGTTAGTCCAGTCAGAAGACTGAAAGCAGAGTTTGAAAAATATAGGATGGAGGCATTGGTTCCCAAACACTTTAGAGGCCACGTGTTCTAGATGGTTTTATAGGCCATTGATTGCTGTTGTACTTGTAGACACTTTACCGCTAGGAATTCTGGTCCGGAGTCGGGCTGGGGCATCATTTAATATTATCTTTTTATTTGGTCGATTGAATTATAATTTGCAAAAATCAAACATACCTACTAACCTTTTCTTAATTTAAGATAACAAGGCATTTACTAAATACATGTTGAGGAAATATCATTTTAAGATTTCTGCTTTGGTTTTACTTCACACTTTACATTAGCTCAGTTAAATGCCAGAAGCAAGCTGGTCTCCAGCTGAACTGAATTTAAGTTTGGAATTAAATGAGATGATACCTTTCAGTTCACACCGTTGTGTAGAAAGTTGGTTTACAGGTTGGTCATTCATTCAGTTATCAGAAAACATGCTATATTCAGTATATTGGGTATATAGCGTTATCTAGATATCGCCCAGCCCTAGTTGATGTTGCTTATTGGGTCACTCCAAGTTCTGACTTAAACCATATAGAAACCTTTATTTGGGAAACTTTGCCTCCAAATGTAAACATAGTCTGCATTTTAACATATTGAGGAAATAATCCACTGTTACGAAAAATCTTTTAGTTAACAGTTTGTTTTCCCGTCTCAGAACCGCCATCACTTATTAGAGAGCTTTCTGCGGCTGATGTTGTGAAGGCCTCTAGCGCCTGCTTTGAGTGTCAGGTCGCTGGGACCGGTCCATTTGAGATCACATGGCACAAAGATGCAAAGGAGATCAAACCAAGTGCTAAGCATGGCTTCTCCCAGCTGAACGACACTGTGAGGCTAGAGGTGCACAAGTGTGACGCCGTAGACGTCGGTGAATACCAGTGCACGGTTTCTAATGAGGTCGGGAGCTGTACTTGTAAGACTACGCTAAACCTCAAAGGTCGGTCTAATCAGAAATACAACTCCACATATCTATCTCTGAGGTAAAAACTCAACGTTTCCTTTAACACTTCATTGTTTTTTATTGTAATAGAACCACCAACATTTACCCAGAGGCTCGAGGACACTGCCACTGTTCTCGGTAAAATGGCAGAGTTTAAGTGTGTTGTGAAGGGTTCTCCAACTCTCTCTGTACAATGGCAAAAAGATGAGAACTGGATTTTGGAGAATGCAAAGATTGAGAGAACATTTGAGAACAATGTGGCCACTCTCAGGATTCCCGCCTGTGAAGCAACACATGGCGGGAAGTACACCTGCCAGGTGGTGAACGAGGCCGGGCAGGAGAAGTGCTTTGCCACGCTAACTGTGCAAGGTATACTTTTGCTAAACTAATGATGGCTTCCAATCTTTTCTAACTCTGTTGGGAACGTTATAAACTGTTTGAATGTCCTTTTGCATTGTAGAGCCGCCTCAGATCACAGAAAAACCTGAAGCGATTAAGGTTACAGTCGGAGATCCAGTCAGTCTGGACTGTAAGGTGACGGGCTCCCCTGAGCTCAAAGTGAAATGGATGAAGAATGGAAAGGAGCTTCAGTCCATTAGGCAGCATAAGCTGACCTTTGAGAACAAAATGAGCAGCCTCAGGGTTCAGTCGGCTCAGAAAGAGGACGAAGGAGAGTATGTGTTCGAGGTGGCAAACCACATCAGTAGCTGCAGCTGCAAAGTCAAAGTGATCGTTCTAGGTTGGTGTGCAAAACGTAAAACTCCTGTAGTACATGTTGAATAAAGTCTAATTACCTTTTCCTAAAATGTATTTTGGTAACAGAACAAGTGATTCCCCCGAGCTTCAGCAAGCCTCTGGTAGACATGGGGGAGATATTGGGCTCCTTTGTTCAGATCAGTTGCAAAATATCTGGTTCGCTGCCCATCTCTGTGGAGTGGCAGAAAGACGGGAGCAAAGTCTCTAGTGGTGTGAAACACAAACTGATCCAGCAGGACAACTCTGTGTCCGTGGAGATCGAGCAGCTAGAGCGATCTGACGCAGGATGCTACTCTTGCAAACTGACCAACGCAGCGGGGAGTTGTGAAAGCAGCGGATCCCTCGTGGTTAAAGGTTAGACTTTGCTCTCCAACATGGTTGGTCGTGCAAATCAAAGGTGAGTACCCTCTTTAACGTGATCCGTCTTATTCTCTTCAGAGCCCCCCAGCTTTGTGACGCTGCCTGAGTCCCAGGCGGCTGTACCCAACGGCACTGTGCGCTTCAAATGCACATTTAAGGGAACGCCTCCCTTCACAGTCAAATGGTTCAAGGACGACTCCGAGCTCATGACCGGGCCCTCGTGTTTCACCGGGCTGGAGGGGCTCTCTTGCTTCATGGAGCTCTACAAAGTGGGGGTCACCCACAGTGGAGCTTACTCTTGCCAAGTCAGCAACGATGCTGGTTCTGTGCGCTGTAGTGCAGACTTGACAGTCAAAGGTTGGCCTCTTTCGAACTCTTGCGTGGCTGTTTCCATCTCACATCTGCATCGCTGCCGTTCTTTCATATTCAAGCTGTTTGTCACCACTGCATCTTATCGTCATTTGTTGCCTTTGTGATGCTCCTGCATTTTCCACCACCATCCTGTCCCTGCTGCTAACCCACCACCGTCAGCTTATCTCATCTGCCTGTTCTAACAACATCTGAAGTGACCCTACTTGCTGCCGGCAGCTAATGTGTCTGTATTTTGGCTTTCCAGAACCCCCCGAGTTTGTGCTGAAACTCCCTGCCACTAAGTTTGTGAAACAGGGAGAGTCACTCCGCCTGGAGTGCAAAGTCAATGGCACAGCTCCTCTGAAAGTGACCTGGTACAAACAGGACACCAAGGTCACGGATGGGGGCAACTACAGGACATCATTTGTTGACTCGGTAGCAGTCCTGGAACTGCTGTCAACGAGCTTTAATGATGATGGAGTTTACACCTGTGAAGCTCATAACGATGCTGGAAGTGTCAGCTGCAGCACCACACTTAGCGTTAAAGGTCAGCCCCTTCCTGACTTCCTAATCCTCATTACTCCTAATTCATGGTCTTTCTGATGCACTGGCTCTTCAGTGTGCTGTTGTGTTGCTTGAAGCTGGAACACGTAACATTCAAGTTCTTTATATATCCGGTCTGCTGGAGAATCGTCACTTTGGTTCGAGACTCGTTTCTTATTTTGTGCTTTTGAGAAATGTTTCTCAGCTGGTGGGGTTGGCTCTTTCATCTCAATATACAAATAAAAACATGCCTCAAATAATCAGGAAGAATACACACTTTTCAACAATACATCCGCCATCTTAGCTATAATTCCATCATCCTTCCACAACATCCCCACCATTTTAGCTGTAGTAACAACTCCACATCAATTATGCAATTAGCTTTGGATACAACCAATTACATAACACTGTTCCCTCTTTTCTTTAGTTTCAAGCAATTCCACATACATTTTGCCATCTTTTGCAGGATTGCCCCCCATTTTAATTGTAGTTTTATCCAATATGTTTAACTCTGCAGTCATTACTTCAGTTCCAATATCCACAAAAATCAACTCAGACATCTTAGTTGTAGTCCCAACAAACTCCTACAGCAAATTAAACTTCCGTAGCTGTAAATCCTTGGACTTGTGTTATTGCTATTGACATCTCTTAGTTTTAATTTTCACACAAATCTGACATATAGGCCATAATTTCGCAGACATTCCCAGCTTGGCCATCGTGATGATCGTCCCACCACGTTAGCTGCGATTCCAAAACGTAAAAGCTCGTTCTTAACATTTGGCATTTTGCCACTGCAGAGCGCGAGAACTGAGAACATGTTACGGGTTTCAGCTTTAAGACTTCATCATGGATTCTTTTGCCATGTATGACTCTTTAACAGTTTCCTGATCTTTTTGTAGACGCACCATCATTTACTAAAGTACCCCAGCCCGTTGAAGGGCTGCAGGGGAAGGATGTGAGTCTGTACTGCGAGATGAGCGGTACAGCTCCGTTCCAGATCACCTGGTTCAAAGACAGGAAGCCTCTGATGGAGAGCAGGAAGTATAAGATGGTGAGCGAGGGCAGCTCGGTCACGCTGCATGTCATTGGGATAGAGGCCTCGGATGCCGGCGAGTACGAGTGCAAAGTGACTAACAGTGTAGGAAGTGACACCTGCCAGACGTCAGTTAAACTCAGAGGTCAGTAGTGATAGTCTCAAATGAAAATCACAATCAATAGATTTTCCACTTACTTTGTCACATTGCTGACTTTCCCTTTTGCGCTGTTTTTCTCCTCCATTCAGAGCCGCCGTCGTTTGTGAAGAAACTGTCAAACAAGACAGTGATTCTGGGGGAGGAGGTGACCATTGTGGCCACTATTAAAGGCTCTGAACCCATTACTGTGTCCTGGGTTCAAGACAAGGATCACATTCTCAGGGACGGTGACAACAGGAAAATCACCCTAGAGAACAACCAGGTCGCTCTTAAAGTCTTTAAGGCTGATGCAACCACGGCAGGCAAATACACCTGCTGTCTCAGAAACGATGCTGGGAGTGTGGAGTGTTTCGCTAACTTGACTGTTCTAGGTTTGTAATCATATAATTCTCTCTTTCTCATACAGCTTTTTTTCTCCCATCCTTCCTCCTGCAGGTTTGATTAAGAACGTGTTCTGCTTCTTCTCTGTTTTTTCCAGAACCCGCTAAGATAGTGGACAAGCCCGACGCTCTGAGCGTGACGGCGGGCGAAATGGCCGCCCTGGAGGTCAAAGTGTGTGGAACCCCACAGCTCACACCCAAGTGGTTCAAGGACGGGGTGGAGCTGGCCTCTGGCAGGAAGTACAAGATCTCATTTTCTCAGATGATTTCCAGCCTGAACGTCCTCTCTGCTGAGAAGGTGGACTCTGGAGAATATACTTTCGAGGTTATGAACGAGGTCGGGAAGGACCTAAGCAAGATTAACCTCACAGTCTTAGGTTGGTGTCATTTACCTAAATGTTACTAGGGCTTGTTTGAATTTATGGTTATTGCTTTTATGGTTGGATTAGACTCAACTGTATTGACATTTCACAGAGAACAAGTACTAAGACAACACATATTAGCATCTAACCGGAAGTGAAAGGTCTATGATACCTTAGATTTGTTACCAATATCAAAGTAATTGTTGATATCTTCTTTCTGTATTTATTTGAGAAATATAAAAGTGGGTTTTTACAAACAGTGGTGGATCTAGGTCATTTGAAATTGAGGTTACCAGAAGGGGTCTACATTGCTATTTCAGCGGTACCAATTAGATTTAACATAACTGTTCGATACTATGAGACAATTGGTTTGGTTCTCCATCTATCCACAACAATAAACCCTTTAATACTCATTTAGATGTGAGTTAAATAATATATGAAAATATCTGCAGAAGTTGGTAACCTGCCAACAATTTCTCAAATGCTAAATGTTGTCTAAACTCAAGCATCACACAAGAGCATTGACTATATGACACCAAGTCTCTCGAATGACATTGCCTCTTGTATTTGTCCTCATTTGTCCGACCGCTAACAGATAAGATCATTCCTGCATCGTTCTCAAGGAAGTTGAAGGATCTCAACACAGTGGTTGGAGCAGCCGGAGAGATGGAGTGCAAAGTGTCGGGCTCCCCACCTTTCACCATCTCCTGGTACCACGATGGGGAGGAGATACAGAGCGGACCCAACTATGAGATCAACTTCAGCAACAACAGCTGCACGCTCAAAGTGTCCACGCTGAAGCTGTCCGACTCTGGACTGTATAAATGCAAAGCTCTGAACAAGGCTGGATCCAGCGAGACCTCGGCCTCTATGGCTGTGAAAGGTCAGGAAGTACACACAGAGAAACCCCGCATGCTAACTTTCATTTTCCAGGAAATCCTTGTTATTAGTGACACCGGTGGCCATTTAGTGAACTGCTACCAACTTCCTGTTGCTCGCTAAAACTCTGAGCATTGGCCAGAAAAAGCGATATTACTTTAAAGTCATATATCATATTAGGAATGATGGCTCTATCTGAAATGTTCATGTATAATATTTCCTCTATTGGCTAAATGATACTTGCTAGCTTGCCGTTATCAAATTACTTTTATCAGTTCACTTACTGAGCAACCAACACCAGGTCCAAGCGGCTTAGCTGAAGTAAAGCTAGCTAGCTAACCCTAACTTAGGTTATGGTTAGTTAGTTAGTCACAATGCCTTGCATCGCTGTCGGCTAGTAGAAAGCAGGTTATTATTTGTCATATTCAGCTTTGCAAACACAGACTTTCCCTTTAGATTTAGCAGGTAGTATTTTACCGGCGATAAAGATTGTGAGCGGGCAAACTAACTTATGAGCTAGCTGAAACTTAACTGAACGGCAGGATCTATTTTTGGTTGCTATGTTACGTTAGCTGCCACAGTAATTTGCTAACACCAAGCTAGCCAATTTAGCAGCCAGATCTGACCAGGGAGTCTGGTAAGATATAGATATGAACTCCTATATAGTCTGCTGGCTAGTATGCATTGTATTTGATGAGATCATCATATGTTCCTCCACTTTTAATGAGTTTCTCAGCCCTGTTTTCTCTTGTCGAGGAACCGTCACTTTGCAAGGTGGGATCAACCTCTTCGCACCACACCAACACTTACTTCTCAGAAAATGTATTTGCTTTCTTGTGAATGTATAATATTAACGCCAGAAATTCTTACCTTATTTTCTGAGTATTGGTGGTATTTATTAATATATCAATAGCTCTAGTTCAACTCTTCATTACTCAGTGAATGGTGGCTCCAAGTAGCTAGAGTTCAAGTTTCAATTCTCCTGATTTTAGCACATTTATTCCCTTATATAGTTTGACACTTCCTCCATGTTTAACGTGTTACCCTCTGCTTGCTACCCTCCAGAGCCCCCATCCTTCGTGGTCCCCCCCCAGCCGGTGGAGGCCATGCCGGGCTCCAACGTGACGTTCTCTGCGATGGTGAAAGGCAGCGCACCGCTCAAACTGAAGTGGTTCAGAGGAGCGAAGGAGATCCTGCCCGGACAAGACTGCAGTTTCTCCCTGAAGGACAACCAGGTGGTCCTGGAGCTGTTCACGGTGGACCGGTCCCACGCAGGGGAGTACACCTGCCAGATCATCAACGACGCCGGCAAGGAGAGCAGCCCCGTCAACCTCACCGTCAAAGGTCTGTCTCACGTTGCTCTGTTTTAATTCTTTATTTCTTCCTATATCTTGAGAATATTGTATGTTGCATTGTTGAAGGAGCCTGGGGCTTCAGAGTTTGATTTCCAAAATGTTGTTGAAGCTGTTATTCGCACAGCAATAGGCATGTGAAGCCATGACAGACTAACATCATACGCCTCTTCTATTAAACCAGCACTTATAAGTTAAGTTTCACTGTTTTTGCAGCATCAAGTAGATCCAGACCACCTTTAATACACATACTGCTAAAGGGTGGTGAAAGTCATTTCACACCATCAACATTTACTATAAGCATTTAATAAAGTACTTGAAAAATAATATCAGTTTTAAAAGCAGTTATTCTTTATTTGCCCCACAATGGGAACATTTGCAGACAATGAGCAACAACACAAGGAAGGACAATAGCATAACTATTTTTGCACATATAATCTTTAATATTATTATAAGTTAACAAAGAAGAAATGTAAACTTTTGGATGGAAATAAATCTGAAGTTATTTTATTCTAAAATGATGTTTTCTCAAACACCCCGGGTAACTCATTTTCACTATCGTACCGTATTGAGATAACAAAGACTGGATCAGTAAAATAGTGCCTCTCTTTCTATGCTTTTCTCTTCTATTAACACACTTTAAACTAAACTTACATGCTTTATATTTCCCCTCAGATCCAGCAGCCTTCTCTAAGAAGCTGAAGGACGTTTCGGTAGAGAAGGGGAAACCGTTGACCCTGGAGTGCACCTACACAGGAACTCCTAAAATCACCGTGAACTGGTTCAAAGACGGCCAGCAGATCTTCGCTTCGTACAAATACAACATCACCACCACCGAGAGCTCCTGCATCCTCGAGTGCCTGAGCACCGATGACAAAGAGGCTGCTGGGAAATATTCCTGCGAGGTGTCCAACGATGCCGGGAAGGACCAGTGTGACGCTAACGTGTCCATCCTCGGTGAGAAAACAAGAGATTTCACTGTGTTTATGGGACGTCTTTGCATCATTTTGAATAAAGATCAGCATTATGTTCTACCTAAACTGAGTTAAAGTGTTTAACAAACTTTAGTCCTGATAATAACAACGTATATTCTTTAATTTCCAGACATGTAATACTTTAAATGTTTGTTAGTTAACATAATGCAGAAACAAGTTAACCTGTTTTCTACTTTATAAATGCTAAACTGTCTAATTCAGAATAACCATATGTTTACACGAAACCTTATAAGATAGAGACGATGTACTTTATGATCCCAGCTTGGGAAATGTTTGGATCGATATGAAGATATTCAGAATAATACGCAGTAGATATTCAGTAATACTCAGTTTTAGTGTGTGCAGTACCGGCTCTGTCCAGCAGGTGTCAGCTCCTCCTCACTGTGTCCCTGCTGTTTGTCCCTGCAGAGCCTCCGTACTTCGTGGAGTCCCTGGAGCCAATGGAGGTGACTACAGGTGATGCCGTGTGTCTGAAGTGCCAGGTGGGCGGTACACCTGAGATCAAGGTGTTCTGGTTCAAGGCCGACGGGAAGGTGCGCTCCAGCGCCACCTGCAAGCTGGAGTTCAGCCGCGGCACTGCCTGCCTGAAGCTCAGCAAGGCCGGCAAGGCCGACATCGGAGAATACACCTGCAAGGCGGAGAACTCCATCGGGTCCGCCTCCTCCACCTGCAGACTCAACGTGATAGGTGAGCACCTGGTTACTGCACCTGGTTACTGCACCTGGTTACTACAACTGGTTACTACACCTGGTTACTACACCTGATTGCTACACCTGCTTACTATACCTGGTTACTATACCTGGTTACTGCACCTGGTTACTACACCTGGTTACTGCACCTGGTTACTGCACCTGGTTACTGCACCTGGTTACTACACCTGGTTACTACACCTGTTTACTACATCTGCTTACTACACCAGATTGCTACACCTGCTTACTATACCTGGTTACTACATCTGGTTACTACACCTTGTAACTACACCTGGTTACTACACCTTGTAACTACACCTGGTTACTACACCTGGTTACTACACCTTGTAACTACACCTGGTTACTACACCTGATTGCTACACCTGCTTACTATACCTGGTTACTATACCTGGTTACTGCACCTGGTTACTACACCTGGTTACTGCACCTGGTTACTGCACCTGGTTACTACACCTGGTTACTACACCTGTTTACTACATCTGCTTACTACACCAGATTGCTACACCTGCTTACTATACCTGGTTACTACATCTGGTTACTACACCTTGTAACTAAACATGGTTACTACACCTGGTTATTGCACCTGATTACTACACCTGATTACTACACCTTGTAACTACACCTGGTTACTACACCTGGTTACTACACCTTGTAACTACACCTGGTTACTACACCTGATTACTGCACCTGATTACTACACCTGATTACTACACCTTGTAACTACACCTGGTTACTACACCTTGTAACTACACCTGGTTACTACACCTGATTACTACACCTGATTACTACACCTGATTACTACACCTTGTAACTACACCTGATTACTACACCTTGTAACTACACCTGGTTACTACACCTGGTTACTACACCTTGTAACTACACCTGGTTACTACACCTGATTACTGCACCCGATTACTACACCTTGTAACTACATCTGATTACTACACCTGGTTTCTACACCCGGTTACTACATCTGATTACTACACCTGGTTTCTACACCCAGTTACTACACCTTGTAACTACATCTGATTACTACACCTGGTTACTACACCTGATTACTACACCTGGTTTCTACACCCAGTTACTACACCTTGTAACTACATCTGATTACTACACCTGGTTACTACACCTGGTTACTACACCTTGTAACTACATCTGGTTACTACACCTGGTTACTACACCTGGTTACTACACCTGGTTACTACACCTTGTAACTACATCTGGTTACTACACCTTGTAACTACATCTGATTACTACACCTGGTTACTACACCTTGTAACTACATCTGATTACTACACCTTGTAACTACATCTGATTACTACACCTGATTACTACACCTGGTTACTACACCTGGTTTCTACACCTGGTTTCTACACCCGATTACTACACCTTGTAACTACATCTGATTACTACACCCGGTTACTAGACCCGGTTAATACAACCGGTTACTACACCTGATTACTACACCTTGTAACTACACCTGGTTACTACACCTGGTTTCTACACACGGTTACTACACCTGGTTACTACACCTGGTTTCTACACCCGGTTACTACACCTGATTACTACACCTTGTAACTACAGCTGCTTACTACACCTGGTTACTACACCTTGTAACTACACACGGTTACTACACCTGGTTACTACACCTGGTTTCTACACCCGGTTACTACACCTTGTAACTACACCTGGTTACCACACATTATTACTACACCTGGTTACTGCACCTGGTTACTGCACCTGGTTACTGCACCTGGTTACTACACCTTGCAACTACACCTGGTTACTACACCTTGTTACTACATCTGGTTACTACACCTGATTACTACACCTTGTAACTACACCTGGTTACTACACCCGGTTACTACACCTGGTTACTACACCTTGTTACTACATCTGGTTACTACACCTGATTACTACACCTTGTAACTACACCTGGTTACCACATCTGATTACTACACCTGGTTACTGCACCTGGTTACTGCACCTGGTTACTACACCTTGCAACTACACCTGGTTACTACACCTTGCAACTAAACCTGGTTACTAAACCTGGTTACTACACCTGATTACTACACCTGGTTACTACACCTGATTACTACACCTGGTTACTGCACCTGGTTACTGCACCTGGTTACTGCACCTGGTTACTACACCTGGTTACTGCACCTGGTTACTGCACCTGGTTACTGCACCTGGTTACTACACCTTGCAACTACACCTGGTTACTACACATTGCAACTAAACCTGGTTACTAAACCTGGTTACTACACCTGATTACTACACCTGGTTACTACACCTGATTACTACACCTGGTTACTACACCTGGTTAACTCCCTCCACCTTTTCTCCTCCAGAGGCCAAATCCCCGCCCTCCTTCCCGAAGAAGATGACCAGCCTCCAGCAGACGGAGGGCCAGGCGGTGCGGTTCGAGTGCCGCGTGGCCGGCTCCTCTCCGCTGGAGGTCACCTGGCTGAGAGACGGAGAGCCCCTAAAGCAGGGCGGAGATTTCACCATGAAGTACGACGACAACACGGCGGCGCTGGAGATCGCCTGCGGAGAGATGAGGCACTCTGGGGAGTACACCTGCTCAGCCACCAACAGCGTGGGGTCCGCCTCCTGCAGAGCCAAGCTCACCCTGACAGGTACCTGAGTCTGATAGAACACACCTGACAGGTACCTGAGTCTGATAGAGAACACCTGACAGGTACCTGAGTCTGATAGAACACACCTGACAGGTACCTGAGTCTGATAGAGAACACCTGACAGGTACCTGAGTCTGATAGAGAACACACCTGACAGGTACCTGAGTCTGATAGAGAACACCTGACAGGTACCTGAGTCTGATAGAACACACCTGACAGGTACCTGAGTCTGATAGAGAACACCTGACAGGTACCTGAGTCTGATAGAATACACCTGACAGGTACCTGAGTCTGATAGAGAACACCTGACAGGTACCTGAGTCTGATAGAACACACCTGACAGGTACCTGAGTCTGATAGAGAACACCTGACAGGTACCTGAGTCTGATAGAACACACCTGACAGGTACCTGAGTCTGATAGAACACACCTGACAGGTACCTGAGTCTGATAGAACACACCTGACAGGTACAGGTATCGTATCTATTTCTTATGTTTGTTTGATGTGAGGTCGACCTGACTGTAATGTTTCCTATTGTCTTGACTCTTCCTCCTCTTCCTCCTCTTCCTCCTCTTCCTCCTCTTCCTCATCTTCCTCCTCTTCCTCATGCTCTTCCTCGGACTTCGCAGCGCCTCGTTTCCCACCGATATTCGACAGGAAGTTGTCCCCTCAGGAGGTGACAGTGGGCGACAGCATCGAGCTCGAGTGTCACCTGACCGGCTCCGCCCCCATCAAAGTCACATGGTCCAAAGACCACAAAGACATTCGCAGTGGGGGGAACTATAAGATGAGCTGCGTGGAGAACAGCCCCACCTCACCATCACCAAGACCGATAAAGGAGACACCGGAAAATACTTCTGCCACGCCTCCAACGACACCGGCAAGGACTCGTGCTCCTGCGACATCACGGTCAAAGGTACTTAGGGTTACCCCGGGACCCCCTCTTCTTTAACCTTAGACCCTCTTCTCTAACCTTAGACCCTCTTATCCAACCTTAGACCCTCTTCTCTAACCTTAGACCCTCTTATCTAACCTTAGACCCTTTTCTCCAACCTTAGACCCTTTTCTCCAACCTTACGGCCCGTCTACACTACAGGCATCAAAAAATGCTTTCAACGCTTCGCCCATTCACTTGAATGGGGTGACGTAGAAGATTTGTAATCTTCGCCCAACTGCATTGTGGGGAGCATGGCATGGCTTTGCAAGCATCACGAGCGTCTATCGGCATCAGCCAATCAAATCCCGTTATGCAAATCCCGCCAGTGCAAGCGCAGCCAATCAAACCGCGTGCAAGCTGGGAGAGCCAGACCGCAGTTCATTTCCTCATATTCCAAACGAGATATTACGGTAGCAAAATCACCCGGTTCTTTACGACCAGAACTATTTACCGGGATACAAACCGGAGGAACCAGGCATGGAGGGAGGTGGCAGAGACAGTGGGTGAACTGGTAGGTGTTCGCCTGTTTGGAGAGTTTATATCCAGTTTACTTCGTTTTAACATTGCATTGCTTTGTATGTCGGGGGGCGGGAGATTCATGTGATTGGTTGTTGGTCGCGTTGCTCGCAAAAAATCGTCAAGCTTCAGACACGCCCAGTTTCAAGATTTTTTCATGCCTGTAGTGTAGACGGGCCGTTAGACACCTCTTCTCCAACCTTAGACCCTCTTCTCCAACCTTAGACCCTCTTCTCTAACCTTAGACCCTCTTCTCTAACCTTAGACCTTCTTCTCTAACCCCGGCCCGTCTCTGGGCGCATCTTCCTCACTTCTTCTTATCTTGTTCCAGAGCGTAAGACCCCCCCCGTGTTCACTAAAAAGCCGTCAGAGCACATCGAGGACACGGAGGGCCGGCTGGTGAAGATGGAGGGCCGGCTGTCGGGCTCTCAGCCCATCTCGGTGCGCTGGTTCCGAGGCGGCTCGGAGATCCTCAGCTCGGATCAGTACGACGTCAGCTTTAAGAGCAACGTGTCGGTGCTGTGCATCAAGAGCAGCCGGGTGACGGACAGCGGGTCGTACCAATGCCGCCTCCAACGAGGCGGGGGAGTCCTGCTGCGACGTGACTGTGGGGATCAGAGGTGGGTCTGCTGGGACCCCAGTGACGCTCCGAGAGGGGGGAGAGGCAGCGCTTCAGCTCTGAGCCTCTCTTTGTTGCTTTGAGCCCC
>NC_136904.1:95098539-95203539 GCF_949606895.1 Notothenia rossii | reverse complement strand
GGAAGCTCTGACCAGAGGAAGCTCTGATGAGAGGAAGCTCTGACCAGAGGAAGCTCAGATCAGAGGAAGCTCTGATCAGAGGAAGCTCTGACCAGAGGAAGCTCAGATCAGAGGAAGCTCTGACCAGAGGAAGCTCTGATGAGAGGGAGCTCTGACCAGAGGAAGCTCAGATCAGAGGAAGCTCTGATCAGAGGAAGCTCTGACCAGAGGAAGCTCAGACCAGAGGAAGCTCAGATCAGAGGAAGCTCAGATCAGAGGAAGCTCAGATCAGAGGAAGCTCAGATCAGAGGAAGCTCTGACCAGAGGAAGCTCTGATGAGAGGAAGCTCAGATCAGAGGAAGCTCAGATAAGAGGAAGCTCTGACCAGAGGAAGCTCAGATCAGAGGAAGCTCAGATCAGAGGAAGCTCTGACCAGAGGAAGCTCAGATCAGAGGAAGCTCAGACCAGAGGAAGCTCAGATCAGAGGAAGCTCAGATCAGAGGAAGCTCAGATCAGAGGAAGCTCTGACCAGAGGAAGCTCAGATCAGAGGAAGCTCAGATCAGAGGAAGCTCAGATCAGAGGAAGCTCAGATCAGAGGAAGCTCAGATCAGAGGAAGCTCAGATCAGGCATTTCTCACAATTTCAATAAAACCTCAACACACTAAATGAGCATCTAATCACTTTTCTGTGATCATATATCAGTTAGTCTTAAATTCATCTCAAAAGCCAAGCAGGAATTCTGGGAATTTTAGAAACAATGTTTTTGCCGATGGTTGCAAAGAGTTGACACTGTTTGTTTTTTGGGGGAATTTTGCACAAAACAAGTTAGATTTTATTTCCCATTCAAAGTCTCCAGCTTGTTTCCCAAAGTTCTTCATCCCAAATCCACGTCTTTTGTATTTATCTAAATCTTTGGTTGTTTTTGATCTCTAACCTCTGCTGGTGTGTTTGTCAGGACGCCGTCGAAGCAGAAAAGTCCTCAGGAGGAGAAGGACATCGACATCGTGGATTTGCTGAGGAACGTGGACCCCAAAGAGTACGAGAAGTACGCTCGCATGTACGGAATCACAGACTACCGCGGCCTGCTGCAGGCCATCGAGCAGCTGAAGAAGGAGAAGGCAGAGGAGAGTGGCAGACCGGTGAGTGTGTGTGTGTGTGTGTGTGTGTGTGTGTGTGTGTGTGTGTGTGTGTGTGTGTGTGTGTGTGTGTGTGTGTGTGTGTGTGTGTGTGTGTGTGTGTGTGTGTGTGTGTGTGTGTGTGTGTGTGTGTGTGTGTGTGTGTGTGTGTGTGTGTGTGTGTGTGTGTGTGTGTGTGTGTGTGTGTGTGTGTGTGTGTGTGTGTACGTCCTGATGGATAACGCGGTGTGTGTTCTGCAGGAAGTGGAACGTGCAGACAGAGAGTCGGATGAGGACATGGCTCGCCTGGTGGCCGACCTTCAGAAGAGGATGGAGCGCACAGAGGTCAGGAGGCGTTCACTGACCGCTGGGAAAACACAGATTACCTGTTAGAAAACACAAATAAAATGTATTCTTCATCACACTGAGGATATTTTAAACTGGTCTCCAGACACATTTTATTTGATGCAGAACAATTAAAAACCTTGAGAATGTAAATTCTACGACATTAACGGTTAAATATTAAATAATGATGGATCCAAGTAGAGGGATAATATTTAAAGGGGTCCCTATATAGTTTATGGGATAGTAGTAAAAATAGTAAAAATCGATCACAGATTTCTAAGAAAAAATTATAAATAATCTTTGTGATTGGAATGTGAGATAAATAATAATAATAATAATAACTAAATCAGAAATATAGGACACTTTTAAGCAATTCTTGCAAAAAGATCAAAATGAAATAATTGAATCAGATTGATAAATAAAACGACATGCACACTTAATCTATCCATTCATACACACATGCTCACCCTGCAAAGGTAACAACTCAATCTAAAAATGTCTCTACAATAATGTGTGTTTTCTCCGCTGCAGCCGGTGACGGTGATGAAGGACATCTCGGATCAATGCATCTTCACCCAAAAGGAGGCGGTGTTCGAGTGCGAGGTGAAGATCAACTACCCCGAGATCGCGCTGTCCTGGTACAAGGGAACGCAGAAACTGGACTCCAGCGACAAGTACGACATCAGCATCAGCGGAGACCGTCACCTGCTGAAGATCAAGAACTGCCAGCCCGCCGACCAGGGGAACTACCGGGTCGTCTGCGGGCCGCACATCTCCAGCGCCAAGCTGGCCGTCGCCGGTCAGTACTCAGACACTCAGATACTCAGAGACTCAGAGACTCAGAGACTCAGACACTCAGAGACTCAGAGACTCGGAGACTCGGAGACTCAGAGACTCAGAGACTCAAACACTCAGAGACTCAGAGACTCAGACACTCAGACACTCAGATACTCAGAAACTCAGAAACTCAGAGACTCAGACACTCAGATACTCAGAAACTCAGAAACTCAGAGACTCAGACACTCAGATACTCAGAAACTCAGAGACTCAGAGACTCAGACACTCAGAGACTCAAACACTCAGAGACTCAGACACTCAGACACTCAGACACTCAGACACTCAAAGACTCAGAGACTCAGAGATTCAGACACTCAGACACTCAGAGACTCAGACACTCAGATACACAGACACTCAGAGACTCAGACACTCAGACACTCAGATACTCAGAGACTCAGACACTCAGACACTCAGATACTCAGAAACTCAGAAACTCAGAGACTCAGACACTCAGATACTCAGAAACTCAGAAACTCAGAGACTCAGACACTCAGATACTCAGAAACTCAGAGACTCAGAGACTCAGACACTCAGATACTCAAACACTCAGAGACTCAGACACTCAGACACTCAGACACTCAGACACTCAAAGACTCAGAGACTCAGAGATTCAGACACTCAGACACTCAGAGACTCAGACACTCAGATACACAGACACTCAGAGACTCAGACACTCAGACACTCAGATACTCAGATACACAGACACTCAGAGACTCAGAGACTCGGACACTCAGAAACTCAGAGACTCAGACACTCAGATACTCAGAGATTCAGATACTCAGAGACTCAGAGACTCAGAGATTCAGATACTCAGACACTCAGAGACTCAGAGTCTCAGACACTCAGAGACTCAGATACTCAGTGACTCAGAGACTCAGTGACTCAGAGACTCAGAGACTCAGAGACTCAGAGACTCAGACACTCAGACACTCAGACACTCAGACACTCAGACACTCAGTGCATAAATACTCAGTAACAGTCCTGCAAGAAAAGTGCAACGAATACGCATTAATCGGAGGAAAAGTCAAAAATTCCAATCTGAGAAAAAAGATTGAAATTCTGAGAAAAAAGTCAAAATTATGTGAAAAAAGTCAAAATTCTGAGAAAAAAGTCAACGTTCTGAAAAAAATTTTACTTCTTAGAAAAAATTCATAAATCTGATAAATAATCTAAATTCTGAAAAAAATCTAAATCTGTGAAAAAAAATCTAAATTATGAGAAAAACTTCAAAAAAAAGACAAATAGTCAGAAATCTGAGGAAAAAATGGACAAATCAAAAAATCGAAAATAAGTACAATTATGAGAAAAAATTCAAAAATCTAAAAACTGATAAAAAAAGTCGAATCTGAGGAAAAGTCAACATTTTTAGAAAAAACTCGATTCGGAGGAGAAATTCAAATCCTAGAAAAAAGATTGAAAATCTGATCAAAAATATAAATTCTGAGGAAATGCTCTTTCTACCTTTCACAATAAAAGCGTGGCCTCGTCTGTGTCCTTCACTCGACCTCTAAACACAACCAAAGTGCTCAGTCAGCAGAAGGCTGCAGCGTCGTGATTAAAGCTTCAAAAATGTGTTGTAAGAGTTTGTCAGCATGTTTTCTCACGCTGTGTTTCTCTGCTGTGTGTTGCAGAGGCGGAGGTGGAGAAGCACCTGCAGGAGACCGCGGGTAAGGAAGGCCAGTCATGCTCGCTGTCTTGTCAGTTGTCCATCCCTAATGTAGAAGCTCAGTGGTTTAAAAACGGGAAGCGTTTAGAGATGAAGGGCAGGTACACGTCGGAGGTGAAGCACAAGGTTCAGAAGCTTCTGATTCGAGACCTGAAGACCCAAGACCAGGGCCGGTACTCCTGCAGGTACCAGACCCTGGAATCCTCGGCCGACCTGTGGGTGGAAGGTTTGTACAGGAACCGTCCTGCTAGCGTCTTCACTAACCTCTTCAGACCCCCCCCATCTGAGACTAACGCCCAACTCTTTTTTCTCTCTTTCTTCTGGGATTCCCTCCTTCTGTCTTAACTCTTCACGCTCTGGATTATCTCGCAAGAAACACACCGTCCCGCCATCATCTCATTCCGTTGTCTTCTTACGACTGAAATCCATCAAACCCCCCCCCCCCCCCCCCCAAACATCCAGCCATCATCAGCAGGGATGCACCGATCTGGGTTCTGCATTGTATTGTGTGGAAGAGAGGTTATCTTTCGGAACGTCGGATAGTGCTGCATCACCAACTTCATAGAAATGGCGATCAGGCATTTAGATTCCCAGTTCGATTGAACGAGATCACGAAGTTTAAAATGCTCTGCTCAGAGAAATACTGCAGCATACCAGATCCAGCACTTCCTAAACAGCTGACCACCAGGGGGCGCTGCAGGTGTTTGGCTTTATCTGTGTGGTCAAAACTCTCCTTAATGTTGCAGCTGCAGTCCAGATGATATGCTGTCTATTAAAGATATTAAGAGTCAGTCGAAGAAGCGTTTTATTAGATAGATCGTAGTAGTTTTGTCAGATATCCTTGAAAGCAAACGGTCGTTGTCCCGAGGGCCCATTACTCTGAACTTGGAGTAGTCTGAAACATGTTCCATTAGTCTATTGCCCTTTATTATCCCTGTGTGTCTGAAAAAGGCATCGATACCTGGTTTTCGCCAAATAATCTTCCCTTCCTCATGTCCCATTGTTCCAAACCCATCCTGGTCCCATTACCAAAAGCCGACTTCTCTTAAAACTGCTTCCGAACTTTGTAAAACAAAACATAACAAATAGTGAAATCCTTTTTAAGTGCAAATACAAATAGGTCAAAACATAAACAGGAATTCAAGCACTACGGAGAACACAAAACACAGAAAGGTGTCGATGCACTCTCCTTGCAAAGAGGGAAAAACAGTCTTTTTGGTGGCTATTTGAGATCGAAACTCTAAACACAGAGACATTGTTTAAAAGCATCGAACACACTTTTTATTCGGTGACGGCCCCAGATGTCGCCTGGCTCGGTGGTGTGTGTCGGTGTTGCAGGTGTACAGGTGTTCCTCAGACGTAGTACAGGTGTAATCAGTGGTAAAGGTAGATTGTGCCGAACAGCACGGATCCAGCTCGTTAATCGGATCGGTGCACCCCTCACCTCGCCCTCTGATCATCATCTCTAACCGTGTGGATGTTGTGTCGATAAAAAACAAAAACAACTACCATTCAAGTGTTGTCTTACATTCCTGGTTGTGATGCCAAACCCGTTTACCCATTCCCGTCTTTATCTGTTTTAGCTGAACAAATTCATTTCACCAAACGCATCCACAACATCGAAGTCAACGAGCGCCAGTCGGCCACCTTTGAGTGCGAGGTGTCCTTCGACAACGCAATCGTTTCGTGGTACAAAGACACCTGGGAACTGCGAGAGAGCCCGAAGTACAACTTCACAAGCGAGGGCCGAAGACATTTCATGGTTATCCGAAACGTGGCCACCGAAGACGAAGGTGTGTAGAGCGCCACGAGACCCGACACAGAGCCCACAGAGTTTTTTTTACCTCATTGTTTTGATGCCTTGAGTGTTAAACGTCTTCATTAATAATCCCGTGTAGGCGTGTACTCAGTGATTGTGAGGTTGGAGCCCCGAGGAGAGGCTAAGAGCACTGCTGAGCTTTATTTGTCTGGCAAAGGTACAGTCAGACGCCGCCATCTTTCTCTGTTTCTGCTCAGCTCCTGTCTGGTGCAGACTTTAACACGTTGTTCACTCTTCCCCCCTCTTTCACAGAAATTGAATTAGCAATGGCGCCCATGGGTAAGTCATTCTTTTATTCAACAACTTAAATCTATGAGTGACATTGAAGGTGAATCCTCTTGTTCTCTGATCCGTTTCATCCCTGTAGACATGTTAGCCTAGCTCAGAACAAAGAGTGGACATTTGGGAAAGCTGCCATCCAGTGACAAATAGCTAGCATCATCTTGGGACGACCCATTATTCCAATATCCCAATCGACTACAATCTCCAACTATAGCGAAAGCCGACTGTCCAACAACATGTTGTCCTGAAAACCAACCAGTCGCTGCTCTAAAGGCCCACCGTTCAGGAAACACACCCTCCCTGCAACGAGTGTGTGGTTTCAGAGCAACGGCCCGTTGTTTGGGATAACGTGCTGTTCTCCAAATGGTTTGGACTATTGGGGTTTCAGGGTTAATGTGCACAGCTATTGAATCTTACGGACATTTCAGTCTTTGGTTAAGCGGCAGTACGCTAGCAGTTTGTAGTTTTGATTTTACCTTTATTTATCATCAACATCCCAAAGATGTTGGGAAACAAGAGGATTTTCCAAAATGTCTAACCGTTCCTTAAATAGAGAACAGTTACCATCAGTGTTGTTCTTCTGTACACAGAGTGCGTTTAGCTTCTTTTAAATACAGCTTGGTTATAAAACCATGTCCCATATTCTTTAGATGTCCCAGACTCCTCAGTTCAGAGGCCTGACGTGCCTTCATCCGTGGCAATTCAAGGTAAGACTTCAAAACCAACCAAGAGAAAACCATTTCTAACATTTAACCAGAGTTTAAAGAAAGTTCCAGAAAACTGAGAATCTTTCTGAGTCTCCTACTAAACTCTTTAATATCTCAATTAACGCATGTGTTCTTTTACCTTTAAAGAAACTTCTGAATTCTATCAATATGAAGAAGAGTTTGAACAAAAACAAGGTATTTATTATGTTTTGCTCACAAAGGAACTTTGAATGAATAATCTTATCAATAGATCTTGATTACAGATCAGATTTAACGCACTTAGCTTTACTCTGTTCTTCTCCCTCTCTGGCGATCAAACTAATCCAGATATTAAACGTTTGTTTGTTTAAGAATATTCATATCACTATGAAGAAGAGGTGCAGGTGCAGCAGAGAGGTACACCATGTTGTATTTCCTCATCTTCATCATCTTCATCCTCCATTAAAACAACCGAGCAGATCTGGGAAAACAAGATCAATAATCTGATCAGAAACAACCTGAATAATAACGTTTGTGTATATTTGCATAAATAATATAGCATTCATTAGAAAGTAAAACAGATATGGATAAATAATAAATATGAAGAGGTTTTGTGAATGTACTTGTTCATCTTTGAATGCACAGTTAATGGCTGTAAGCATATATAACAACATGGATCAATGCACAACAGCGCCTGCAGGTTCCTTTGAATGAGTCATATACCGTAAACAAATATGCGGTATATCTTAACGATAGCTAAGAAGTTATTTAAACATTTCTGATCATTCCTAGATCTAGGTCTCAAATTGTGAATTGACCCAAATCTGCCTCTTGCGTTCACCCTAACATCGCCGCCACCGTGTCCTCTGTGTAATACGCTCTTGTTTGTTTGTTTGTTTGTTTGTTTGTTTGTTTGTTTGTCTACAAACTTTGAAGATGTGTTTTTATTCTTTCACTCTTGTAACTTCCACCCCATCTTCCATCTCTCCGTCACACACTCACTAACTTCTCACCATTTCACAGACAAAGTCTTTTCTCTTGTCGATCTGGGATTAAAACTCTTTCAAAGTTATTTCCTGTTTGAATATCTGCTCCCTGATTTGATCAAAGAACATGAACATAGAGGTACATGTTGGCTTCTGTTGGCGCTATGACAAAATCCATCATGGACGTATTCTGATTAGCTGACTGCTAACGGATTAGCATCTGCACTTTGGTTTGTTTTCAGAGTTTAATCTCTTAGTAATCTCTTTAGGGTCTGTTTCTCTTTGAAGCTGTTGAGTCGTTAATACTCTCACTCCCTTTTCAAAATCAACGTTTTTTTTAGTCCCATTTAATCGAGAAAACGATGACTTTGTGAAACCACTTGTTTGTTTTCGTGCACAAACCTTTCCTCACGTTTGTTGTGTTTTATCACTTCTGTGGTCGTCACACCTTCAGTGGAGATTGAGAGCTGGAGTGAAGAGACGGTAACACAACAGGTGTCCACAGCCACAGGTATCACAGCTGTGTGTGTGTGTGTGTGTGTGTGTGTGTGTGTGTGTGTGTGTGTGTGTGTGTGTGTGTGTGTGTGTGTGTGTGTGTGTGTGTGTGTGTGTGTGTGTGTGTGTGTGTGTGTGTGTGTGTGTGTGTGTGTGTGTGTGTGTGTGTGTGTGTGTGTGTGTGTGTGTGTGTGTGTGTGTGTGTGTGTGTGTGTGTGTGTGTGTGTGTGTTCCTCTTGGTTCCTTATTTCAGTCTCAGGTCACGTTTCTGGCTTCTGCTTCCCTTATAAACTCTAATTTCTTACCCACAATGCATTGTAATAATTGCTTTGCATTGTCTAATTGGTTACTGTTTGGATGAACTGTGTATACCTGATTCTTGTTGTATTCAAATGTTAGTATTTAGTTTTCTAACTCAAAGCTCTGATAACCTGCAGCTGCTGTAACACAACCTATCAGCCTGCCTCTCTTTTAATCAACACATAGAAACAATTAGAGTCTTCTTGCTTTACATTACAGAAGGTAATACACACATTTGTTTCTGAAATATAGAAGATCAACTCTTTTAGTTAAAGACTTCACTAAAGCAGGAAGTACATCCTTCTGACAGTGACGATGACTCTGGGTTCCCTTTGTGCTTCTTCTAGCTGCCAGAGTCGCAGTTGAGGAGAAAGTAGAGACCAAGAAAGTTGAACTGAGAGAGGGAGTTCCATCCAAAGGTAAGCCTGACTTCCTGCTCAGCTCCGCGCTCCAGGAAACCCTCCCCCGTCTGTCGTCCAGCACTAACACCTTGGACTCTTTGTGTTCCTGTCTTCCTCTTTCATTGCTGCTCCTCAAAGACGTTCTCTTCTGTAGTTGCTTTGTGCTTTATTATCTTCTGATGCTTCTCTGCTTGACCTGCAAGCGCTCAGCTGCTCTCTTGTGTTGTTAACACAACCGGTGTCTTTTTAAAGTTCCCAAAGCTGAGGAGAAGCCTGAGGAGAAGCCGAGGGCGTCGCTGAAGGAGCCGACCCCCCCTACAGGTGATTCACGTCTGCCTTCCATACTGGGTTCCTCTGTGTGTGAATGTTGTTTCTTTGTGAATTCTCACTTAAATGCACTCACATTTTAAAGTACCTGAAGCCACAAAGCCATTGGAGAAAAAGGTTGCTGCCGTTTCAGAACCAGAGCAGAAGAAAGCCCCCTCTTCCAAAGGTAGAGATGTCTTCCTTTCTAACATCTCTCTCTTTGCAGACGACACTCGCCTAATGCTTTCTGATTGCTTTCTGTCCCATTGGTCTGGTTTCCTTTGACTCTCTGGTTGATTATGTTTTTAAATGTATCTTAAAAGAAGCAGAGGAGGTTCAGAAGCCTGCTGCCGTGCCCTCACCCCCTGCGGAGAAGCCTGGACTGCCAAAGAAAGGTACTTTGAGACGTCTTCAGTAGCAGCTTATCGTCCTCACCGCTACGTAGCCGCTAACCTCTTCATGTCTGTCTTCCTGTTCGTGCTCTTTATCACTGTCTCTGTGTTAAGTGTCTGAACTCTTGTTTTGAAGACTCTTCATAACTCTTAAATGCTACCACAACTTTATGCTAACATTAGCTAATGTCTGTCTTGCCCACCTGAAGATGAGCCCAAGCCTCAGGCACCAGCTGAGCCCAAAAAAGTGGCGTCTGCAGCCAAACCTGAGGCTGAGCCCAAGCTCAAACAGAGAGCCGAACCTGAAGCAAAGCTTAAGCCCAAAGCAGAACCTGAAGCCAAACCGGCGGTGAAGGTGGAGCCGGATGCTAAGCCAGGGGCGGTAAAGAAGCCGGCTACCCCCCCCTCCAAAGGTATTTCCTTTTGTGTGTGTGGGTTCATTTGAAAACGTATTGAGTCTAAGTGTGTGTCTGTTTCTCCGTCCTGAGTGTTTACACAGCTCAACTTTATGTGTTTAGCTTCGAGTGTGGAAGCGAATCTTTGACTTTCTGTGTGTCGTGATTGTCGAGTCTAAACTAAATGTTGCTTTAAGTCCCCGAAGAGGCTGCACAACCAGAGCCGGCAAAGGTCAAGCCTGAACCGTTGGTAAAAAAGCCAGAACCAGAGGCTCCAAAAGCCAAACCAGAACTGGAAAAAACAAAACCAGAAGTTCGTAAACCGGAGCCAGAACTGCCCGCTCCAAAACCTGAACCTGCAAAGGTCTCAAAACCGGAACCAGCAGTTAAAAAAGCTGAACCTGAAGTGAAAGTTCCAAAACCAGAACCGAAGCCTGCTCCGAAGGAACCTCCAAAGCAAGGTACACAGCGTCTCTGATTGAGATGTGTCTTAACTCCACCCTCCACCTGTAACCCGTCTGGAGTGACTGTCCATGCCTAATGATCCTGTTTGTGTTTGTTCTGAGTAAAACAAACTTCTTCATCATCATCATCGTAACCCGGCAAACTAAAACCCACACTCTTACCTTCATCTTAAACTCTCTTCGGCTCCTGGTTGTTTAGTCTAACGTCTAACTGTGGTTACGGTGGGGCTGCACGTCTGGTTTCTTGTCTTGCACTCGATAGAGTGTTTGCATCTTACTAAACTCTTTAGCTTTTCAAAATGTAAAGGCTTTTAATGTTTGTAAATTATACTCTTTAAAGTTCCTGTGGAGGAAAAAAGACCTGTGGCTCCAAAAGCAGCAAAGAAACCAGAAGCTGCTGGTGCTCCCAAAGAAGAGCCGGCACAGAAAGACAAAGGTACCTTAATGTTCCCGAGCCCAGACTCTGTTCTGGGTCCTTTGAGTCTGGAGTTACGCTACTCAAGTTTAACAGTGATATGATGATAACCAAGCTATTGGCACTTTAAGACAATTGACCAACAAAGGGTCATTTGAGTGAAGTAACTCCACGTTGTTTTAAAACGATCTTTGTTTGTGCGCCAGCACATTTCAACATTCTTTCTAGTCATGTCTTGTGCATGTGTTTGTGTCAAACCCTCTTAAAGCTGTGATGCCCAGACCTAAAGTGGTACCTGAAGAGGTCTCTGAGTCAGCCCCTCAGAAGGTGTTTGAACCTGAGAGGCGTCCAGATAAAATACCTGAAGCACCAGGGAGGGCTGAGGTGAAGGAAAAGACCCCCGAGAGGGTCCCAGAGAAGGTGCTGGCCCCCCAGAGAAAAGTAGATGAAATACCAAAGAAGGTTCCAGAGAAACGAGCCGTGGAGAAGGCTCCTCCTGAGACGAAGTCTGTGAAAGTTTCTCAGAAAGTGTCCGAAGAAGAGCGGACTCCTGAGGAAGCTAAACCTGAACGGGTGTCTCAGAAAGGACCAGAGAGGGTCTCTGTAGATAGAACACCTGAGCAGGTGTTTGAAACTAAAGGTACAGCCGAGGCAGACCTCAACTCTTTCTTTAAACACGTCTTGTTCATGCATGAGAACCATCGGCAGCAGCTCACTCGCCTCTAAATGTACAAAACTCATGATTGTAAGTAAGAAAACCACTTTGACCATTTTCATTTAATAAGATTCATTGGCTACTTTATGATATTGAATTCATTATATTCAATATCATGTGCCCTTTGTCTACCAGCAGAGTGTAGCAGGGTTCCTGTGGAGCAAAACATGGAAAGCAACAAAAAAAGGCTTGAATGTTTTTACAGAAAACTTTGTCCAAAAGAAATCCAGCAATGCAAACCAAGAAAAGTGTTTTAATCAGATGTAATAGATTATAACTGATCTCATTTCACCTTTGAATAAGCTTCGGGTGACTATACTGAATACATATATACAAACTATGAACCGTTTACTTTGTTTGGAGTGTATATCAGATGTAAGGAGTATTTAAATACAAGCTGAGCTGCTGCCACTTCTTTCAAAACCTTTGATTTCAAATGTCTTGCTGTGTTTCGTGTGATTAAATGTACGTTGCTTATTTCCTTTTGTTTGTTAAACGTCTTCATTCTCTTCTTTTAAAATGGTCTTCTACCGTCTCACCGGATTATCTTTAAAAGAAACCAAGAAGATTGTGAAGATCGAACAAGAGAGAAAAGTCTCTCCTGCAGAAAAAGGTACCGACCATCTGAAAACCGACGGAGTACTTTAACCACTTTAACTCTTGGTGATAATACATTACCACCGAAGCGTTAACCATGTGATTCATCTCTGTGTTCCTAATCCCTGTGTTTTGTTCTCACCTCTTGGCGCCGCCGCATGACGCCTTTTCTTCTTCTACAACTCTTAAAACTCCCAGAAACTGAGCTTCTCGTTAAGATCGAGCGCAGGAGAGCAGCTCAGGAGACTCAGGAAGTTTACCACGTCGAGGAGGAAGCGTGGGAACACCAAGAACACGCCAAAGGCAAAGAGGCTCATCTTGGCGAGACCGTAGAGCCGACATCAGACCTCTTACGTACAGAAAAGTCTGAACTGCGAGGCGGGATATCTGTTACTGACTCTGCAGGGAGGAAAGACACCCGGGCGTCCAGAGTGACACAAACACAAGGAACCATTGTTGTAGTCCAGAAATCTGACCAGGATAGGGAGGGTAGACCTAGAATAGAAACCACAGAAGAAGAGTTCATGATTCAGTCCATCTTGTCTTTAACAGACAGCGAGGCGGTCAGACAAGAAAGAAGGGACATCTCTATACAGGAAACTAGAGTCAAAAGGGGAAGAGAGGTGAGCATTGAAACAGAAAGCAAACAGCGCCAACAGGAAGTCAAGACTACAGTCAAAGAAATAGATACACCAGTTATTATCAGCACAGCAACTAGAAAACAGACTGAAGCGCTTGAAGGAAAGCATTTGACTGAGTTACGACGAGAGATAAAATCAGAACTTCCCAAAGAAGATCACAGCAGAAGTGAGGAAATTACAATTCAAAAGAGGGAAGTCACAGTTGAAGAGAAACGAGTGAGTTTATCTCAGGTAAAGATGGTAGAAGAGGAAACAAGTAAAAAGGTCGTAACGGGAATTAAACCAGGAGTCATTTCCAAAAAAGATGAGACCAGTGCACCAGGAAGAGTCTTGGTAAAGAAACAAGAGAAGCAGAAAACATCTGAGGAGAGGATTAGTCAAAAGAAGGACAGAGGTTCTGAAGACGTCACGCCCGAGGTCAAACCCAAAGTGTCCGTAACAGATATCAAACCTGAGGTCCAAAAGGAGACTGGAGCTGTTTCTGCACGAAGTGAAAGAGATTACAAGAGAACAGAGGAACAAAGTGTTCTATTTGAGGGAAGTCTTCAGACAAAACCTTCAAAACCAACATCTCCCCGAGGTACAGACAGACCGTCTAGCATCATGATCATACTCACATGTTCTTATCTTTGTTCAGGTTGGCTGTTCTTTTGACCTCCATCAGATTGAAGCCCATTGTCAAGCTCTCCTTTTACCTTGTTTTAAAGGCTTCTTTTTGATCCCTTCCCTTCTTCCTTTAATGCTCATATCTTGCGTTAAACACAAAACTATTATTCTTTAAAGAACCAGAATTCGAGGCCGAGACGATTCCCACGACCCTTCGTCCTGCTGCTCCGTCTCCAGAAGAAGGAAAAAGAGGTACAACATCAACGGCACATTTTCCTGTCAGCTCCTTTTCTTATTACCTCTGTGTTTGTCTCGTTTAACTCCAAATGTTTGTCTTTGTTGTTATTTCCCCCCCCCCCCTAATCTCTTGGCACCGCTTCATGGTGCTTTCTCTTCAAAACTCTTAAAATCTTCCGTCCTCAAGCGGCAACCGGCGGTCTGTTAAAGGCTGCGGAAAGAGCCGGACGTCAGACGGACTCCATATCAAGAGAAGAGGTTGAAGCACAAGTATATGGCAAGCCTGAAGAAGGCGAGGGTCCTAAATCTTTGCAGGAAGAAGAGGTTTTAAGTGCGATGGAAGAAGTGTCTGAAATAAGTGGTACAATATCTGTTACTGATGGCTCAAAGAGACGAGCTGTTAAAACAAGAGGCATCCCAACAACTAAAGATAAGCTCAGCATGACAGGAAGTGAGTCTGAGGGGAAAGTTCAGGAGGAGTCTTCTGTCCAAAAGCCTGATTCTCTAAAAGCAATAAAAGACATAAAGAAAGCTAAAGGTTATAAAGAAGCTCTACATAAAGGTAAACCAGTCAAAGTCAGTCCGATTGAAGGAACAGCCGAGATGAGACGCTCAGTCTCTCCCGGAATAGAAGTCAAACGTCAAGAGAAAGAAACTGAAACTAAAAAACCTGAGATCTTGTCAAAGAGCAGGACTGACGTGGCGCAGAAAGTGAGACGGCAGGCAGCGGTTGAAGACGAGGAAGCTGTAGTTAAAGGACTCCAAGTTAGTTGGCAAGAAAAGACAAAACTAAGACAAGAGCAAACTGAAAAACAGGTCTCCGGTAAGCCGGTAGGGCATTTGATCTCAGGACAAGCTACCACTGAAGAAGAAGACACTGGTAGTAAAGACATAGCTGATCAAATAGGCTTTGAGACGGTAACAACTGAAAAGGATGAAACAAGGGAAGAAATCACTTCTCCTGTTGTTGAGAAAACTAAACAAACAAAATCACTGACAAAACAGGAATCCATTGAGAGAAAGGTGCCTAAAAAGAAAAAAGAACCAATACGAGCCAGAACTGAAGATACTACCGATAAAGAAATTCATTTGAAACCAATCACATCCAAATCTGAAAAAGGAAAAGAACAAATGTTGTTAGAAACGTCTCAAACTGAAGGAATTCCACTTAAATCTGAAGAGGTTACAGTTCAATTCAGAGACAACCAAACTGATAAAGTTACAGATACATTTAGTCCTGAGGCCTTTCCTCACAAACAGAGGCAGCAGAAGCCAATCGAAGGTAAAGCTGAGGATGAACAGTCAAAGAAAAGGGTCCGAACTAAAGGTGAAGTCCCTCCTATTAAAGTTCAGGACGTTACAGAGCAAGAACTCATTGGAACCACTTCCCCAATCACTCCAATGATCCAATTAACTGACGTCTCTGCAGGGACCAAACCAGCACCAATAGAAGATGAACTACACACTGTCCACACAGAGGACATTAGGTTAGACGTCTCTGCAGGGACCAAACCAGCACCAATGGAGAAACAACACACTGTCCACACAGAGGACATTAGGTTAGACGTCTCTGCAGGGACCAAACCAGCACCAAAGGAGAAACCTCCGAAAGCTCAGATAAAAGTAAAAGCCAACGACAAGTATAATAAATTACTTCCAACTGAAGGGTTAAACAAAGGAGAGGAAATAAAAAAACTAGTGTTATGTAAATCTGATGAACGATATGACGCGGACCAGCCAGCTGGTGTCACTAAAAACAAAGTCAAACCCCTTAAAGACAAAGAATCAACAGTCACTGACAAGACTGCTGAAACAAAGGATCCCATGTCATCAGTCGATGCAGATACTTCTATGAAAACTAGTGGAACTGCTGAGATTGGACAGGAAAAACACAAAAAGCAAACATCCGTTTCAGATTCGACAGAAGAACCCTCTAAAGAAACAGCGACCGGCCAAACACAGAAGTTAGTCGAACATGAAGAGTCATTACAATCAGGCGGTAACAAAGGTAAAGACAGATGTTCTAAAGGCACAGAACCAAGACTCCAACAAACCCAAAGGACAGATACGCAACCTGTAGAAACTGCACCACGTAAAGAGATTACTGAGTTAGCTAAAAGCGAACGCCAGATATTACATAAAACGGACAAAGCTCCAGATACAGCTGCCTCAGATACTCTTATCAAACAGAAGAAACCAGAGAGAAAGGAACGCGGTGGAGGAAAAGGTGTAGACGCGCCTGTGATGGACAAAACTAGTGATATTGAAACGACAGATAGCGAACAGAAAACTCAAAAGATTATGGTTGAACGAGACGAGGTACAGCACAGCACAGTTAGCCATAAAACCTTTAGAGTTAAACAATTTAAACTTAAAACAGCTCAGGAACAAGCTGACAGAAGGGCTTCAGACACACATTTAGTGGAGGAGACTTCTAGAGAACTTTCAGTAGCTCCTGAGGAACATGCAGAAACCAGAGAAACTGAATTAGCAACAGTAGAAGAGGAAACTGATTTCTTTGAAGAAACACCTTCTGAAACATCAAAATCCTTGAATGAGAGAGGACAGAAGTTAGCCAGACCTAAAGAGGTTGCAGATGAACAAATCCCATTGAAATCCATCACGGTTGAAGATAAAACTAAACATGGTACTCCTGAAAAACATGCAGAAACTAGAGACTTTGTCACAAAGCACGCAACATCTGATGAGGAACTAACAGACAGTGAATCAGTATCTCAACAAGAGCCACGACAGAAACCTCAAAAGATTACCGTTGAACGAGACGAGGTACAGCACAGCACAGTTAGCCATAAAACCTTTAGAGTTAAACAATTTAAACTTAAAACAACTCAGGAACAAGCTGACAGAAGGGCTTCAGACACACATTTAGTTGAGGAGACTTCTAGAGAACTTGCAGTAGCTCCTGAGAAACATGCAGAAACCAGAGAAACTGAATTAGCAACAGTGGAAGAGGACATTGATTTCTTTGAAGAAATAGCTTCTGAAACATCTGAATCAATTTCCTTGAATAAGAGAGGACAGAAGTTAGCCAGACCTAAAGAGGTTGCAGATGAACAAATCCCATTGAAATCCATCACGGTTGAAGATAAAACTCAGAAACGGACTCTCACTAAACATGGTACTCCTGAAAAACATGCAGAAACTAAAGACTTTGTCTCAAAGCACGCAACATCTGACGAGGAGCTAACAGACAGTGAATCAGTATCTCAACAAGAGCCACGACAGAAACCTCAAAAGATTACCGTTGAACGAGACCAGGTAAAGCACAGCACAGTTAGCCATAAAACCTTTAGAGTTAAACAATTTAAACTTAAAACAACTCAGGAACAAGCTGACAGAAGGGCTTCAGACACACATTTAGTTGAGGAGACTTCTAGAGAACTTGCAGTAGCTCCTGAGAAACATGCAGAAACCAGAGAAACTGAATTAGCAACAGTAGAAGAGGAAACTGATTTCTTTGAAGAAACACCTTCTGAAACATCAAAATCCTTGAATAAGAGAGGACAGAAGTTAGCCAGACCCAAAGAGGTTGCAGATGAACAAATCCCATTGAAATCCATAAGAGTTAAAGAGAACATTGTAAAAGTAACACCCGCTGAAGATGGGGCACCAAAACAACCTGAAAAACATGTTAAGATCAAAGTCTCAGATGATGAATTTGGCGTCCAGATTAAAGATGAAAAAGTCCAAACTGGACCTGAAGAAACATCAGAGCTTCATAAGAAAGATAAACTGTCAGCCAAATCCAAAACCACTAGAGTTCAAGAGGCCAGGGCCGTTGCAGTTTCACATGAATATAGTGTTACACCTTTTGAAACTACACACATCAAACAAGAACACCTCCTAAGAAGGACTTCAGACGCACCTGTGATAGAGGAGGCAATGGACAGACAACAAGACACTCAAACTGTTATTCCTCGACACATGAGCTCATCTGAAGACGTTAAGGAAGAAATCAGGTCCTATTTAGTCCCCATTGAAAGTAAGACACCCATGTTGGCTCCCATTGAGAAGAAGACCCTAGAAAGACTGGAACAAATTGACAGCTTGGAGACAACTGAGTCTGAAGTCATTTATGTTCCAGAAAAAACCATCAGTCAATTTGAAACCTCTCTTCCAAAGAAAGACATATCGCAGACCAAGAGACAAGATAAGTCAGCAAAGACTGGGGAAGACATTCAGACTGTAGGATATTCAAAGAAAGACAAAAGAGACAAAAGTGTTCCTCTTGAACACAATAAATCTGAAACTAAAGTAGAAGTGAAACCTGAGATCGAAGAACAAAAGACAAAGTTAGATAACATTTCTCAAGACAGGATATTAGTCCAAACAATTCAAGATGAAACTGTAAAGATAAAACCAAAAAGGCATAAACAAACAGAGATCCATGATTCTGTTAGAGCTCTGCAAGACAAACCCTCTAAAGCAGAAGAGATCCAGTCCAACATAGCTCAAGTTAAGGATGCATATGGAAGTGTTGCACCATTGGAAGTCTCAGATACTAAACAAGTTCAAAGAAAGTTTAAAGAAGCTCCTGCCATGGAGGTTGCAAGTGAAACATCTGATACTTTTAAAGATAAGATAGCACAATCCAAATCCATGGAAGACATTGAAAAATCTCCAAAAACTGAAGTTAAAAGAAAAGTTTCAAGTAAACCAGAAGAAAAACTTCCAATAATGGACAAAACTACCACAGATGTTCCAACTGTCATCCCTCCTGTGATGGAGGAAATTAAAACAGACATAGCGATGGAACAAGATGCATCCAATGCACCAGATGAGTATGGAAACACTTCCACAAAGAAAGAAGCAACTAAAATGGAAGTGGACGATTTCCAGACTAATAGATCCCTTAAAGAGAAACGCAAACGTTTGGACAAACCTATGAAAACTCCCCTAAAGGAAGTGCAGTCTAAGACAGTGGTAGTAAAAGATGAATATGGTAGTGTTACTCCATTCGTCCCAGAAGCAAACCAAGAACAAGTGGAAAACAGGTTTTCATTGGCTCCTGTGATGGAGGTTGCATCTGAAAGATGTCTGATAGTGACAGAAGGAGGCGTTAGATCAGACACTCTCCAAAGATATGTCACACCTGATGAGCTCATTAAAGACATTCGCTCAACAAAAGAGGATGTTTACAAGTCAGACGATGTTCCTGCAAAGTCAAAGGAGTCTTCCAAAGATATTACAGTACATCCAGTCTTTTCAAAAGTAGACGTAGTTCAAGATCAGACAGAAAAGGCTTCTCCCATTAAAGAGGATTTACCTGATAAACAGAACATTGAAAGACAAGCTTTAACTGTATCCAAACCAGAAGAAGCATATCAACGCTCTTTGGTGGAGCAAGAAGCTTCAGAGAAACGTACAGTCAAGGGTAAAATCACTGCAGGTCTTCCAGTTGAAGAGATAAAAAACAGTCAAAAGCAGACAGACATAACCGAGGCAGAGACTGAAAACATTAAGTCAAAGAAATCAAAATCCCTAAAAGAGAAAGCATTGAAGTTGGACAAACGTTCCTCTGAAGAAGTGCAGTCTAAGTCAGTTACAGTTAAAGGTGAATACGGTAGTATTACTCCACTTGAGGAAACAAAACAAGCTGAGAGAATAGTCTCCGTTGCTCCTGTGATGGAGGTCGCAGCTGAAAAACACCAGATAGTTAAAGATGTAGATGTGAAATCAGACACCCTGCAAAGACTTATTGCACCTGACAAGCGTGTTAAAGACGTTGGATCCAGTAGAGAGGACGTTTATGAATCCAGTGAGGCTTCTCTTGAGTCCACCAAGCGAAGGGTGCAGGCTGAGAAACAAAAGATTACAGACAAAGATAAGAAAATGCTAACAGAACAGAAACAAACTCAGCAACAGGCAGAAGCGTCAGCTGCTACTCAACAAAAGACTCGAAAAACAGTGAAAGGAGACCAAGAACGGTCTAGAATGAAAAGCATTCAGTCCAGAACAGACACCGTTAAAGACCTCTTCCTCAGGGTTGCTCCACAGGTAGAAACAAAGCAGGACCAAATAGAAAGCAAAGCTTCGAGGACACCTGTCATGGATGTTGCTTATGAAAAACCATTGATTATGAAACAACATGAGTTTAAATTTGATACTCCGCAGAGGTTTATTACCCCTGACGATCTTGTTAAAGACATTACATCAAGTAAAACACAGTCAGTGGATGTTCCTTTAAAGAAAGACGAACACACAACAGGTACCAGCCTGACGTTAGGTCAAACTGAAGAGTTTAGAGCTCAAGAAAGAAAGTCCAAGGTTGGAACACTTGTTGACAAAACTACTAAAGTTACTCCCATACAAACAACCACCTCTAAAGGATTACTGCGAGGCAAAGACACTTTAGACAGATATGCAAGAACTGGAGAAAGTGCTCAAACAGAATCTTTGAAAAAGGCTTTGAATAACTCTGATCCAAGAGAAGGAATTCAGCCAAAGGTGGTCATGGTTAAAGATAAGAGAGCTACAGTAAGTCCGCCTGAAGGAACAGAAATAAAGCACACACAGATTGAAAGAAAAGCCACAGTAACACCTGTGACGTCTAAAGAATCACTTATTGCAGAAGAATATACCAAAAGAGAAATTCTCAAGGACGTGCGAACAATGTCAGCCGGACAAGACTTTAAATATATAGAAGAAAGACCAAAATGTGTCACTTTTAGAGACCATGCTGCCAAACAACAACATCCAATGTCATCACATTTAGAGGAAGCACCTTTAGAAAGACACCTGAAGTTGGCTAAACCCAAAGAAATAAAGACAGAAGGAATGGTAGGAACAAACCAAATCCTCAAGGAACTTCCTGAAAAAGAAAAACTTGAGATTAGACAAGTAGAAATAAAAGGAGATCAGTTACTTAAACCCACAAAAACGATTCTGGAAATGCATAAAACCCAAGAGATTTCTGGGAAACACCAAACAGCAACGACAGAGTCAAGAGCTGATATTGGCGTGATCAGAGAGCCCTCAGTAACAGATACAACCAAGCCAAAGACGGTTCAGAAAAAGACTACAGAATTCGGAGAAAGTATGAACAGGAAGTCAGAGGCGGAGCAGTCTCTCAAAGCAGACGTCCGGTACCTCCCTCCTCAGGAAGTGTTGACTTTGAAACCAGAAGGAAAAGAACGAGTCACCCTTCAAGAGTCTTCCAGAGGTATAGAGGGAGATATGTTATGTGTCACCGAGCACGTGTTTTACTTTACCTGAGCACCTCACACCCTTGTGCACCTCCTCCTTAAGGATCTATTAGATTCATACCTCTTTCGTCTTTCGACCATTTCAAGAAGACATCCATGTCACACCACCCATTTTGTGTCGTCACAAACTGTACTCCTGCTCATTGTGAAGAACCGTCCCACTGTCGCCTCAGACAGACTCTCTTTCTGATCACCTGATATCACTGCGCTTCCACCTTGGGGTTTTTCTTCATTGCTTTGTCTCATTATGTTTGTCGTGTCCTTTATGTTGATTTTTACCTGAGATATTTTATTACAGAAATGAGGTGAGAACTCATTTCCTACCTTGTATGTTTCCATCCTGGACCTTGTTTGTTGTCGTTGTGTTGTTTGTCTTTGCATGCTGGTTCCGTGCTCACCCATCAGTCTTACTGACCTTCTGATTGTTGTATAATTTCATTTCAAAGTTCCTGTGAAGGGAATGGAGTCTCCACCACAAGTCACAGAAGCACTGGTAAAGCCAGCTGCTCCTCAAGAAGGTACCACCCTCTCTTTTAAATGTTTTAATGGTGTTTATGTCTCTCTGTTTCTGTCTATGTGAGGCATTCGTGAAAGAATGTCACTCTTGAGCGAACATGATCTTTGAATCTTTATCGAAAGGACAATGGAAAAAGGTTTTCTTCATAGAAATATGAACTTTGCCTTTTTATGGTTTCAAGCTCTTAGATCCAACATATATTTGTGTTTGTGGAGAGCTTTCTGTTGAATTCCCTTTTTACTTTGTACTTGAAGAGAGCAAACCGCAGGCGGCTGTCAAAGTTCAAGAAGGTGCCAAAAAGCCTGAAGTCACAGACAAGACCAAGAAGTTAGAGAAGAAAATAACTCCCCAGGAAGAAACAAAGCCAGGTATACAGATAATAACTTGTAAAGAGTTTGCACTCAGACCGTGTGCGTCTTCCAAAAAAAAAGTGTGTTTACTTTACAACCCCCTCTTTTATTAAGTGGCCAAGCCAAAGGCTGCCGCAAAGGCTGAAGAGCCAACCAGGAAGGGTGCAGAAGAAGGAAAACCAACCGTGGTAGAAAAGATATCTCCTGAAACAGGTAGAGCTATAGGAAGAACTGACCTTGAAACATCCTCTTTGTTTGAGATTTCCAGTCCTATCCATCTTTTACACTTCCATCTTCATCACTGGAAATGTTGACTAACCCCCACTTGTGTGTTTCCACCGTTAATCTTGGTCGGTCCGGTCTTCTCATTGGGATGTTTGTCTTTTCATGTTGTGTGTCCTATTTGTTCATTCACCACAAATCTAACTGAAGCATGCCACAGCTGTCCTTGGACTCTTCATGTCATCTCTTGACTTATTCCCCATGTCATTCCACTAAATCACGTGACACTAGACCACTCTGCATACTCAGTCACATCTTTACCACAAATCCCATCAGCTATCATTTCTTTGAGTGCGTTTGGTAAGGTCTTCCGACTTTTAAATCAGTGAAACTGCTATTTATGACCGATGAAATGTTCTAACTAACAACTGTCTGAACTATAATCCTGTATTAGATCAAACCAAGGGACCCGTCCAAGCACCGGGAGGAGTCAAGAAAGGTAGGAGCACCGGTTACCGCTCACCTCACCTCAGTACACTCAGTACACAGTTACTAACGGCTAAAAAAATACACAGCATGATACTTGTATAGCCACCAACTCAAAAACGACCCAACAGTTGGAGATGTTGGGACATCAAAAGATCTTTTTTTTTAAAGAATACTAAAAGCATACACACAATACATGTTTGTCTGTTGTGTCCTGTTGTCTTTTCTTGTAGTCGTCCTCTTCTTTGTCTTTTTGGTTACTGTTGGACTGTCATCTTTATTTATCAGTTTTATATATGGTGGTAAGTGTGTGTGTACAAACTGTGGTGTCATTCCTTACGTTCCATAAGTAATGTCAAACCTTTGCCACCTCAGAACCTCTCCTGCAGAAAAAAGGTAGAGTTCAGACTGAAGAGGAGGGGACGTTTGAGATTCCCACTTTGAGGAAGACCACCAGAGTCATGAAAGAAGTAGAAGAAGAGCAGGAGATAATCAAACTGAAGAAGATTCCTTCAGTTCAACTGAAAGAGGCTGAGGAAGAGGAGAGACCTCAGAAGGTCACGAAGACCACAGTGTTTCAGGTGGAGGAGTTGGTGCACAGAGAGGAGGCGGTGGAGATGTCCATCGCCACCAGGAGACCCGCAGAGGAGAAGAAACCTCGAGACAAAGCAGAGGTGGTGAAGAAGCCTGAAGTCATGAAGCCTAAAGCAAAGGACCAGAAAGAAGCACCTGCAGAAGCCTGGAGCCGGCAGAGACCTGTTCCAAAGGATGAGAAACCACAAGATGAGATTTCTTTGAAGAAAGCTCCCAAGGCACCAAAGGAAGAGGAAGCTGCCCCGCCCACTGCAGCCTTAAAGAAGGTGAAACAAGTGCCTTCAGATGAAGTGGCACCAGAAGTGATCAAATTAAAACCGTTTGAGAAACCTGTTAAAGCATCTGAGGAGCCGGAGAAAGACAAGAAAGAGAGGCTAGACAGGGACTCTGCGCCTTTCCAGAAGCTAGACAGAGTGCCTAGAGAGCTGGAAACTAAAGAGCCTTCCAAGAAACCTGAGCGAGCTCCTCCAGAGGTCAGAGAGCCACCAGCCAAGGTGCCAAAGCCAGTAGATCAAAAGAGAACTCCGGAGAAAGAGCCTGAGGAGGTCAAAGCGCCCACTAAGGTTAGGAAAATCCCAACACAGGAACAAGAGGTGGAGAGCGTCAAGCTGAAGCCTTTCTCCAGGCCGTCCAAAGAGGCTGCAGAGCCTGAGAAGAAAGCAGCGGAGGAGAAGGAGAGGAAGCCGGCTGATGCCCTGCAGCGCCGTCGCACCAGCCCACAGGAAAAACCTAAAGAACGAGAGCCTGAGGCTAAACCGATGAAACCTGAGATCGCAGAAACTCCAGAGAAGAAGCCTGCAAAGGTGGTGGAGGCAGCTCCAGCTGAGAAGAAAACCACTCCCGTTAAGAAACCAGAAAAGGTTCCTGAGGAGCCCAAACCTCTGCAGCTGAAGAAGGGAGTCACACCGAAGCCAAAGGAGGAGAAAGAAGAGGTGGCTCTGAAGCCTTTGGAGCAGCTCAAGAAGGTGGAGCTGAGAAAGACACCATCTCCTCAGGTGGAGAAGCTCAAAGACGCAGAGAAGGTCCCCGTGGAGAGGAGGCCCAGTATTGATAAACTTAAAAGGGTTCCTAAAGCAGTTTCACCAAAAGCCTCTGTGGAAGCTGTGACTCTGAAGAAGGTCCCGAAGAAGCCGTCCCCCGAGGAGGCTGCAGAACCAGCGAAGCCCGGGAAAGGAAAGGTTCCCCTGGGGAAGGAGGTGTCTCCTGGAGCCGTGCAGATGAGGAAGATAGCCACCCAGCCTGAGGAGGAGGTGTATGAAGAGGAGGACGAGGAAGATGTGGAGCAGGAGGAAGATGAGGCCTGGAGCTTGGAGATGGTTCGCCGGGACAGTTACGACTGGGAGGGTGAAGGAGAGGAAGGTGCCCTGGAGGTGCCCGGGGTCTCCAGGAGAGGTGAGATGGTGGCGACTCTAACCCGTTGGATGACGGCCGAGACAAACGCTGCCTTCATGCCCTGAATAATCGCTACCCATTCCCACCATCATGCCTCCATCCGAATCATTCCTCACATCTCAAACGTGACCCGACTCACACCATCTTTTTCTTGTGTTTGTGTTGAATATCAATCTGTTTGTCAAACTGTCATTTGTGTGTCCGTCATTTCCATCCGTCCAACACGTGTTCCCATAACATCTCCACCCTTCTGTTTTGTCGTTCCATCTCTTCATGATGTTAAAGTCATTCATGTGCCTTTCGTTTCCATTATTCAACCATCACTATGACATCATATTCCCCAATCCATTCGAGTGGACATTACACATCTCACAGCTCTGGCATGTTCACGAAGACACCTGATGGCGTTGTGTGCCGAAAACTCATTTGTGTTTTTCATGAACAGAGGGATCACCAGCAGGAGAAGCAGCAGCAGGTGGAGGTAGAGGTAGAGGACTGAAACGTAAGTCTCTTTTCTTCATATCTTTTAATGAAGTGATTCCAAAGAGTCCTTCATGAAATGACCGTTCATTTGTATTTCAGCCAAGCAGACCCCGTCCCCCGGAGAAGGTAGGGGCCGTGGTCTGAGGCCCGGAGGAAAGGGTCCCACGCCACCAGATGAACCGTTCGCAGGGTTCAAGCTCAAAGCCGTCCCTCTGAAGTTCATCAAGAAGCTTCAGGACATCTTGTTGAAGGAAGCCGAGTCCATCGGATCGGCTGCGGTGTTCGAGTGTGAGGTTTCGCCCTCCACCGCCATCACTACCTGGATGAAAGACGACTGTAACCTTCGCGAGAGCCCCAAGCACAAGTTCACCTCTGACGGCAAAGACCGCAAGCTGAACATCATTGATGTCCAGCTCTCTGACAACGGGGAGTACACGTGCATAGCCAAGAATGCCGGCAAGGAGATATCATGCAAAGCCAAGCTCATTGTTGAAGGTATTCATATTTAGTTCTGTCCTGAATATCTTTCTCCTAATCATTATCCAAGCATTCGCCACTCATTGCCTTTTTATCTCGACACAGAGCTTCCATTGAAATGGATCAAGGAGCTGGAGGAGGAGACCTCGGCTATGAAGGGTCAGCCTCTGTACATGACCTGTGAGTTGAACAAAGAGAAGGATGCGATATGGAAGAGGAACGGTGAGGTCCTGAAGAAACAGGCCGGGAAGATTCAGATCAACGTCATCGGCATGCAACACTCTCTGACCATCCAGAACTCCACTGAGGCCGACACCGGGCTCATCAGCTGTGAGGCGGCCTGCCAGGAGGATATCAAGACCTCAACGAATGTCAAAATCATTGGTAAGCAGTGAACATGTCCCTAAGGACGCATCCATCAATCCAGGTGTTTTATAAGTAGTGGATACAGGTAGAGATCTGGTATTGTCCATTCTTATTTAAAAATGTAATCACCATAAAACCAAATCACTAATCGTACATTCAGATATCTGCAGATTTAGAGAAGCAGCTTTGAATTCTCCCCCTAAACCTAATTTCAAATTGCAAACATTCTTGAAACCGCCACAAAGTTAGATACACTAATTCAGACTAAGCCTGTTTTGGCCCTCCTGCTTTATCTTAGAATACATCTTCTTAATATTTTGTATATGAATTACGTCTTGTCTTTATAATGCAAACCATTGTTTAACTCCAACAGAAATCATCAGGGATTGGATTGTGAAACCGCTGAGAGACCAGCATGTGAAACCGAAAGCCAACGCTACGTTTAAGTGCGAGCTCTTCAAGGAATCCCCCAACTGGAAGTGGCTCAAAGGAGAGGAGGAGATCACTCCTTCAGACAAGATTGAGATCAAGAAGGAAGGAAAGGAGCTGACGCTCACCATCAAGAACTGTCAGCCTGAGGATGTGGCGCAGTATTGCATGGAGGTGGAAGGACGCCTTTACACCGCCAATCTCACTCTAGGAGGTTTTTCTATCCACTCACTTACCTTCCTTTTTGCTTTAGGGATGTCAGTAGAAACAGTTCTCGGGTAACAAGTGGGAAGCAAAGCTCAACTCAAGACTAACAGGATCATGTCATCTCTTTGTCACATTTAAGTTAAAAGCTACAGGTAGTTAGCTAACGTTAGCTGTTAGCTGTTAGCAGCCTGTGGAGCCAAGCTCCTTTGAGTCGCATTGTGGTGCATACAAACTCTTTAGACTAATTGAAGTATTAGGTCAATCATAACGCTATCATGATGTGTTTAATGTAGACTTGTGTGAGAAACGTAAATAAATCCAGTTGTCTGAAGGAGGTGTAATTAGGAAATGATGACCTGTTTGATTTCCAAACAAAACCCAGTATGCTAATGGTAACAAAGAAGGGTAAGATTAGTTATAGGTATCAAGAACTGGGTATTGGCGACTGACTTTCTGGTACTGTGACATCCCTAAGTGCCTCGTTTACTTTTCTTTAGCCTGGTCCATATTTCTAACACAACATCTCTCTCAGAGCGCGAGGCTGAGATCCTGAAACCTCTGGCCAGCGTTGAGGTGGTTGAGAAGCAGGACGCCGTGTTTGAGACGGAGATCTCTGAGGACGATGTTCCCGGCGAATGGAAGCTCAAAGGAGAGGTTCTGACCAGATCCCCGGTACGGTTTCATGAACTTGTTTCCGTTAAATAGTCACACGATTCTTACTGCAGGTATTTCTTTTTCTGCATGGTCATGTTCATTACTTTATATTGTGATACATTCACCAGACGTGCGAAATCCACATGGAGCGCGGGGTGCGTAAGCTCACTCTAAAGAACTGCCAGTTGGATCATGCCGGAGAGGTTTCGTACCAGGCTCTGAACGCCATGACCAGCGCGATGCTCAACGTCAAAGGTAAGACCTGCGCCTGGTATCCAGGACCGGACGTACAATGTTTTCGGATATTAGGTGTAAAAATAAAGGCGTAAGGTCCGTTGGCAATACAATAAAGCTTAAAGGCACTTGAGAGCGGACCTTAGACCTTTACTTCATAGGGTTGATGAATGAAATGCATTTTGTGTGCCACTCTTTGAGACTTGCAGCCCGGGAAGACCAGGAGACATTTGGATGAGAATCCCAACAATTTCCAGTGTGTTTGTTTGTTTGTGTGTTTTCTATTTGTTGTCTGTTCAATGGAAACCTGTCTGTTTATATGTCCGATCTGACATGTGTCTAAATGTGTGTTTGTGCTGCCACTTTGCAGGATATTCGTACTGTCTGTGGTTAAATGTTGTTTGTTAACTCTACGAACAGTGGCCAGTTTATTTGTTAAACCACCAGGCATGATTCAGCAAATATCATAGAGTTCAGTAGGCACAGGGTTGAGTCCAAACAGGTAAGTGACTGGTGAAGAAAGAACAATGAGTATCCCAGTAAACTGACGTCCTAGTTGGTGGTGGACCGTTCCTGCCGAAAGACTAAACCTTTGGAGGAATCATCACATAGAGTTCTTCACCGAACCTTACCAAGCAGACTTTATTCATGTTACGTGTTACGACTGGCCACTGTGTGTAAACCGTTGTTGTTGTTGTTTTGTTGTGTTGTTGATGTTCTGTGTCACCTTTTTAAACCCAGAAATCGAGATGGACTTTGTTGTCCCGCTGAAGGATGTTTCTGTGCCTGAAAAGAAACAGGCAAAGTTTGAATGCACCATCACGAAGGATGTCTCTAAGGTCATGTGGTATAGAGGGGATGATGTCATCACCCCGGACCAAAAGTATGACATCATCGATGATGGAAAGAAGCATATGCTCATTATAAACTGCTGCGAGTTCGATGACGAGGACGCGTATACGATCGCTGTTCTGGGCAAAATGTCCACAGCTAGACTCACGGTGGATGGTAAGTGCTGGAGCGCCATTATCTAGCAGAGCCGTTATCATTAACCAGACAGCACTCATTGAGCTGGTTGCCTCCTCTTTCCACCCAATGCAACTACAGGTATCAGGCTCAAATTGATCTCGCCGCTAAAGGACCAAACGGTGAAGGAAGGCACGACGGCTCGCTTTGAGCTGGAGCTCTCTCATGAGAACATCCCCGTCACATGGTACAAAAACGATGTCAAAATCCACCCGAGCAGAACCGTGCTCACTCACGTGGACGGGAAGAAACACGTGTTAGAAATTAAGGAAGTGACTCTCGATGATACTTGTCAAATTAAGGCTGAGGCCAAAGGGATTCCCTCCATGGCCAACCTGACGGTCATAGGTAAACCCATGTGTGTCCTCCTCCTGTCCGTCTTCTTCTCTCCACAGATGTGTGTCCATGTTTGTGTGTCATTTTCCTGTCTCTACATGTTTCTGTGTTTGTGTGTCATTTTCCTGTCTCTACATGTTTCTGTGTTTGTGTGTCATTTTCCTGTCTCTACATGTTGTGTTTTTGTGTTTCTCATCTTGTTTGTTTACCTCGGACTGTGAATTTGTTTGTTATTCATGTTTGTTTCTGTCTGGAGAGTCACACAAACCTTTCCCCTTCCAGAGGGCGATGCGTACTTCACGGTGAAGCTGCAGGACTATACTGCGGTGGAGAAAGACGAGGTGGCCCTAGATTGCGAGCTCAGCAAAGACGTGGAGGTCATGTGGTACCACAACGAGGCCGAGGTCAAACCCTCTAAGATGGTGGCCATTAAGGCCGAGGGCAAACGCAGAACCCTTGTCATCAAGAGAGTTGCAGACAAAGACAAAGGACAGTACGTGTGTGATTGTGGGACAGATAAGACGATGGCCACGCTTCACATCGAAGGTAATTTCATGGTGCTCATCCTTCACCTCATAACCAAGCTCCATCGCACAAGTCTCTTTCTGGTTCTTCACCGCTGCCATCACCTTGCACTTCTGAGAGAGTTGGAAACGCACTACAAGAGTTTTCAGAGAAAGCCTCTCGTGGGTTTATTCAACTCTGATTATAAACTCCTGTGGTGTTCTTCCATCTTTATGTCTTGTTTGTTTGTCACTGTTCTATTTCTTCAGAGGGTCTTCCCCAGAACCACCCCTCTCTGAAGAAACCCTTTAACGTGCACCTCAATGATCTAACAGGTCCATAAAGAACCAAATGGCTCCTTTGGGGCAGGGATCTATTTCCTTGCTTCTGCAACCGTTCACTTGCTGGATCATCGCCTGCCGTTGCCCAGCCATTGGAGCCCTTTGGTTGTTTCTGGTCCTGGAAGAAGGGTGCACTCTAAAGGAGCCTGGTGTGCGTCTACGTCTCGTGTTTTAATGTGAAGTTTGTCTGAGTATTTAAACATCTTTGTCCCCTCTCTTGAACGCCAGCGCGCCACATCAAGGTGGTGCGGCCGGTGTACGGAGTTGAGGTGTTTGACGGAGAAACCGCTCGGTTTGAAGTGGAGCTCAGTGAGGACGATGTCCATGGACAATGGAAACTAAACGGAGAAGTCCTCAGTCCATCCGCCGTACGTCTCATCACAATAATGATCTTACATGTGGTTCCCTTCACTTTCATTCTGTTTAAAACCACTTGTGTTTTTCACAAATGAAAGTGAATCGAGCACCCTGCTCACTTTAAAGTCCTCATGTTTTCTTTTACTGAAATGCTGACGTCTGTCGGTCGTCTGCAGGATGTAGAAATCGTGGAGGACGGTGCCAAACACACTTTGGTGTTGTACAACTGCAAAGTGCCTCAAACAGGCGAGCTGGTGTTTACCGCCGCCAACGCCAAATGCTCTGCTAACCTGAAAGTGAAGGGTGAGCGCTCACTTCCCTTCCTTCTTCTTGTTCAAACTCTAAACAAGGAAAAGCCCGGGTTTAGTCTCACGGCCCTTCTACTGTCTAACAATGTGGATTCATGACATGTAATAGTGATTTAATCTATAAATGCTATTGCATCCCACCCCCTGACCCACAGCGTCTCTCCTGGCCCGTCCGTTTATGTTATCTGTATCTGTCTGAATCTGCAGAGCCGCCGGTCTCGTTCATTACTCCGCTGGCTGACGTCCACGCGTACGAAAAGGACGAGGCCAAGTTTGAGCTGGAAATTTCCAGAGAGCCCAAAAGCTTCCGCTGGCTGAAGGGATCTCAGGAGTTGACAAACGACGATAAGTTTGAGATCCAGGTGGAGGGGAAGAGACACACTCTTATTGTGAAATCTGCCAGATATGAAGACGAAGCCAAGTACATGTTTGAGGCTGAAGACAAGCGGACGTCTGGGAAGTTGATTATCAAAGGTGACTACGAGTGAAATCAGAGGGGACAGTGTGTTTCAGGCCGTCAGCATAATGTGAATCTGTCTGTGTTGCTGTCTTTAGTTTGAAACCCCTGTGTGTAACATTTCGTCATCAGGTATTCGCCTCGAATTTATCAAGCCCATTAAAGATGTGACCGTGAAGGAGCGTGAGACTGCAGAGTTCAGCGTGGAGCTCTCTCACGATAAGATCCCGGTGGTCTGGTACAAAAACGACGTCCGGCTGCACCCCAGCAAGGTGGTGCACATGTCGGAGGACGGGAAGGTCTTCACGCTGGCCTTCAAGGAGGTCTCCATCGACGACACCTCCATGATCAAAGTGGAGGCCATGAGCAAGACCTCAGAGGCCATGCTCACCGTGCTCGGTCAGTACCACGCTGACGGTGAAACAGACAGAAATCTAACAAAAGGATCCGTTTGCTTAACACTTAGAATATAACACGCTACACTCACCGGTGATAGAATGAAATGATACATTTGATTGTTTAACAAGTCTTAAAGACACAGAATACTCTTCGCTGAAGCCTTCTACAGGTCTCCAGATGGCTCCAGACTTTTCCGGCTCATTTCCAAACCGTTGTGCTTTAACTGTGTGTTGCTGACGTGTGTTCTTGCAGAGGGCGACCTGTACTTCACGGTGAAGCTGCAGAACTACACCGCCGTCGAGAAAGACGAGGTGGTGTTGTCCTGCGAGCTGAGCAAGGCGGCCGGCGAGGTCCGCTGGTACAAAGACGGTAACGAAATATTTGCCTCCAAGAACATCCTGATGCAAGCGGACGGAAAGAGGCGCATGCTGCTGATCAAGAAGGCGGCGAGGAGCAGCATCGGGTCGTACACCTGCGACTGTGGCATCGACAAAACCACGGCCGACCTGAACATCGAAGGTAAAACCTGCGGAGACCCTGAACACCTGCAGGACTGCAGAACAAGCCCCGCCCACCACCATGCAGCGAGGCCACGCCCCCTCCATCCTCCATCTTTGTTTGTCCTCACAACTCCGCCCATTATAACTCTATATTATAACTGTATTCAAACACTTTATGAACTCTGAAGACAAAACGGAGACATGGAAATGTGAATGTCTCTCCCCTCAGAGGCACATACAAGTGTTCATATACAGCCTATAATATTACAATCACTGTATGAATTCACTTTTGACACATGATGATAGATCTGAATATATTTCATTTTTAAACAATAGAATCATTTTACCATTTCATAAAGCACAGGATAACGAGCTTTCCTGATAAACCCTTGGTATGAATATGATAAATGACACGCCCTTTATATTCATTATTCATGTTTGATTTGAAATGTTTGAATAATAATTCACTTTTTGAAATCATTAAAAATGTTTACATCCTAAATCAGTTCAGTACGACTCACTGTTAAACTATTCTTCATTTCTATCTGCCTATGTCTGTACATAATGAAACTGGTTCCTCTGAGAGCTGCTCCTCCTCCTCCTCCTCCTCCTCCTCCTCCTCCTCCTCCTCTTCCTCCTCCTTGACGTCTGTTTCCCCCCCCTGCAGAGCGCGACATTAAGGTGGTCCGCCCGCTGTACAGCGTGGAGGTCACTGAGACCGAGACTGCCAAGTTTGAGACTGAGATCTCCGAGGAGGACCTGCACGCCACCTGGAAGCTGAAGGGGGAGCAGCTGCACCCCTCACCTGTAAGATCACTCTTCAAAAGATGTATTATTCATTACAGCAGGAACCGCCCGATCTCATGTCCTGGTACATTTCTTTTGTAAAAATGGAGAAATGTTGGCCGTCTCCGGTCAGACTGAACACAGAGATAGACTTGTATTCCAATGTACTTCTGGAACATGTTTGAATGGGTTAGAATATTCTGGAGAGGTTGCTTTCTGCCTCGGAGTGGAGAGTTACCTGTCCCTGTTAGAACAGACACGTCTTAGTAGAAGTGGAAGGAATGATCAGTTCATCTGACATGAGCACAAAGGGTAAAGGAACACTCTCTCTCAGACTTCTCTCAACGTTTCTGTTTAAAGTCTAAAATGTGAAATCTGAATGTCTTTGTCTCAGGATGTTGAGATTAAGGAAGAGGGAGCGCGACACATCCTGGTCATCTTCAACTGCAAGATGGACATGGCAGGAAGCATCGACTTCTGCGCAGCCAACGCCAAGTCCTCCGCCCAGCTCAGGGTCAAAGGTGACAGGAACAACTCGGCTTCACATTTACACACTTTTTAACATATTCTAGTTTTCATGCCTGAACGTACATGTTGTTAGAGAAACATGCCACACATCATCACGTGCGTCCTGATTGGTTGGCTAACGTCGTGGAAAAGGCGTCACATTTTGAAGTTCGCCTAATGAAGATTTCTGGGTCAAATTTAACTTTGTGTTCATTTAAACAAAAATAAGCCACATAAACGAGGAGGCATAGTGAGACAAATATGAGTTCAAATGAGGCCAAAATGAAAGAAAGATACGTTAACTGTGTTTATAATGGTACAGGACGGGCCTCACATGAATTAGATATCTAGTTTGAGGTTGTTATGCTAAGCTAAGCTAGTAGTAGCTTCCTATTTGTTGATCTGAGAATAGAACTCTCTGCAGCCAGTTCCATTATCCTAGAAACTGATATTGCTTTAATCTGGTTTGAATGGACAGCGTTATTTTCCAGGGGACACACAGACCCCGTATGTCCCCTGGAGTCCGACACAGTTTCATGCTGGCTTATGAAATGTGGGAACAAGTCGAGCCGCTTCTTTCCTCTGTCATTAAAGAGTAATTGCATGTTAATTGTAATTGAAAGCAGGATTTCAAAACGTTTAAAGGTGCATTTCCCCGTTCAATGGAACAGATCTGCTCCTGCAGGACATCAGGAGAGACGTCCAGAGCTGCTCACTCCATCTAGTCAGACTCAGATACTGACAGAGAGCCAGCTAAAGCTCAAAGTGAAGTGACAGATGTTTCCCTGACTCAAACAAAACATGAAGGACTTAGAATAAAGTAATCATTACATTCTGCGACCCAGTGTAGCGCTGTGACTCCCCGAAGGCGAGGTTTAGGAAGAGCTTGTTTTTACAGTGTGTGTTACTGTTTCCATATATTTAGAGATATCTAATCCAGAGTTAAATGTGTGTGAGCTGTCAGTGAGTGTGTGAGCTGTCAGGGAGTGTGTGAGCTGTCAGTGAGTCAGAGTGTGTGTGTGTGTAAACTGTTACCGGCCGTTAAACAGGCCTTAATTCAGGCATGTGAGGCAGCCACTGTAAATACTTGATGCTACTTGTTAATCTAAACTGACACCCTGGATCATCACACACACACACACACACACACACACACACACACACACACACACACACACACACACACACACACACACACACACACACACACACGCACACACACACACACACAGGTATCCACATTGTCCTGCAGACGGATATTAGGTAGATTCCTCTTTTCCAGTAAATGGTCACGTGTTGATTGACAGGAGCAGATTTGCAACCCCCCTTCTCCTATTTTTCTCACTGGGCTCTCAGCCAATCGGGACCCTCGGTTATTTTAGAAGCCAAATGCCTTATGTAGAGCAGGTTCACAGAGATTGGCAGGGGGGAGGACGCGACCCCAGCACTCACTGGTGGCCGGAATGCTAATGCTAATGAGCGCCCCCACCCCGCCCCCCCCCAGCGTCAACCCCCCAAGAGAGAGCTTTCAGTCCTGAAGGCTTCTTCTGGCCTCGGAGCAGCAGCAGCAGCCATGAGGAGCACATCCCAGGATTAAGCACTCTGTGTGGATTTACATCGACCTGTTTTAAGGGGGGGGACTAACCATGTCTTCTCCCCAATCTAAAGCGCGGGTCATCGCCCTGGATCGGCCCCTGGCGGACGCCTCGGTGACCGCCGGAGAGACAGCCACCTTCGAGTGCGAGCTGTCATACGAGGGCATCGCCGTCGAGTGGTTCCTTGGGGGTGCCAAGCTGGAGCCAAGCGACAGAGTGAGTCCACACACACACACACACACACCTGAGCACACACACTTCCTGTAGGCCTGCTGTACACCTGCACACACACACCTGAGCACACACCCTTCCTGTAGGCCTGCTGTACACCTGCACACACACACCTGAACACACACCCTTCCTGTAGGCCTGCTGTACACCTGCACACACACACAGTTGAGTTTGTCTGCATATAAGGGCCTGGATTCCTGCGCTGCATTCGATCTGCTTTGGAGCTTTCTGCCCTGTAAGCGTTTCTGGGGTTATTTTTAACGGGGCTCAGGGCAGGTGGCAGGTCTGACACTGACAGCTTTTAAAGCGTTTTTAAATGTTTATTCAATCAGTCAGAGCGTGGCAGTGTGAGCGCGGTCTCTGAGGGGATATCAGGCATAGCGCGGGATTAGTTTGATTATGACTGGATGTAATTTCAGACTGACACATGATCTCTGTGCGCGCTGGGCCATGTGATTTACTGCAGTCTGTTACATCAAGCTGCTCCGTGCAGAAGGACACTAGAGCCAAGAGGGAGGGAATTTGTGAACGATCTAATAAGCTTAGCTTTACCCCAAGGTAGAGTGGGTACAATGTGCTCAAGTCCTGTCTGATGAGGCTGTAATGGTGATTCAGCCGAGGTCAGGCGGCTCCTGTTGGTGTGGAAGTTAGCGGGTCACTTTCAGATCAGTGTTCTGAAACGATTAGGTGTTTCATCCTGAAGAACCAGCATGGTGACTCCAAGCTCTCCAACATGAGTCACAGGACTTTTCTATATGTTGTTTAATCTGTAAAACAAACTTGACTGAGCATGAAATCAACTTCCTGTAGAAAGGGTTAGAAAGCACAGACCCTTTGAAGCCCTTCGTTCTGTTGGATAACAGCTGGTCGCTGAGCCTCAGATTACCTTTCACACGTTAAGATGTTTCCTTACGACATTAAGATGTTTCCTTACCACATTAAGATGTTTCCTTACCACATTACGACATCAAGATGTTTCCTTACGACATTAAGATGTTTCCTTACCACATTAAGATGTTTCCTTACCACATTACGACATCAAGATGTTTCCTTACGACATCAAGATGTTTCCTTACCACATTACGACATCAAGATGTTTCCTTACGACATCAAGATGTTTCCTTACCACATCTAGATGTTTCCTTACCACATTACGACATCAAGATGTTTCCTTACGACATCAAGATGTTTCCTTACCACATCTAGATGTTTCCTTATGACATCAAGATGTTTCCTTACGACATCAAGATGTTTCCTTACGACATCAAGATGTTTCCTTACCACATTACGACATCTAGATGTTTCCTTAAGACATCAAGATGTTTCCTTACCACATTACGACATCTAGATGTTTCCTTACGACATCAAGATGTTTCCTTACGACATCAAGATGTTTCCTTACCACATTACGACATCTAGATGTTTCCTTACGACATCAAGGTGTTTCCTTACGACATCAAGGTGTTTCCTTACGACGTTACGACATCAAGATGTTTCCTTACGACATCAAGGTGTTTCCTTATGACATCAAGATGTTTCCTTACCACATCAAGATGTTTCCTTAACACATCAAGATGTTTCCTTATCACATTACGACATCAAGATGTTTCCTTACCACATTAAGATACGACATCAAGATGTTTCCTTACGACATCAAGATGTTTCCTTACAACATCAAGATGTTTCCTTACCACATTAAGATACGACATTAAGATGTTTCCTCTTACAGCATTAAGATGTTTCCTTACCACATTAAGATGTTTCCTTACCACATTAAGATGTGTCCTTACGACATTAAGATGTTTCCTTACCACATTAAGATGTGTCCTTACGACATTAAGATGTGTCCTTACGACATTAAGATGTTTCCTTACCACATTAAGATGTGTCCTTACGACATTAAGGTGTTTCCTTACGACATTAAGATACGACATTAAGATGTTTCCTCTTACAGCATTAAGATGTTTCCTTAACACATCAAGATGTTTCCTTACCACATTAAGATGTGTCCTTATGACATTATGATGTGTCCTTACGACATTATGATGTTTCCTTACCACATTAAGATGTTTCCTTACCACATTAAGATGTGTCCTTACGACATTAAGATGTTTCCTTACCACATTAAGATGTGTCCTTACGACATTAAGATGTTTCCTTACGACATTATGATGTTTCCTTACCACATTAAGATGTGTCCTTACGACATTAAGATGTGTCCTTACGACATTAAGATGTTTCCTTACCACATTAAGATGTGTCCTTACGACATTAAGATGTTTCCTTACGACATTATGATGTTTCCTTACCACATTAAGATACGACATTAAGATGTTTCCTCTTACAGCATTAAGATGTTTCCTTACGACACTAAACAGCACACACACCTCCATCTGAGCAATAAAACAATGAAACCACTCACACCCCCCCCAACACACACCATACATACAAATACAAAAAACAAAGTAATTGTTGAAAGTGCCAAAAACAAAAGTGCCTTTTAAGTCATTCATTTCTAACGTTTGGATCACAGTTTGCTTTTTACACTCTTCATAGAAACTGACTAGAATATTTGACCCTTAGTAACCACCTTAAATATAATAAAGGTGATTCTGTAGAGTTAAAACCCAAAAGCAATCCTTTACCATTGCTGCTGATTTATGGAACAGCCAGTGACTCTAAAACACATCTTCCTATGATGTATCCTCATTGAAGAGTTTCACACTCTGTCCCTGTGAGATGAATATAAACACAAGGGAACTATACAAATAACATATATGTCCTCATGTCAAAGAAACATAGATACTCTTCTGTTATTATTCATATTGTTCAAACAAGCGAAAAGACATTTTAGTTTATCGTCATTGAAGAGTTTTATTTTTGAAAGGATTTCTCCCTGTGAGATGAATAGGGAAACCATAAAAAGCAACTACATGTAGCAGAACTATTTATGAATGATTATATGATGCAGTGTAATGCACGTGTTAGGTAAGTGAAATACAGCCTGGGGGGGGGGGGGGGGGGAAGGTGTCAGGAGGCCTCGCAGTTTAAATCGGGGGAGGAGCAGCTGCCTGCATTCATTTAGCTGTCAGGCTAAAGGCTGACCCTGCACACAAACACACACACACACACACACACACACACACACACACACACACACACACACACACACACACACACATGTATATGGTATGAAGGGAGTCGCAGTTTAAAAATATAATCCGTTACAAAAACGAGTTACCTGTAAAAATACATCTGGTTATCAAACTTTAAAAGTATCCAGATTGCTTTCTTTTGGATTACTTCCATATGAAATGCAATGCTATTAAATAATAGAAAGAATAGTATTTTGTTAGAGAACAGAACAATGGCTAGCGCTCCTATTGGCTAGTGCTCCTATTGGCTAGCGCTCCTATTGGCTAGCGCTCCAACACATTATGAATAAAGTTTTATGAATCTCAATATAAAGTCGTAAACCAGGCAATGGTTTCCTTCAGAAAGCCCAGAGTTGAACACGGGCAGGGGCAGACTGGGGGGAAAAGTGGCCCGGAGATTAATTGACAGACAGGCCCACTTAATGTGTGGCAGGTATCGGCCGGCCGGCGACGAAAATATGTTACTTAACAAAAAACCCTGCATTTAATGTTGTTTTGGACCATTACTCATTTAGTAATCACATCACCTGAGCTCTTGAGTGGCATGCTCCCCAGGGAAGATGTTTCTTTTAAATGTTGAAGTTAAATGCATCCATCTGGTGCACTTTGAGAGCAACATTAGGGACTAAATCTATGGATACATCTGAACACCCATATGAAACAGAACTGTAAACAGATTTACTTTTTCTTTCAACATTTATTTGAACAGCAAGTGGAGGCAAAAGTGACTGCACCCAAAACAATAAACCTGCTAGCTAGCTAGCCTAAACTCAGTCACAGAATGTGGGCAACACGTTCTTCTCCACAGCCGCGCGACCTCTGAGTCAGACGTCACTTCCCCGTTTTCTATCCTACGGGTACAGCCACTCCCCCTGAACCCCGTTTCCCTGCCAACCCCGTGAAAGTGAAACTATCTGATAGATTGAACATAGGTATCAAAACGGCCCAGCCCAGCCCAGTGGGGTGTGGCCGGACACGGGTTAACTCTTTAACACTGTGACGAATGTCCAAAGCAGCCAATAGGATCGAGGCAGTTACAGAAGTCGTAAATGGAAAATAGATTTAGACATACCTACAGTAAATATACATTACATGACATGGTATTTAGACACTTCAATACTTTGACACGCCAACGCGAGCAATACGGCGTTCAGCGTCTTACTCGAGGAAACTTTGACGTGCTGACTGCAGGTGGGGGGATTGAACCAGCAACCCCCCCATAGACAGATAAGCACAATAAGCCATAGCCACGCCAAACACATGACACCAAGTGTAATCACATGATGTAGAAAAGGGTTTCCAACCAAGTTGAAATCACTGCTGGGTTTTAACAATGCAATGATCAGATTGGATTCAATCAGATCTTTAGGTACATTGACAACAAGTTGTGGTTAGCATCTGAGCAGCAGCGCAAGGAAGGGTGGAGTGCAGGGTAGTCTGATATGCATAGGTATTATATACAGAGGGAATATGGAGGGTATGATGAAGCTAAGATATGAACTATTTTAGGGTTCTCTGCTGAGCGCCACACAGATGCATCAATGACCATCTTTGGCTAGCTAGCGCTCTTGATTAGCACGCTGGTTGGATTTTAAATACCCTGCGTCCGGTCTGAAGGCTGCATGACTCTGTAGAGCCTGGCAGTCGATGCTCAGGGCGGTGCAAACCCTCCTAATGCCTGCGTGTGTTGAACAGGTGGTGTTGAAGTCGGAAGCTAAAGTCCACAGCCTGACTCTGAGGGACGTCAAGCTCAATGAAGCCGGACAGATCAAACTCACCGCCAAGGACTTCCAGACGGAGGCCAACCTCATCGTCAAAGGTCTGCCCAGGCACTCTGAGAACCTGCTGATTCCCCACTGGAGGTTTCCATCGGTAAAGCTCAATAACATATGTTTCTGTTTGGGGTTCAGAGCCGGCGGTGGAGTTCTCGAAGCCTCTGCAGGACCAGACGGTGGAGGAAGAGGCCACCGCCACACTGGAGTGTGAAGTGTCCCGGGAGAAGGCCGAGGTGACATGGTTCAAGGACGGCACAGAGATCAGGAAGACAAAGAAGTACGAGATGATCGTGGACGGCCACAAGAGGGCGCTGATCATCCACGACTGCACGCTGGACGACTCCAGGACGTACGCCTGCGACGCCAAGCAGTTCAAGACCTCCTGCTTCCTCAACGTGGAGCGTGAGTCCAGCAGGGAACGGTCACTCTATAGATATCAAGAGAGTAAACAGTAAACAGACCTCTGAATAAAGCTTAAGGAGCTTCTAGGGAACTTTAGAGACCCTTTTTAAGACTAATACAGAAACTACCTTAGAGTTCTAGCTAAGGAACCGTCTTCAGGAGATTTTAAGATCCCTCCAAAAAAATGTGCCTCCTGAAAAATGTAATTGAAATGAGGGTTAAGGACGAATCTGAATCACTACTAGTCAGGGAAACTCTTTGTAAAGAGTTGAAGGACCATGATAGAAGCAAGATGCTAGACCCTACCCCCCCTCTCAGAGTCAATTAAACACTCATCAGCTCTTTAATCGTTGAACAACCCTTCATATTACTTACATAGCCAATCAAAGTGTAAAGAAACCCTTATAAAAGTTAAGAAATCTCTTGTAAGAGGTTAATGACCCATGAAGAAGTGAAGGAACCCTCATGAAAAGACACTTAAAGACTTTCAGAAGTTCCTATCAAGTGTCCCATTAGACTTGGGGACCCTCATAGACCCTGATGAGAAATCATTTAAAGTATTTAATTATTTTCTTTGCGTCCTCAGCTCCACACATCGAGTTTTCGAAGGCGCTGCACGACGTGGAAGTGAAAGAGAAGGAATCTGCCAGGTTTGAGTGTGAAGTGTCCAGAGAGGACGTCAAGGTGAGTGTCCGTCCAAGGATAAACAGATCAATAAAGGTTTGATTTAAAGACGATGTCTCACGCTCCTCCTCCTCTCTCTCAGGTCCGCTGGTTCAAAGACGGAAGTGAAATCAGGAAAGGGAAGAAGTACGAGATGGTGTCTCAGGGCCGGCAGCACGTCCTCATCGTCCACAAGTCTGTGTTCGACGATGAGGCGGAGTACGAGTGCGACGCCAAAACCATCAAGTCCTCCGGCATGCTCACTGTCGTCGGTAAGGAATACTTCATATATATACATATCACAGATCCAGAGCAATGCTTCCATACGGGAACAACTTGGGCTCAGCTGATCATGCAGTGCAACTAAGATACTAACCTTCAGCTAATTCACTTTGACTCGCTTCGTAAGATCGTCTTTGATACAAAATGAAGAAAAAGATAAATAATATTTAGTCTTTATCAATGCAGTAAAAATCTGTTGTTTTTTATTTTCTATTTAGCCATTATACAAAGTGATAATAAGTATAATGTGAAAGTGTCTGAGAGCCTTATTCTGACGGGGCGTTGTGTCCACAGAGGAGGAGGCGCGCTTCAGTAAGAACCTGTCCAGCGTGGAGGGCACGGAGACGGACAGCGTGAAGCTGATCTGCGAGGTGTCCAAACCCTCGGCCGAGGTGCGCTGGTTCAGAGGAGACGAGGAGCTGCCGGAGGGCGGCCGCTACGAGCACATCGTGGACGGGAAGAGGAGGATCCTGCTGATCCAGGACCTGAAGTTGGTCGACGCCGCGGAGTACACCTGCAGGCTGAGCGCCAGCATCAAGACCTCCGGGACCCTCAAGATCAACGGTACGGAGGGCAGGAGGAATGTTCTCATGATAACTTTAGAGATTAGTATTAGGACTATAAGATTATAATAACTTTACCTCTTTAGGACTGCTCAGGTTCCAAACATGATGCTGCAACCAGGCTAAACCAGCCGGCATATAAGGGTCACTGGAGGTCAATAGAGAAAGGCTTACTCATTACTTTTTGAAGGGTTCTTTCTGCAGTTTTTTACTTTGAACTCAACCTTTTCTGAACTTTTATGACTTGAAATATATTTTTATCATAAGGACACATATTTAGATTTACGCCTACAATGGTCCCTTTGTGATGTCATGAGCAGGAGAGAGAATACAAACTAAATAGGAACTCTGCAGTAACCTGTGTTCACCTTGATGCGTGTGTGACCTCTGACCCCTGCTGCTTCCTCCTCTCAGAGCTGGCTGCAGAGTTCATCTCGCGGCCGCAAAGCGTGGAGGTGGTGGAGGGCGAGAAGGCGGAGTTCAGCTGCTCCGTCTCCAAAGACACGTTCGAGGTGAAGTGGCTGAAGGACGGCTCGGAGCTGCAGGCCGGAGACAAGTTCAGCATGCTGAGCGACGGGAAGAGACGCTCGCTGGTCATCAAGGACAGCGAGCCCAAGGACGAGGGCGCCTACGTGGTGATGATCGGAGCGACGCGCGCCAGCGCAGACCTTACCGTGCTCGGTAAGCCCCGCCCACTGAGGTCATATATAGCGCTTGTCCCAGTGCTCAAAGACGCTTTACACAAAATCAGAAACAGAAACAGCACAAAGAAAACAAAGTGTTCATTGTTCTCAAGTGTTTGTAGTTCCATACGTCTTGATAACAAAATGTCCTCTGGCTGGAAGAGAGCTCTCTGCTCCATAGCGTCTCTTAGATAACTGGATTTATAACATTCACACATTTTACATTTATCTTCAATTTCCGATTTAATATTCCATTCTTCACACGCTTGTGTTTTTATAATATCCTGCTTTATATTTTGTTAGTGGACATTTCTATTTCAACATACTACTTTTTTAATGTTCTTTTATTTCTATTTGAGACGTTTACTTTTTGAAATTTGTTTATTTCTAGTCTATTCATTTCTCTAATGTTCTACGCCTGGTCTTTTTTTGCTGCTGCAACGCAAACCTTTCCCACATTGGGATCAGTGAAGTACTTCTTATCTGATCTTAGTTTATATTCTAAATCTCATACTCTAGCTTACGTTGAGTTTGTAACACTAACATGGATCCGTTTCGCCCTGCAGAGAAGCTGAGGATCATCACGGCGCTGAAGGACACGGAGGCCAAGGAGGGACAGGAAGTGGTTCTGAACTGCGAGGTGAACACAGAGGGAGCGAAGGCCAAGTGGCTGAAGAAGGAGGAGACGGTGTTCGAGAGCAACAAGTACGTGATGGTGCAGAGAGACAACGTGTTCTCACTGAGGATCAAAGACGCCCAGAAGGGAGACGAGTCCGAGTACAGCATCAACCTGACCAATCAGAGAGGAGAGCAGGCCAAGAGCGCCTGCAACCTCTCCGTCAAAGGTAAGAACATAGAATACAACATTAATTCATCTTTGGTCAAAGGTAATGATATTTCATAAGGGAATAATATATGATAAGAATATAAAATGTATAATTAAACATCAACCTGGCCAATTAGAGAGGACTCATTTAGATAAATAATACATTTAATGTAGAAAATACACAAAAAACGGTGTAAATCTAGAAAGGTATGTTTTGGAAAGTCTTAACTCAAGGTCGGTGTTGTATGGTGACACGGTGAGAGCGGTGAAGTAGAATCAATATGTATTTCACTCTTTAATTGGTGCCAGAGCTGATCACATGACCTGACGGTGTTCTTTGTGTGTTTCAGAGGAGAGCATGAGGTTCGTGGTTCCTCTGGAGGATATCGACACTCAGGAGAAGAACACAGTCGTCTTCTCCTGCAAGGTGAACCGGCCCAACGCCACACTGAAGTGGATGAAGGCGGGCCAGGAGATCACCTTCAGTAAACGCATCGTATACCGGGCGGACAAAGAGAAGCACACGCTCACCATCAAGGACTGTACGCTTGCCGACGAGGGCGAGTACACCGCCATGGCCGGAGACAGCAAGTGCACGGCGGAGCTGATCATCAGCGAGGCGCCCACCGACTTCAGCATACAGCTGAAGGACCAGACCATCACAGAGTTCGAGGACGCAGAGTTCACCTGCAAACTCACCAAAGACAAGGCAGACCCCAAGTGGTACAGGAACGGACGTGAGATCAGAGAAGGACCCAGGTACGGCTCCTATCAACATATCTATAGAGCTCTTTCTCAAAAACCAACATTACCACGGTTTTTAAGAATAATAATAATAATAGATTTATTTTGTAAGCGCTTTTACAGGTGCTCAAAGACGCTTTACAGATATAGTGAAAAGAAAAGAAAGAAACAACAAATAAATATATAATTAAAGTTAAAGTCAAATAATACAAAAACAATCACACATTAAAAGCCAGACTGAAGAGGTGAGTTTTTGTGAGTGTTTTGAAGGTGGTGAGGTCAGTGCAGTGGTTTGAAGGGGCACCACAGGGTTCGATCCTGGGCCCTCTTTTATTTGCTATATACATAAATAGTTCAGAAACAGGACAGGAGGTCAGAGAAGGACCCAGGTACGGCATTAATCAAGTCCTTAAGGGGTACCACAAGGTTCAAACTTGGGCCCCTTTGTTTTTTTTATAATTCACATAGATTGTTTGCAAACGGACATGAGATAAGGGATTCATATTTACATATTAATTGATTTGAGAAAGATAAATGATCAGATTTAAAGCTAAGTACTTGAAGTAAAGGTGCTGCAACCCCTGGGCCCTCTTTTATTTGCTTTAAATACTAGTTGCTTATAATCTTTTTGTCTTTTTAGGCACATATTCGGTTTGTTGCAAAAAAGGAAAGATATGGACTTAGATTTGATTAGAAATAAGGTTTTTTTGTTTCTTCTGTTAAACAGAAATTCAACTGACTGACTGACTTTTTTTGTTTCCCCAGATATACATTTTTGAGAGAAGGGAAGATGTGCACGCTGCGCATTAAGGAGTGCAGACCCGAGGATGAGTGTGAGTACGCCTGCGGAGTCGACGACAAGAGATCCAGAGCCCGGCTCTTCATCGACGGTGAGGATTCACTCTTTATTATAAAGGATGTTTTTGTGATAAAGTAGTCCCTGCTCATAATCGCTTCCCGTTCTGCAGAGACCCCAGTGGAGATCATCAGACCCCCCCAGGACGCGTTCCAGGCCCCCGGCTCGGACGTAGTGTTCGAGGTGGAGCTGAACAAGGACCGCGTGGAGGTGAAGTGGCTGAGGAACAACATGACAGTCGTGCAGGGAGACAAGTACCAGATGATGAGCGAGGGCAAGATCCACCGGCTGCAGGTCTGCGAGATCCGGCCCCGAGACCAGGGCGAGTACAGACTCGTCGTCAAGGACAAAGACGCCAAGGCCAAGCTGGAGCTCGCAGGTAAGAGACGCACCAAACACTGTCCCTGAGGTACAGCTAACACGAGACACTTTCCCTGAGGTGCAGCTAACACCAGACACTGTCCCTGAGGTACAGCTAACACGAGACACTTTCCCTGAGGTGCAGCTAACACCAAACACTGTCTCTGAGGTGCAGCTAACACCAAACACTGTCTCTGAGGTGCAGCTAGCACCAAACACTGTCCCTGAGGTTCAGCTAACACCAGACACTGTCCCTGAGGTGCAGCTAACACCAGACACTGTCCCTGAGGTTCAGCTAACACCAAACACTGTCTCTGAGGTGCAGCTAACACCAGACACTGTCCCTGAGGTGCAGCTAGCACCAAACACTGTCCCTGAGGTTCAGCTAACACCAGACACTGTCTCTGAGGTGCAGCTAACACCAGACACTGTCCCTGAGGTGCAGCTAACACCAGACACTGGCCCTGAGGGGCAGCTAACACCAAACACTGTCCCTTAGGTGCAGCTAACACCAGACACTGTCTCTGAGGTGCAGCTAACACCAAACACTGTCCCTGAGGTGCAGCTAACACCAAACACTGTCTCTGAGGTGCAGCTAACAACAAACACTGTCCCTGAGGTGCAGCTAGCACCAAACACTGTCCCTTAGGTGCAGCTAGCACCAAACACTGTCTCTGAGGTGCAGCTAGCACCAAACACTGTCCCTTAGGTGCAGCTAGCACCAAACACTGTCCCTGAGGTGCAGCTAACACCAAACACTGTCCCTTAGGTGCAGCTAGCACCAAACACTGTCTCTGAGGTGCAGCTAACAACAAACACTGTCCCTGAGGTGCAGCTAACACCAAACACTGTCTCTGAGGTGCAGCTAACACCAAACACTATCCCTGAGGTGCAGCTAGCACCAGACACTGTCCCTGAGGTGCAGCTAACACCAGACACTGTCCCTGAGGTGCAGCTAACACCAGACACTGTCCCTGAGGTGCAGCTAACACCAGATACGGTCCCTGAGGTGCAGCTAACACCAGACACTGTCCCTGAGGTGCAGCTAACACCAAACACTGTCTCTGAGGTGCAGCTAACACCAAACACTGTCTCTGAGGTGCAGCTAACACCAAACACTGTCCCTGAGGTGCAGCTAACACCAGACACTGTCCCTGAGGTGCAGCTAACACCAAACACTGTCTCTGAGGTGCAGCTAACACCAAACACTGTCCCTGAGGTGCAGCTAACACCAGACACTGTCCCTGAGGTGCAGCTAACACCAAACACTGTCCCTGAGGTGCAGCTAACACCAAACACTGTCTCTGAGGTGCAGCTAACACCAAACACTGTCCCTGAGGTGCAGCTAACACCAAACACTGTCTCTGAGGTGCAGCTAACACCAAACACTGTCTCTGAGGTGCAGCTAACACCAAACACTGTCCCTGAGGTGCAGCTAACACCAAACACTATCCCTGAGGTGCAGCTAACACCAAACACTATCCCTGAGGTGCAGCTAACACCAAACACTGTCTCTGAGGTGCAGCTAACACCAAACACTGTCTCTGAGGTGCAGCTAACACCAAACACTGTCTCTGAGGTGCAGCTAACACCAAACACTGTCCCTGAGGTGCAGCTAACACCAGAGACTGTCCCTGAGGTGCAGCTAACACCAAACACTGTCCCTGAGGTGCAGCTAACACCAAACACTGTCCCTGAGGTGCAGCTAACACCAGACACTGTCTCTGAGGTGCAGCTAACACCAAACACTGTCCCTGAGGTGCAGCTAACACCAGAGACTGTCCCTGAGGTGCAGCTAACACCAGACACTCAGTCATTAAAGGATAATACATTGATACTCCAGGATCAGAAGATGTTAGTGATGAATAAAGAGGGAACCTGATTACCATAAATGAGCACAGTGTGTCCAGTGTTGTTGTGTCTCTGACCCTGTTTCCTCCTCCTCCTGCAGCGGTGCCTCAGATCAAGACAACAGACCAGAGCTACGTCACTGACGCCAGGAAGCCCATCGTCATGGCCGTCCCGTACAGCGCCTACCCTCAGGCCGAGGCCGACTGGATGTACAACAACCTGAGTCTGGCCAAGGACAACATCCACACCTCAGCCGACCGCACAGAGCTCAGACTGAAGGACCCGCTGAAGTCCGACGAGGGCCGCTACAAGATCACCATCAAGAACAAGCACGGGCAGGGGGAGGCCTTCATCAACCTGGAGGTCATCGGTGAGTCTGAACACAGGACCTTACATTAGGAAGAGTCCTGTGACCGTGCTATCATTTAGATTAGTTTTTTAATCCAAAACCACATGGAGAAATCCCATTGGACCAGGGAGATGCTGATGGAGAAATCCCATTGGACCAGGAAGATGCTGATGGAGAAATCCCATTGGACCAGGAAGATGCTGAGGGAGAAATCCCACCTCCCTGCACCACTGTTTAACTTGACCCTCCTCTTGTTTCTCCAGACGTCCCTGGACCCGTGAAGAATCTCCAGGTTGTCGACACCGCCGACGGCGAGGTGAGTCTGGCATGGGAGGAGCCTGAGAGCGATGGCGGCGCTAAGGTCATTGCCTACGTTGTTGAGAGACGCGACGTGAAGCGTAAGACGTGGACTCTGGCCACGGATAACTCCGAGAGTCCGGAGTACACAGTGACCGGACTCCAGAGGGACTCCATGTATCTGTTCAGAGTCTGCGCCAGAAACCGGGTCGGCAGCGGACCCAACGTGGACACCGACAAACCCGTTCAGGCCAAGAACAAGTTTGGTAAGACTGGATTTCAATTTGAAGTGATAGATTCAAGGTGTATTTTTGGGTTGACACGAGCACACATAAACTACACAGGAAAACAAATGCCGTTAATTACAAAGGCATCCATTTGTTTTCTTAAATGCAGTTTTGTTGTTGTGTTTGTGTGTTTGAGCATATTTTATAGACAGAAAGTCAAGTTTTGGTCTAAGTACATTGGTACACCAATTTGATTAGAGCAGGTGATGAGAAACAGTTTTGACCTAATGGTGCTTTTCTGATGGGCCTAAAGAGTAATCATATTTTTTCCAAGTTTTGATATGTGTTTAAGAAATGAGCGAGAAACAACAGTGAGGAAACGGGAATGATCAAAATGAGGTTATGTATAAAATGAGTGCTCAGGTTCCTGACTTGTTTTCTGTGTCCCACGACTTCCAGACGTTCCCGAGGCTCCTCTGAACGTCATCGTTGGAAACGTGACGAAGTTCGGCTGCACCGTCTCCTGGGATCCTCCGGAGTCTGACGGCGGCTCGCCCATCACCTCCTTCATCATCGAGCTGCGCGACCGCACCTCCGTGAAGTGGACGCCCGTGCAGATCACGAAGGCCGACGAGCTGAGCGCCATCGTCAACGACGTCATCGAGAACAAGGAGTACATCTTCAGAGTGAAGGCGCAGAACAAGGCCGGCGAGGGGAAGCCCAGCGCCGCCTCGCGCCCCGTTAAGATCATGGACCCCATCGGTAAGCTAGCATTAGCTAACTAGCCTAACTCACACAGACTTTAACACATCTTTGCATACAGCAACACATTAAATGCAAACATCTCTGCAATACTTACACCACTGTTTATTTAAGTTCTTTCTGCTGCTGTTATGAAATCCGCTTTGTCCCGGCCTAAAACACTGCGACAGTGTGGGATCAGATCTACTTAGTCGATCCCAATCTGGGGTACTTCCCCGTCACAGCAGCGTGTTAAAACAAGGCCTAAACGGTATAACCCCTGAAGTGCATGTAGTGATATGTATGTTCTGATCCCCCCCTGCAGAGAGGCCCAGTGCGCCCCTGAACCTGGTCTCGCAGGACCAGAACAAGAACTCTGTGCAGCTGAGCTGGGAGACGCCGCTGAGTAACGGAGGCAGCACGATCACCGGATACATCATCCAGCGCTGCGAGGAGGGAACCGACAAGTGGATGCGGTGCAACACCCGCCTCTGCCCAGACCTCTGCTACAACGTACGGAAGAAACACCTCGGATACATCTTCAATAATGTCTGATACGGGACTTTAATTAGTTTGAAGTTTGAAGCTGATCATTTCAGTAAAGTGCCTAAATGTCAGGCTATTTAAACACTCTTTTTTGTGCAGCTGCAAAATCATTTCACAGTTATTTGCTTCTATTGGCTGCTTCAAAATAAAAGCCCTCCAGTGGATCCTTCAAAGTAAAAGTCTTCAAAAAGCATGTGGCCTTCACGGTGAAGTCTTTAAGCCCTTTACTCAAGTCTTTTGCAGCTTCTCCCAATTAAAAGTCCTCCAGCAGTGGTTTCAAAGTAAAAGCCCTCCTGCTCCTTCAGAGTAAAAGCCCTCCTGCTCCTTCAAAGTAAAAGCCCTCCTGCTCCTTCAAAGTAAAAGCCCTCATGCTCCTTCAAAGTAAAAGCCCTCCTGCTCCTTCAAAGTAAAAGCCCTCCTGCTCCTTCAAAGTAAAAGCCCTCCTTCTCCTTCAAAGTAAAAGCCCTCCTGCTCCTTCAAAGTAAACTTATATTTTATTTTATTTTGACACTGTTCCTGTACGTGTTACCTTCAGGTGTCTGGTCTGAAATACGGGAAGAAGTACAACTACAAAGTGTTCGCTGAGAACGCCGCTGGACTGTCCGACCCGTCCAACACCATCGGCCCCCTGCTGGCCGACGACACACACCGTGAGTGTTTTAATTATCACTGACTCTAAAAATGATCAAATTTAAATACAGTAAAAGGTCCAGTTCCCATCATGCACCTCTCTCCCCCCTGCAGTCGCTCCTTCCTTCGACCTGAGTGCGTTCAAAGACGGTCTGGAGGTGATCGTGCCGAATCCACTCACCATCAGGGTCCCGATCACCGGGTACCCCACACCCGTCGCCAAGTGGACGTTCAAAGAGAAACAGCTGAGCACCAACGAGGAGCGCGTCTCCATGACGACCAAGTCCTCGTTCACGGAGCTCATCGTGATGCCGAGCGTCCGCCCCGATAAGGGAACCTACACCCTGACGCTGGAGAACGACGTGACCTCCGTCAGCGGAGACATCGAGGTCAACGTCATCGGTACGATTTCACAAAGATTTACACTTTGTCAATAGAAACTTTGACTACACATTTTTTACCATTTACATTTTTTTGTTGTTGTATGCATTCACAGCTTGGCGTTCATTTATTTAGCCGTGTTAACTTTGACGTAGTTCTGTTTTTAATTTATTTTTTGGACACATTCTTCTTAATATAATCCGTTCATTTGTTACAGATAATTATTAAAAAATGTACCACATTTTCTTCCAAAAACAATTCATTCAAAATGTTTTAACACATTTCTGCATCGTTTGACTGTTCTGAGATCAGCCTTAGTAGTTTCAGGGTAGTCCGGTTGTTCCAGTTAAAAACCTTTCTGTTTTAATGTGTGTGTATTAATGTATTTGTGCTCTCTGCAGCGGCGCCCAGTGCCCCGAAGGACTTCAAGGTTCTGGAGGTGACCCGGCAGCACGTGCACCTGAGCTGGGAGGCGCCGGAGCACGACGGAGGAAGCCCTCTGATTGGGTACCAGGTGGAGAAGAGAGACCTGTCCCGCAAGACCTGGGTCAAGGTAACACTGTCTATCCTAAATAATTATTCAATTCAAGATTCAAAGATTCAAGATTCAAAGATTCAAGATTCAAAGGTGTTATCATCAGATGCTCAGCAGCTACAGTGTAAAAATGGCAATGAAATTCAACAATGCAACATATATAATAAAATACAAATAAAGAATAGTGCAAGAATATGATATTTACAAGAACAGAATATGAAATTAAATAATGTACATCAAGACAAAATTAAATACGGTTTATTGCGGTGATAACTACTCATATAAATAAGTAGATTATATGAAGTTCTAAATGATTCTAAACTATAATAATAATTAGTTAGCTTTCCTTGAGTATCACAGATTCATCATGTGTCTGATATTTACTAAACCATCCCCCCCTCTCAGGTGACCGCTGGGATCCAGGACCAGGAGCTGACGGTGACCGACGTGATGGAGGGGAAGGAGTACCTGTTCAGAGTCACCGCCTGCAACAAGTGTGGACCGGGAGAGCCGGCGTACATCGACGAGCCCGTCAACGTGTCCTCGCCCGCCAGTGAGTCGCTGAGGCGTTAGAAACATATGTTTCACATAAATGAGTCTTAAAGAGTTGAGAGGTGTTCACCAGCGAGGAGATTGGGTCAACTGTTAGTACCCGGGATACTCAATGTTTGGATTTTTTAAATCTACAACTTGTTAAACATTTTACACATTTTGAAGCCACTTCTTCGAACAAATATTATTTGTAAAAAAAATTCAAAACATTTTTCCCAATTTTTTCCAAGAAGAGTTAAAATGTTCGTCTCACATTTGATCACAAAATAGATAAATAATCTTTTCAAACATAGTAAAGGGAACGTACTTGAGGATGGGTCTTCCTCCGTCGTCTATGTTAAAGATAAAACGTTATTATATATTATTATAGTCCAGAGTTTCTTCCTAACCCCCTCTTTCTCTCCCCCTCTCTCCCCCTCTCTCCCCCCAGCGATCCCTGACCCCCCCGAGAACCTGCGCTGGAGAGACAAGTCGGCGAGCGGCATCTTCCTGACCTGGGAGCCTCCGAAGTACGACGGCGGCGCCGGAATCCGCGGCTACAACGTGGACCGCCTGCAGAGAGGCACTGACAAGTGGGAGCCCTGCGGAGACATGGTCCCCGAGCTGAAGGTGCAGGTGACCGGCCTCACCGAGGGCCAGTGGTACGCATACAGGGTCCGGGCCCTCAACAAGCTGGGGGCCAGCAGACCCTGCAAGGCCACCGACGAGATCCAGGCCGTGGACCCCAAAGGTACCATCAGGGGTTATTTAACATATAATAATAAATACAAACATAGACAGGAGCAGAAACCTCTCAAGTTCTTGATAAAATAAGATGTACTTTCTTGATCCCAATTGGCAGTAAAAACCCTCCTGCTCCTTCAGAATTAAAGCCCTCCTGCTCCTTCATAATAAAAGCCCTCCTGCTCCTTCATAATAAAAGCCCTCCTGCTCCTTCATAATAAAAGCCCTCCTGCTCCTTCAGAATAAAAGCCCTCCTGCTCCTTCATAATAAAAGCCCTCCTGCTCCTTCATAATAAAAGCCCTCCTGCTCCTTCATAATAAAAGCCCTCCTGCTCCTTCACAATAAAAGCCCTCCTGCTCCTTCAGAATAAAAGCCCTCCTGCTCCTTCAGAATAAAAGCCCTCCTGCTCCTTCAGAATAAAAACCCTCCTGCTCCTTCAGAATAAAAGCCCTCCTGCTCCTTCAGAATAAAAGCCCTCCTGCTCCTTCAGAATAAAAGCCCTCCTGCTCCTTCAGAATAAAAGCCCTCCTGCTCCTTCAGAATAAAAGCCCTCCTGCTCCTTCAGAATAAAAGCCCTCCTGCTCTTTCAGAATAAAAGCCCTCCTGCTCCTTCAGAATAAAAGCCCTCCTGCTCCTTCATAATAAAAGCCCTCCTGCTCCTTCAGAATAAAAGCCCTCCTGCTCCTTCACAGTAAAAGATTCATTGTTTTAAACAAATCATTTCTTTGTGCAAAACAACCAAAAACGAATAACTTTTACAAGGAAAAGAAATAGCAGCATGAGTTCAGAGGTCCTGCTCAGAAGCACTCAGGGTTTGATTTCTAAATACTAGTTTTAGATAAAGTAGCTCAGCTCCTCATGACATTACTCTCCCCCCTGCAGAGGCTCCAGAGATCCAGCTGGACGCCAAGCTGCTGGCCGGCCTCACGGCGAAGGCGGGCAGTAAGATCGAGCTACCGGCCGAGGTGAAGGGGAAACCCGAGCCTCGCGTGAAGTGGACCAAAGCAGACCTGGTTCTGAAGGCGGAGGACCGGGTCTCCATCGACACCACCCCCGGACACTCCACCGTCACCATCGCCAAGACCCAGAGAGACGACAGCTCCACCTACATCATCGAGGCCACCAACAGCAGCGGGCGCGCCACCGCCACCGTGGACGTCAACATCCTGGGTGAGAGACTTGATCTGGAGCCTTTCTTTTCATAAGGCTGTTCCTCAACACTGTCCCTGGTGGTCTGAGAGGGGGTGTTCACTTCTAGAGGCTTTTACTTTGAACAATCCCCCAATGGATAGAAAGCTATGCACGTTTTAATCTAACAGGTTCAACTTACAAAAAGAATAATATTGTGTGTTTTATAAAATACTGCTAAACTGTGTTTGACCAAATATCAATTTAGTTTATTTAGTAAAAGATACAGAATTATGGAAATGTGTGGGAACTATAACATAGTTTGTTTCTTAATTCCTGGATAATAATTGAAGCAGTCCGTCAGTAAGTTTGAGTTTGATTTAAAAACATTTATTTTAATTATAAAACATTGAGACATTTGAACCTGAATGTCAAATGTGGACTGTCTGAAGGTTACACATTTACTAACCTGTAGGGACCCTTAAAAAATACATTTCCATAATCCCTACTCTCTTATGTCCTGGATAATAATCACCCTGTCCCCCCCCTCAGATAAGCCCGGCCCCCCCGCGGCCTTCGATATCTCGGAGATCACCAACGAGACGTGCTTCCTGGCCTGGAACCCGCCCCGAGACGACGGAGGATCGAAGGTCACGAACTACATCGTGGAGCGCAGAAACGTGGATAGCGAGATCTGGCACCGCCTGTCCTCCACCATCAAGCAGACCACCTACAAGGCCGTGGGCCTCACCAAGTTCAAGGAGTACCTCTTCAGGGTCTTCGCCGAGAACCAGTTCGGAGTGGGACCCCCCGCGGATCATTTGCCCATCATCGCCAGATACCCCTTCGGTACGACACACCAACAAACTCAAACTGAAAGGTGTTCTCATCAGAGTAGAAATGGAGATGAAACTCTTCTGACCTGAGCTCCTCCAACAACGCAACATGTATAATCAAATAGTGCAAGAAGTCTATATCCATGTAAATAGAATATGATATGCACAAGAACAGAACGTGAAATTATAAAATCTACATTAAGACAAAATTAAATACGGTTTGATTGCGGTGATAACTATTTATATGAATAAGTAGATTGCAAGATGACAAGCAGATGAGTGTGTACGGGGCTCTCTACAGAGCTCAGGTGTTTTGCTCAGGGTCTAAGTGTCCTGGTTGATCAAATGAGAGACAGTCACTTATGTTGGGGCAAGGTTATGTAAAGCCTTGTAAATCATTAAAGCACTTTAAAATGTATTCTGAAGGGAACCGGTAACCAGTGCAGCACAAGCTCAATGTGTGTTGGTACCTCCACTGTGTCTAACCCCCCCTCCCATCCTCAGACACCCCCGGCGCTCCCTACAAGCTGGAGGCGTCGGACATCGCCAAGGACTCGGTGACGCTGGCCTGGTACGAGCCGGACGAGGACGGAGGCAGCCCGATCACCGGGTACTGGGTGGAGCGCTACGAGGCCGACCTCGACAAGTGGATCCGCTGCAACAAGCTGCCCATCAAGGACACCAACTACAGGTGAGACCCCCCCCTGGAGAGAGAGGAAACACCTCCTGTCCCCCGGTCTGGAGCTCAATGGTTTTCTTTAAAATAAATATATATTTATTGAATTTTCACAACATAATCAAGAAGGAGCATGACACCAATATGTGCCCCCTTTTTGAATACCAAAGATAAATAACTTATATAAAGGAACTTACAAAGACAGCACAACAGTAGAAGGAATAAAGGCTTGTTAGACATTGTAAACGATATGGAAGGTCAATGGTGTTCTGAATGTGTTTTTGGTTGTTATCCTGATTTACAGCTGAAGAGATTTCAACGTGAGCCCTAAAACCCCTAAAACTCTCTCTTCTTCGTTGGTTTCCAATCTCTTCATTGTTGTTATCCCCTCTGCAGAGTCAAAGGTCTTCCCACCAGGAAGAAGTACAAGTTCAGAGTCCTGGCAGAGAATCTCTCAGGAACCGGAAAACCCAGCGCGGAGACGGACCAGATCCTGATCAAAGACCCCATCGGTAGGACTTTCACTCAGAACAGATAAACACACAACAGGGCATAGGGAAAAAACTGACGCTAACAGATATCACCATGAAACTCCCCCACTTCATTTCTGCCGTCAACACAATTATTTTTTATATTACAAGTTTACTGAATTTGTTGGAAATGCTAATGATGCTAATGCTAACATTTGACACACTTCAAATTCAAAGGTGTTCTCATCAGATGCTTATTTTGACCTGAGATCCTCCAACAACACAACATGCATCATAAAATACAGAAATACAAATAATAAATAGTGCAAGAAGTCTATATCCATGTAAATAGAAAGTGATATGTACAAGAACACAATATGACATTAAGTAATGTACATTAAGACAAAATGAAATACGGTTTATTGCGATGATAACTATTAGTAGATTGCAACTCAGACACAGTTATTGTAATAAACTCCTGATTGTCTCACCTTTTTAATAAACACTGTTCTCTGTCTCCTCCAGACCCCCCCTGGGCTCCAGGTAAGCCCACAGTGAAGGACGTGGCAAAGACTTCCTGCTTCCTCATGTGGACGAAGCCGGAGCACGACGGCGGAGCGAAGATCGAGGGCTACGTGATCGAGATGCTGAAGAGCGGCACCACGGACTGGATCAGGGTGGCCGAGAACATCACCCTGCTGGAGCACTCCCTGAAGGGCCTGATGGAGAAGCAGGAGTACTCCTTCAGGGTCCGAGCCGTCAACGTGGCCGGAGAGAGTGAACCCAGCGAGCCCAGCGAGCCCGTGCTCTGCAAGGAGAGACTCAGTAAGAGACTAAAGTCAGGTTTAACTCTGCAAGGAGAGACTCAGTAAGAGACTAAAGTCAGGTTTAACTCTGCAAGGAGAGACTCAGTGAGAGACACTAAAGTCAGGTTTAACTCAGCAAGGAGAGACTCAGTGAGAGACACTAAAGTCAGGTTTAACTCTGCAAGGAGAGACTCAGTGAGAGACACTAAAGTCAGGTTTAACTCAGCAAGGAGAGACTCAGTGAGAGACACTAAAGTCAGGTTTAACTCAGCAAGGAGAGACTCAGTGAGAGACACTAAAGTCAGGTTTAACTCAGCAAGGAGAGACTCAGTGAGAGACACTAAAGTCAGGTTTAACTCAGCAAGGATAGACTCAGTGAGAGACACTAAAGTCAGGTTTAACTCAGCAAGGAGAGACTCAGTGAGAGACACTAAAGTCAGGTTTAACTCAGCAAGGAGAGACTCAGTGAGAGACACTAAAGTCAGGTTTAACTCAGCAAGGATAGACTCAGTGAGAGACACTAAAGTCAGGTTTAACTCAGCAAGGAGAGACTCAGTGAGAGACACTAAAGTCAGGTTTAACTCAGCAAGGATAGACTCAGTGAGAGACACTAAAGTCAGGTTTAACTCAGCAAGGATAGACTCAGTGAGAGACACTAAAGTCAGGTTTAACTCAGCAAGGAGAGACTCAGTGAGAGACACTAAAGTCAGGTTTAACTCAGCAAGGAGAGACTCAGTGAGAGACACTAAAGTCAGGTTTAACTCTGCAAGGAGAGACTCAGTGAGAGACACTAAAGTCAGGTTTAACTCAGCAAGGAGAGACTCAGTAAGAGACTAAAGTCAGGTTTAACTCTGCAAGGAGAGACTCAGTAAGAGACTAAAGTCAGGTTTAACTCTGCAAGGAGAGACTCAGTGAGAGACACTAAAGTCAGGTTTAACTCAGCAAGGAGAGACTCAGTGAGAGACACTAAAGTCAGGTTTAACTCTGCAAGGAGAGACTCAGTGAGAGACACTAAAGTCAGGTTTAACTCAGCAAGGAGAGACTCAGTGAGAGACACTAAAGTCAGGTTTAACTCAGCAAGGAGAGACTCAGTGAGAGACACTAAAGTCAGGTTTAACTCAGCAAGGAGAGACTCAGTGAGAGACACTAAAGTCAGGTTTAACTCAGCAAGGATAGACTCAGTGAGAGACACTAAAGTCAGGTTTAACTCAGCAAGGAGAGACTCAGTGAGAGACACTAAAGTCAGGTTTAACTCAGCAAGGATAGACTCAGTGAGAGACACTAAAGTCAGGTTTAACTCAGCAAGGATAGACTCAGTGAGAGACACTAAAGTCAGGTTTAACTCAGCAAGGAGAGACTCAGTGAGAGACACTAAAGTCAGGTTTAACTCAGCAAGGAGAGACTCAGTAAGAGACACTAAAGTCAGGTTTAACTCTGCAAGGAGAGACTCAGTGAGAGACACTAAAGTCAGGTTTAACTCAGCAAGGAGAGACTCAGTGAGAGACACTAAAGTCAGGTTTAACTCAGCAAGGAGAGACTCAGTGAGAGACACTAAAGTCAGGTTTAACTCAGCAAGGAGAGACTCAGTGAGAGACACTAAAGTCAGGTTTAACTCTGCAAAGAGAGACTCAGTGAGAGACACTAAAGTCAGGTTTAACTCAGCAAGGAGAGACTCAGTGAGAGAAACTAAAGTCAGGTTTAACTCTGCAAGGAGAGACTCAGTGAGAGACACTAAAGTCAGGTTTAACTCAGCAAGGAGAGACTCAGTGAGAGACACTAAAGTCAGGTTTAACTCAGCAAGGAGAGACTCAGTGAGAGACACTAAAGTCAGGTTTAACTCAGCAATGAGAGACTCAGTGAGAGACACTAAAGTCAGGTTTAACTCAGCAAGGAGAGACTCAGTGAGAGACACTAAAGTCAGGTTTAACTCAGCAAGGAGAGACTCAGTGAGAGACACTAAAGTCAGGTTTAACTCTGCAAGGAGAGACTCAGTGAGAGAAACTAAAGTCAGGTTTAACTCAGCAAGGAGAGACTCAGTGAGAGACACTAAAGTCAGGTTTAACTCAGCAAGGAGAGACTCAGTGAGAGACACTAAAGTCAGGTTTAACTCTGAGAGGAGAGACTCAGTGAGAGACACTAAAGTCAGGTTTAACTCAGCAAGGAGAGACTCAGTGAGAGACACTAAAGTCAGGTTTAACTCTGCAAGGAGAGACTCAGTGAGAGACACTAAAGTCAGGTTTAACTCTGCAAGGAGAGACTCAGTGAGAGACACTAAAGTCAGGTTTAACTCTGCAAGGAGAGACTCAGTGAGAGACACTAAAGTCAGGTTTAACTCAGCAAGGAGAGACTCAGTGAGAGACACTAAAGTCAGGTTTAACTCAGCAAGGAGAGACTCAGTGAGAGACTAAAGTCAGGTTTAACTCAGCAAGGAGAGACTCAGTGAGAGACACTAAAGTCAGGTTTAACTCAGCAAGGAGAGACTCAGTGAGAGACTAAAGTCAGGTTTAACTCTGCAAGGAGAGACTCAGTAAGAGACTAAAGTCAGGTTTAACTCAGCAAGGAGAGACTCAGTGAGAGACTAAAGTCAGGTTTAACTCTGCAAGGAGAGACTCAGTGAGAGACTAAAGTCAGGTTTAACTCAGCAAGGAGAGACTCAGTGAGAGACACTAAAGTCAGGTTTAACTCAGCAAGGAGAGACTCAGTGAGAGACTAAAGTCAGGTTTAACTCAGCAAGGAGAGACTCAGTGAGAGACTAAAGTCAGGTTTAACTCTGCAAGGAGAGACTCAGTGAGAGACTAAAGTCAGGTTTAACTCAGCAAGGAGAGACTCAGTGAGAGACACTAAAGTCAGGTTTAACTCTGCAAGGAGAGACTCAGTGAGAGACTAAAGTCAGGTTTAACTCAGCAAGGAGAGACTCAGTGAGAGAAACTAAAGTCAGGTTTAACTCAGCAAGGAGAGACTCAGTGAGAGACACTAAAGTCAGGTTTAACTCTGCAAGGAGAGACTCAGTGAGAGACTAAAGTCAGGTTTAACTCAGCAAGGAGAGACTCAGTGAGAGAAACTAAAGTCAGGTTTAACTCTACAAGGAGAGACTCAGTGAGAGACACTAAAGTCAGGTTTAACTCTGCAAGGAGAGACTCAGTGAGAGACACTAAAGTCAGGTTTAACTCAGCAAGGAGAGACTCAGTGAGAGACACTAAAGTCAGGTTTAACTCTGCAAGGAGAGACTCAGTGAGAGACACTAAAGTCAGGTTTAACTCTGCAAGGAGAAACTCAGTAAGAGACTAAAGTCAGGTTTAACTCAGCAAGGAGAGACTCAGTGAGAGACACTAAAGTCAGGTTTAACTCAGCAAGGAGAGACTCAGTGAGAGACACTAAAGTCAGGTTTAACTCTGAGAGGAGAGACTCAGTGAGAGACACTAAAGTCAGGTTTAACTCAGCAAGGAGAGACTCAGTGAGAGACACTAAAGTCAGGTTTAACTCAGCAAGGAGAGACTCAGTGAGAGACACTAAAGTCAGGTTTAACTCTGCAAGGAGAAACTCAGTAAGAGACTAAAGTCAGGTTTAACTCAGCAAGGAGAGACTCAGTGAGAGACACTAAAGTCAGGTTTAACTCAGCAAGGAGAGACTCAGTGAGAGACACTAAAGTCAGGTTTAACTCTGCAAGGAGAGACTCAGTGAGAGACACTAAAGTCAGGTTTAACTCAGCAAGGAGAGACTTAGTGAGAGACACTAAAGTCAGGTTTAACTCAGCAAGGAGAGACTCAGTGAGAGACACTAAAGTCAGGTTTAACTCTGCAAGGAGAGACTCAGTGAGAGACACTAAAGTCAGGTTTAACTCAGCAAGGAGAGACTTAGTGAGAGACACTAAAGTCAGGTTTAACTCAGCAAGGAGAGACTCAGTGAGAGACACTAAAGTCAGGTTTAACTCTGCAAGGAGAGACTCAGTGAGAGACACTAAAGTCAGGTTTAACTCTGCAAGGAGAGACTCAGTGAGAGACACTAAAGTCAGGTTTATCTCTGCAAGGAGAGACTCAGTGAGAGACACTAAAGTCAGGTTTAACTCAGCAAGGAGAGACTCAGTGAGAGACTAAAGTCAGGTTTAACTCTGCAAGGAGAGACTCAGTGAGAGACACTAAAGTCAGGTTTAACTCAGCAAGGAGAGACTCAGTGAGAGACACTAAAGTCAGGTTTAACTCAGCAAGGAGAGACTCAGTGAGAGACACTAAAGTCAGGTTTATCTCTGCAAGGAGAGACTCAGTGAGAGGCACTAAAGTCAGGTTTAACTCAGCAAGGAGAGACTCAGTGAGAGACACTAAAGTCAGGTTTAACTCTGCAAGGAGAGACTCAGTAAGAGACACTAAAGTCAGGTTTAACTCTGCAAGGAGAGACTCAGTAAGAGACACTAAAGTCAGGTTTAACTCTGCAAGGAGAGACTCAGTGAGAGACACTAAAGTCAGGTTTAACTCTGCAAGGAGAGACTCAGTGAGAGACACTAAAGTCAGGTTTAACTCTGCAAGGAGAGACTCAGTGAGAGACACTAAAGTCAGGTTTAACTCTGCAAGGAGAGACTCAGTGAGAGACACTAAAGTCAGGTTTAACTCAGCAAGGAGAGACTCAGTGAGAGACACTAAAGTCAGGTTTAACTCAGCAAGGTGAGACTCAGTGAGAGACACTAAAGTCAGGTTTAACTCAGCAAGGAGAGACTCAGTGAGAGACACTAAAGTCAGGTTTAACTCTGCAAGGAGAGACTCAGTGAGAGACACTAAAGTCAGGTTTAACTCAGCAAGGAGAGACTCAGTGAGAGACACTAAAGTCAGGTTTAACTCTGCAAGGAAAGACTCAGTAAGAGACACTAAAGTCAGGTTTAACTCAGCAAGGAGAGACTCAGTGAGAGACACTAAATTTAGGTTTAACTCAGCAAGGAGAGACTCAGTGAGAGACACTAAAGTCAGGTTTAACTCTGCAAGGAGAGACTCAGTGAGAGACACTAAATTTAGGTTTAACTCAGCAAGGAGAGACTCAGTAAGAGACACTAAAGTCAGGTTTAACTCAGCAAGGAGAGACTCAGTGAGACACTAAAGTCAGGTTTAACTCAGCAAGGTGAGACTCAGTGAGAGACACTAAAGTCAGGTTTAACTCAGCAAGGAGAGACTCAGTGAGAGACACTAAAGTCAGGTTTAACTCAGCAAGGAGAGACTCAGTGAGAGACACTAAAGTCAGGTTTAACTCTGCAAGGAGAGACTCAGTAAGAGAAACTAAACTAGGGTTTAACTCTGCAAGGAGAGACTCAGTGAGAGACACTAAAGTCAGGTTTAACTCAGCAAGGAGAGACTCAGTGAGAGACACTAAAGTCAGGTTTAACTCAGCAAGGAGAGACTCAGTGAGAGACACTAAACTAGGGTTTAACTCTGCAAGGAGAGACTCAGTGAGAGACACTAAAGTCAGGTTTAACTCAGCAAGGAGAGACTCAGTAAGAGAAACTAAAGTCAGGTTTAACTCAGCAAGGAGAGACTCAGTGAGAGACACTAAAGTCAGGTTTAACTCTGCAAGGAGAGACTCAGTGAGAGACACTAAAGTCAGGTTTAACTCAGCAAGGAGAGACTCAGTGAGAGACACTAAAGTCAGGTTTAACTCAGCAAGGAGAGACTCAGTGAGAGACACTAAAGTCAGGTTTAACTCAGCAAGGATAGACTCAGTGAGAGACACTAAAGTCAGGTTTAACTCAGCAAGGAGAGACTCAGTGAGAGACACTAAAGTCAGGTTTAACTCAGCAAGGAGAGACTCAGTAAGAGACACTAAAGTCAGGTTTAACTCAGCAAGGAGAGACTCAGTAAGAGACACTAAAGTCAGGTTTAACTCTGCAAGGAGAGACTCAGTGAGAGACACTAAAGTCAGGTTTAACTCAGCAAGGAGAGACTCAGTGAGAGACACTAAAGTCAGGTTTAACTCAGCAAGGAGAGACTCAGTAAGAGACACTAAAGTCAGGTTTAACTCAGCAAGGAGAGACTCAGTAAGAGACACTAAAGTCAGGTTTAACTCTGCAAGGAGAGACTCAGTGAGAGACACTAAAGTCAGGTTTAACTCAGCAAGGAGAGACTCAGTGAGAGACACTAAAGTCAGGTTTAACTCAGCAAGGAGAGACTCAGTGAGAGACACTAAAGTTAGGTTTAACTCAGCAAGGAGAGACTCAGTGAGAGACACTAAAGTCAGGTTTAACTCTGCAAGGAGAGACTCAGTGAGACACACTAAAGTCAGGTTTAACTCAGCAAGGAGAGACTCAGTGAGAGACACTAAAGTCAGGTTTAACTCTGCAAGGAGAGACTCAGTGAGAGACACTAAAGTCAGGTTTAACTCAGCAAGGAGAGACTCAGTAAGAGAAACTAAACTAGGGTTTAACTCTGCAAGGAGAGACTCAGTGAGAGACACTAAAGTCAGGTTTAACTCAGCAAGGAGAGACTCAGTGAGAGACACTAAAGTCAGGTTTAACTCTGCAAGGAGAGACTCAGTGAGAGACACTAAAGTCAGGTTTAACTCAGCAAGGAGAGACTCAGTAAGAGACACTAAAGTCAGGTTTAACTCTGCAAGGAGAGACTCAGTGAGAGACACTAAAGTCAGGTTTAACTCTGCAAGGAGAGACTCAGTGAGAGACACTAAAGTCAGGTTTAACTCAGCAAGGAGAGACTCAGTGAGAGACACTAAAGTCAGGTTTAACTATGCAAGGAGAGACTCAGTGAGAGACACTAAAGTCAGGTTTAACTCAGCAAGGAGAGACTCAGTGAGAGACACTAAAGTCAGGTTTAACTCAGCAAGGAGAGACTCAGTGAGAGACACTAAAGTCAGGTTTAACTCAGCAAGGAGAGACTCAGTGAGAGACACTAAAGTCAGGTTTAACTCAGCAAGGAGAGACTCAGTGAGAGACACTAAAGTCAGGTTTAACTCTGCAAGGAGAGACTCAGTGAGAGACACTAAAGTCAGGTTTAACTCTGCAAGGAGAGACTCAGTGAGAGACACTAAAGTCAGGTTTAACTCTGCAAGGAGAGACTCAGTGAGAATCTAAACTAAGTTTTAAGTTAAACTTAACTCAGGTTGTTGTACCTTAGATTAAATGCACTCATTAAACTCCCCCCCGTTCCTCCTCAGACCCCCCCTCGGCACCCCGCTGGCTGGATGTGATGGGCGTCACCCGCAGCAGCGCTGATCTGAAGTGGTCTCTGCCGGAGAGGACTGGCGGCGCCCCCATCACTAACTATGTGGTGGAGAAGAGGGACGCCAGGCGTAAAGGCTGGCAGGCGGTGGACACCACGGTGAAGGAGCTGAAGTACACCGTGTCTCCGCTCAACGAGGGCTCGCTCTACGTGTTCCGCGTCGCTGCAGAGAACAGCGTCGGAGTCGGAGAGTTCTGCGAGCTCAAAGACTCCGTCATGGCCAAGGACAACTTCTGTGAGTCACAGAGAGAGTTTGGAGCAGAGGAGGTATCTTGTTCAGGACGGAGATGATAATAATAATCTTTATTTTATAATTGTTCTGCAGCTGCTCCCGGCCCACCCTACGCTCTCAGCGTCTTCGGCATCTCCAAGAGATACGTGGACCTGCAGTGGGAGGAGCCCAAGAACGACGGAGGAAGACCAATCCTCAAGTACGATTCCTTTAACATGTTTGAACTTCCACATTTGAAACCTTGAAAAGCCGATCCAGCCGTAATGACTGTGTCCTCTTCCTGCAGATACTCGTTGGAGAAGAAGGAGAAGCTGGGCACTCGCTGGGTGAAGTGCGGGAAGACGTCGGGTCCGGACTGTAAGTACCGGGTCACGGACGTCATCGAGGGAACTGAGGTCCAGTTCCAGGTCAGTGCGGAGAACGAGGGGGGCACCGGACACCCCAGCGAGCCCACTGAGATCCTGACCATCGAGGACCCCACCGGTCAGTGCTTCACCTCTGAGGACTGAAATATTATTATTTATATTAAGAGCCGGGTGTAGAAAAGTTTTTTAACTCCTAATATTTATATAAATATTTGTATTCCATTTTATGTTTATTTAAACTTTTATTGAACGGTTTTACTTTAACATCCTTTCTTTTTATAAATATCTTTCTTTTATTGCAACATTTTTAATTTGCTCATTTTTTTGTCTTATTTATTATTAGAGTTATTTATTATGGAGCAATGTACTCAACCGCAGCCCCGCCCTGGGTCGATATTAATAATGATCAAATTCTGATTAAATTCCCCTGTCCCCCCCCCAGGCATCCCCTCCCCCCCCGTGGAGCTCCATGTCACCGGAGCCAGCCGTGACTTCCTGTCCATCGCCTGGAAGCCCCCCCAGAGGGACGGCGGCTGCCCCATCAGAGGGTACAACGTGGAGATGTGTGCTGCCGGCACAGAGAAGTGGATGAGAGTCAACTCCCGTCCCGTGAAGGAGCTGAAGTTCTGCGTGACGGCGGAGGAGGGCGTCGTTCCCGAGAAGGAGTACATCCTGAGGGTCCGAGCCATCAACTCTGTGGGCGTCAGCGAGCCATCCGACCTCTCCGAGAACGTGTTCGCCAAAGAGTCCGACTGTAAGCAGCGCCAACGCACCACATTATCATTTTTGTTTTACTTGTATTTATCCACCATGACATCAAGTCAAATTCCACCTGGTGATAAACCTGATTCTGATCAGTGACTACACCAGAGACGTCTCTCAAAGTGCATACAAGTACACAGATCTTAAGCAAAAGTAGAAGTACTCAGGTCTTGTACTTGAGTAAAAGTAGAAGTACTCAGGTCTTGTACTTGAGTAAAAGTAGAAGTACTCAGGTCTTGTACTTGAGTAAAAGTAGAAGTACTCAGGTCTTGTACTTGAGTAAAATTAGAAGTACTCAGGTCTTGTACTTGAGTAAAAGTAGAAGTACTCAGGTCTTGTACTTGAGTAAAAGTAGAAGTACTCAGGTCTTGTACTTGAGTAAAATTAGAAGTACTCAGATCTTGTACTTGAGTAAAAGTAAAAGTACTCAGATCTTGTACTTGAGTAAAAGTAAAAGTACTCAGGTCTTGTACTTGAGTAAAAGTAGAAGTACTCAGATCTTGAGTAAAAGTAGAAGTACTCAGATCTTGTTCTTGAGTAAAAGTAGAAGTACTCAGATCTTGTACTTAAGTAAAAGTAGAAGTACTCAGATCTTGTACTTGAGTAAAAGTAGAAGTACTCAGATCTTTTACTTGAGTAAAAGTAGAAGTACCAGAGTGTAGGAATACTCTGTTACAGTAAAAGTAGTCGTTGTGCAGATTGGTCCATTTCAGAATAATAGATATGATATGTTTTATAATGATTGATCATGAAAGTGTTCTCAAAGCTGGTAAAGGTGCAGCTAGTTTGAATGACTTTGTATACTGCAGGGTAGCTGGTGGATTTACTCCAGGTGGAACTAAAGTCTGAGTCAACACTTGATTATATCATCTTGTGTTATGTGTGTGCAGGTATGCCCAAGCTGGAGTTCCAGACTCTGGACCTGGTTGTCGTGGAGACGGAGAAGCTTCACATCCCCGTTCCCTTCAGAGCCGTGCCCTCGCCCAGGATCACCTGGCACAAAGACGGCAAGGAGCTGAAGGCCGACGAGCGCCTGGGATTCAGGTCTGCGCTCAAATCTACATCAGTTTTTACTGGGCAAACATCAGACTGACCTCTTCTTTAAATAGGAGAACATCTGAGGGTTTCTTCTAAATGTACCACTTTGTTCTCAAGTTATATTTACCTATTTTTATGTGTTAAGTAGTAAACAGTTTGAGGTGGAGGTGTTATCAGTGTGTACAGCAGTGGCTGATGGGAGAGTGTGTGTGTGTGTTCAACAGGAAGGAGTATGTCTCCTGTCACCTGGAGGTCGACAGCAGTCTGCACTCTGACGCAGGACAGTACAAAGTGACTCTGGAGAACAAGATGGGAGCCGCCAGCGCCGCCATCAACGTCAAAGTCATCGGTACGCCAACACACCCTCACACCCTCACACCCTCACACACTCACACACTCACACACACACACACACACTCACACAGACACACAGACACTCACACACACTCACACAGACACACACACTCACACAGACACACAGACACACAGACACTCTCACACACTCACACACACACTCACACACACTCACACAGACACACACACACACACACACACACTCACACAGACACACAGACACACACCCTCACACACTCACACAGACACACACACACAGACACACACACTCACACAGACACACAGACACTCTCACACACTCACACACACACTCACACACACTCACACAGACACACAGACACACACCCTCACACACTCACACAGACACACACACACACACACACACTCACACAGACACACAGACACACACCCTCACACACACACACACACACACACACACACACACACACACACTCACACACTCACACAGACACACACACACACACACTCACACACTCAAACACTCACACACTAACACACTCACACACTCACACAGACACACAGACACACAGTCACACAGACACACACCCTCACACACTCACACAGATCACACACTCTCTAACACACCTCTGTCCGTGTGTCCTCAGGTCTCCCCGGGCAGTGTAAGGAGATCATTGCTTCAGAAATCACAAAGAACTCCTGCAAAGTGTCCTGGGATCCTCCAAACTACGACGGAGGCAGCCCCATCATCCACTACGTCATGCAGGTCAGAACAAACTTTACCTTAGCGGTGGTGACGTGAAGTCATGTGACCGTGCTGTAGTTCCTTTATAGCCCAACATTAGCCACCTTTAGCTTAGCGGTGGTGACGTGAAGTCATGTGACCGTGCTGTAGTTCCTTTATAGCCCAACATTAGCCACCTTTAGCTTAGCGGTGGTGACGTGAAGTCATGTGACCGTGCTGTAGTTCCTTTATAGCCCAACATTAGCCTCCTTTAGCTTAGAGGTGGTGACGTGAAGTCATGTGACCGTGCTGTAGTTCCTTTATAGCCCAACATTAGCCTCCTTTAGCTTAGCGGTGGAGACGTGAAGTCATGTGACCGTGATGTAGTTCCTTTATAGCCCAACATTAGCCTCCTTTAGCTTAGAGGTGGTGACATGAAGTCATGTGACCGTGCTGTAGTTCCTTTATAGCCCAACATTAGCCTCCTTTAGCTTAGCGGTGGTGACGTGAAGTCATGTGACCGTGCTGTAGTTCCTTTATAGCCCAACATTAGCCACCTTTAGCTTAGCGGTGGTGACGTGAAGTCATGTGACCGTGCTGTAGTTCCTTTATAGCCCAACATTAGCCACCTTTAGCTTAGCGGTGGTGACGTGAAGTCATGTGACCGTGCTGTAGTTCCTTTATAGCCCAACATTAGCCTCCTTTAGCTTAGCGGTGGTGATGTGAAGTCATGTGACCGTGCTGTAGTTCCTTTATAGCCCAACATTAGCCTCCTTTAGCTTAGTGGTGGTGATGTGAAGTCATGTGACCGTGCTGTAGTTCCTTTATAGCCCAACATTAGCCTCCTTTAGCTTAGCGGTGGTGACGTGAAGTCATGTGACCGTGCTGTAGTTCCTTTAAAGCCCAACATTAGCCTCCTTTAGCTTAGCGGTGGTGACGTGAAGTCATGTGACCGTGCTGTAGTTCCTTTATAGCCCAACATTAGCCTCCTTTAGCTTAGCGGTGGTGACGTGAAGTCATGTGACCGTGCTGTAGTTCCTTTAAAGCCCAACATTAGCCTCCTTTAGCTTAGCGGTGGTGACGTGAAGTCATGTGACCGTGCTGTAGTTCCTTCATAGCCCAACATTAGCCTCCTTTAGCTTAGCGGTGGTGAGGTGAAGTCATGTGACCGTGCTGTAGTTCCTGTATAGTCTTAAAGTGGTGTTAATACGTGGTATTGTGTGTGTTTGTGCGTGCAGAGGCGTGAGGCCGGCCGCAGGACGTACGTGAACATGATGTCCGGAGAGAACAAGGTGTGCTGGAACGTCAAAGACCTGATCCCCAACGGAGAATACTACTTCCGGGTTCAGGCCGTCAACAAGATCGGGGGCGGAGAGTTCATCGAGCTGCGCAACCCCGTCATCGCTGAGGATCAGAAACGTGAGAGAAAATACCTTTACCGTTCTTTATTATATAAAGGGGCACCTCAGTACAACAGCCAATGCAGGATAGAAAAATAAATACAGAACAATGACTTTTGAAAAACCTCAAAAGGAAAGTTGGGATCTTGAAATCTTGAAACCTGTGAATGTATCACTGCAGTTATTTTCTAGTAAATGTACCACTTTTCAAGTTTCAAGGCTTTCTTATAATTTGCACAGCAGCTTGAACAATGATAAACTGAAGCCCCAGGCTCCTCCAGCAGAGCAACATGAATATAGGTCATGGAACAAAGGGGTAGTTGCATCTGTCCTCCCTCCAGGTTTTAGGGAAGCTATGAATTATCACTCTAGTTATTGTTTTGTAAATGTACCAAGGCAATCTTAAATGGGTAATTCTAACTCTGAACTCTGCCCTCCGTCCAGACGCCCCGGACCCCCCGGTGGACGTGGAGACCCACAACCCGACCTCCAACACCATCACGCTGACCTGGAAGCCCCCGATGTACGACGGCGGCGCCAAGATCATGGGCTACGTGCTGGAGAAGCAGCTGAAGGGCGAGGAGGCCTGGGGGCGCTGCAACGACTTCCTGGTGCCCGTGCTGTCCTACACCGTGCGGGGGCTGACGGAGGGCAAGAGCTACGCCTTCAGGGTCCGAGCAGAGAACCCAGCGGGGGTCAGCGAGCCGTCCAGAGCGTCGCTGCACGTCAAGATCTCAGACGCCATCGGTAAGAACGACGTGTCATTAGAAATGCAGTTTACTGTCTCTTATAATGATAATAAAAACAATACATTACATTTTTATAGTGCTTTTGCTAGTGCTCAACGCTTTGCATAAAATCAGAAACAGAAACAGCACGAATACTACATCTGCATTCACACATGAGGACAGATGCTTTACAGACAGGTTCAAGTCACAGGCTCCTCAAGCAAAAATCAATCGTTTTCCGGAATACATTTAATTTTTTTGAATAGAATAAATATGATTTTTGCACTGGGAAAAAATGCAATAACTTCAGGAATTAAATGTAAGGATTGCACCATAAATAAATATAACTATTGCACTTTCCCCCCTCAGACCCCCCGAAGGTGTTCCTGAGCGGCAGCCTGCAGTCCGGCCTCAGTGTGAAGCGAGGCGGAGAGATCTGCCTGAACGCCAACATCTCGGGATCCCCGTACCCCGAGATCACCTGGTACAGGAACAACCAGGTGATCCGACCCGAGGCGCTGCGCAAGAGACCCGACAAACCACTGAAGAAGAAGGTGGAGAAGAAGGAGGTGGAGAAGAAGGAGGTGGAGACGAAGGTGAGTAAAGATGGCGCCGTGTCTCTCTGTTTCAGCCTACAGCATTCATCTGTTTGCCCCTCCCATATTTATCTATTACTACAAAACAGCATTTCATTTTTGAACCTTGACTCTTGAAGGAGGAAAAGAAGGAGGGAGAGGCCGTGAAGAAGGAAGGAGAGGAGAAGAAAGAGGGAGAGCCTGAGAAGAAAGAGGGAGAGGAGAAGAAGGAAGGAGAGCCTGAGAAGAAGGAAGGAGAGGAGAAGAAGGAAGGAGAGCCGGAGAAGAAGGAAGGAGAGGAGAAGGAGGAAGAGGTGAAGGAGGAGGAGGTGGAGGAGAGCGACTACCCGACCATAAACGAGCGTCTGTCCGTGGATAACCGTCACCGCGGGGTTTCCTCCATCACCATCAGGGACTCTGTGCGCGCAGACCACGGCGTCTACATGGTGAAGGTGGTGAACGACCACGGCAAAGCCTCGGCCACCTGCGAGGTCAACGTGCTCGGTGAGGACTCATCTTGTTTAGGTGGACAGCGAGTTAGAAATGTGTGGATGAGCTGTATTACACTGGACGGAGCTCCTTTAGGGACATGGGCCAAACAGGAAGTTAGTTCCTCATGAATGGATTCATATCAGGGCTTTTCTTTGAGTGTTGACACATTGACTTGATTCCCTGATTGATGTTCCTCTATCTCTGCAGACACTCCCGGGCCTTCGGTGAACTTCCGGTTCGAGGAGGTGAGGAAGAACTCGGTGGTGTGTAAGTGGGATGCTCCTCTGGACGACGGAGGCAGCGAGATCCTGAACTACACCCTGGAGCAGAAGGACAACTCCAAGCTGGAGATCGGCTGGAGCGTGGTCACCTCCACTCTGAGGGGCTGCCGCTACCTGGTGCCCAAACTCATTGAGAAGAAGGAGTACCTGTTCAGGGTCGTGGCCGAGAACAAGTACGGAGCGGGGCCGCACTGCGTGTCCAAACCGCTCATCGCCAAGAACCCCTTTGGTGAGATAAAAACTAAAAGATTATTATTTTATTTATTTCCTTTTTAAATTTCTATAATGTTTTGTTCATTCTAAAATAAATTGTATTGTATTTTTTTAATTATCTTTTTTTTTAATACATTTTGACTCAACTGAAACCGAACAGAATTTAAAACAAATAGGTTTTTATCGGACACTGTATTTTTAAATGTCATTTTCAGTTCTCTTGATGCGTGTTATTTATGTAATCTTGTGTCCTTTCCAGAACCTCCCGAGACTCCGGAGAAGCCTGAGATCGATGACATCACAGCTCATAGCATGGTGGTCATCTGGACCCCGCCCAACGACAACGGCAGCCCCATCCTCGGATACTGGGTGGAGCGCCGCGAGATCAACAGCTCGCACTGGGCACGTGTCAACAGGTGAGGAACCAAAGAGATGCACCTATTTCAATGAGGCAGATCTGTTCAAATGTCAAATTTGTTACGATTTATATGCACACACATGTACAGACATCAATTTATGTTTCGGGGAAATTTTAAAATATATAGATTTATCACTTTCTTAATGCTCCCTTCTCCTCCGGTCCTCAGGGAAATCGTTGCCGACACTGAGCTGAACGTTGAAGGTCTCATCGAAGGAATGACATACATCTTCAGGGTGGCGGCCGAAAACCAGGCCGGCCCCGGGAAGTTCAGCCTGCCCTCCGAACCCAAGACAGCCCAGGCTCCCATCCGTAAGTAAACTGTCCTGAAACCCTCAGATCGGACAGAATCAATGTTTCTATAACAAATCTCTTTCACTTATTATTATTATTATATATAAATTGTTTGAGGAGTAACATAAAAAATGAGGAATAACTTAAACAGGATACTTCTGTCCAGGTAAATATAGCTGATCTCAGAGGTAACATCTGTGTTGTATCTTTGACGCTATAGTACCTCCTGGACCTCCTACTTGCCGAGTGGCAAGTACCACCGACCACTCCATCGACGTGGAGTGGGACCCACCTGCCGATAACGGCGGTGGAGAGATTATGGGATACCACGTGGACAAGGTCAGCTAATGTTTTCACTGACTGCCCTGCACGTTCTTATTTGGTAAACAAAAGTTTCTCACTTGGTTGTTTCTGTGGTGCGTTTCAGGCCATGGTTGGTTCTAAGGACTGGTCCAGGTCCACAGAGCGCCTGTGGAAATCCCGGGCCTTGACTGTGTTTGGAGTCCGTGAGGGCGCCAAATACCAGGTCAAGGTCATCGCCTGCAACGCCGCTGGAGAGGGAGCACCAGGTTTCACAGAGGCCGTGTTTGTCAGGAACCCTGCAGAGAAGCCGGTGATTGAAATGGAACTGGCCATCAAGGCTGGCGTGTTTATCAGGGCCGGAGAGAACCTCCGTCTACCTGCTACTGTCACTGGTAAACCTTACCCGTCCATCGAATGGACCATAGAAGACTCCAAACCCGACAAAGACCGCGTGGAGATCCTCACTGAAGGAAACGACAGCATCGTTTCAATCAAGAACGTCCAGAGGAAGGACAGCGGCAAATACCACATCTCTGCTTGCAACCCCAGCGGCATCAAGAATGCTTCGACCAGAGTGGAGGTCATGGGTGAGTGGAATTCCAAGAAGACAGAATATATTCGTTAATTGATGATTTGAAATGAACACAGAAGACTAATATTGTTTTATCTTTAGATGTCCCCGGACCCGTCACCGACCTGAAGCCCGTTGTAGTCACTCGCAAGATGATCTTCCTGAACTGGGACGACCCAGACGACAACGGAGGCAGCGACCTGATTGGCTTCATCGTGGAGAGAAGAGACATCAAGATGCACACATGGAGGCAGCCCGTTGAAACCGCCTCGTCTAAGTGCGAGTGCGTGGGCATCATGGAGGGACAGGAGTACATGTTCCGCGTCATCGCCAAGAACAAGTTCGGCCTGGGACCGCCCGTAGAGCTGGGACCCATCAAGGCTGCTGACCCACAGGGTGAGTTCTCAGAATCTGTAGACCCTTTGCTCCTTTGATTCAGACCTTAAGAAAGGACCATCCAAAACCTTAACGACTGCCCTTTGTAGACCTTAAGAAAGCTCCGACAGTCCCCTAAAGATGGTCCTTTGTGAAGGTTTGGCTCTTGGTGGATTCAAGACATTTGGGAAGGTTCATCCCAAACCCTTAAAAATGTATTTTAGATAACTTAAAAATGGCCCAATTAAAATCTTGAGAGTAGTTGTTTGTCGTCCCTAAGACTGGTCCAACACAAACCCTAAGAATAGTCCTTTGTAGACCTTAAGCTCTTGCCTGATTCAAGCCATTTTGGAATCTCCATCACAAACCTTTAAAAAGGTATATTAGAGAACTTCAGAATGGTGTAACAAAACCCCGAATGATAGTCAGTTGAACATTCTTTGGAAGGTCTATCACAAACGTTCAAAAATGTTTTTTACAGAATTCCAGATTCGTCCATCAAAAACCTCTAGGAATGCCCTTTGTAGACTTTAAGAATGGTCCAACAGATACCTTAAGGATAGTGCTTTGTAGATCTTAATCACTTGCCTGTTTCAAAATGTGTGGGAAGGTTAATCACAAACCTTTAACACCGTTTGATTTATAAATCAATGCCCATTTGATCATATGAGCAGATGTGTCGACCTTTCTTAAAACTAATTGTGCATTGTCTGTTCTGCAGGTCCACCTTCGTACCCTGAGAAGTTCCACTACACCGAGCGCACCAAGAGCTCAGTCACATTTACCTGGAAACCACCTCGTAATGATGGCGGCAGCCCAGTCATTGGCTACTTCATTGAGAAGAAGAGGCAGGACGAGCCAGCCTTTGTTCTCCACAATAAAGAGATTTGCCCCAGCATGACCATGACTGTGGAGGGCCTGGAAGAGGACTGGCGTTATGAGTTCAGGATCAAGTGTGCCAACCTAATGGGAGAGAGCGAGCCATCCATTCCTTTGAATGTGGTCATCCAAGACGATGAAGGTGAGGTTTAATGTTATGATGGTTCTTTAAAACCCTCAACCCAACCTTATATATTCTTGAGGTCTATTGTTAATGGTGCACACAAGTGTTTTGCTAACATGGTTTGTTTCCGTCTAGTGCCTCCTGAGGTCCACATGCTGAAGCACTTCAAGGGAGACTCCATCATCGTGAAGAAGGGCGAGCCCATCGAGATACCCGCTAATATCATTGGTCTCCCCGTCCCTACTATCGAGTGGACCAAGGATGACGTGCTGATCGCTGAATCCACTGAGGCTCAGGTGATAGAGACAGAGGTCACTGGCAGACTCAACGCCAGGACCAAGCTGTCCATCCCAGCAGCCAACAGGAGGGACCGCGGCTGCTTCACTGTGACCGCCTCAAACAACATGGGGTCAGCCCATCACACCATCTCCGTCATGGTGCTGGGTGAGTTAAAACATGCCGATGAAGACTCTATCTAAGGTAGAAAAGTAAAATAATGGATGTCCTAACATGATATTGCTCTCCTCTCAGACCGACCAGTTCCACCCAGGAATTTAACAGTGTCCAACATCAGGGCCGAGTCCTGCTACTTGCACTGGGACGCACCCCTGGATAATGGTGGCAGCGAGCTGACCAACTACATTATTGAGAAGAAAGACGTGATGACTGATCAACCAGAGCTGGAAGAGGGACAGGAAGCACCACCTGAGGCCCAGTGGGTGGAGGTTAACAGCAGCGTCATCGACAGGAAGTTTGGGGTATGTCCTGATAGTGACATTACTACTCATAATAGCTATAATAGGGTTGTCAAAGTCATCTAACACCAACTTTTTCCCTTGCAGGTGTGGAACCTGGAGACCAACAAGTCATACTTGTTCCGGGTCAAAGCCCAGAATCGTTACGGTATTTCTGACCCCTGCACAACAGAGGAAGTCATGATCAGCGACCCATTCGGCCTCCCTGGCCCTCCAGAGAAACCAACCATTGCAGAATACTCCAAGACTACAATGACCCTCTCATGGGAGCCTCCCAGAGACACCGGTGGCTCCATGATTGTCGGCTACTGGCTGGAGAAAAGAGAGAAAAGCTCTGACTACTGGGCCAAAGTCAACAAGATGCCCGTCACCAAGAGGGGCATGAAAGGCTGGGAGTACCAGGTGAGCTGATGATTTTGTTCTGTTTCAGAACTGATTTCTGGTTGGTTTCAGGTCCACAGAGTATCTGTTGATGCTTTGTCCTGCTAACCATATGAGTCTATAAAACCCCTTTAACTTTCTGCGTCCCCCAGGTGGTTCGTCTGATCGAAGGAACAGAGTACGAGTTCAGGGTTGCTGCCAGCAATTCTGCAGGAACTGGACCATTCAGCACACCGTCCGACTCTGCCTTTGCTGTCGATCCAATCAGTGAGTAAAAAAGAACATTGATTTGACATATCCGACATATCAAACTGAACTTCGGTTCCTAACTGAAGTCCTTTGACCAGCTCAGTATTCTTGAGCTAAACGGTTCCACTGTATTTTGGAAGATTCTGTTTTTACTAACGGCTGCTCTCCTCTCCAGCTCCTCCATGCATGCCTGCTGCACCTGAAGTCGTTGATAAGACGAAGCACAGTGTCACACTTGCCTGGACGCCACCAGAGAAGGATGGAGGGAGTCCCATCAAGGGCTACATCATCGAGATCCAGGATGAGGGATCCTCCGGATGGCAGAGGGTCAATGACGTGGACTCACTGGTCCCGACCACCGAGTTCACCATGCCCAGCCTCCGCGAGCTGAAACGCTACTTCTTCAGGGTCATTGCTGTCAACGACATTGGCGAGTCCGACCCCAGCCCCCGCTCCGCCGAGGTTCTGGTTCAAGACGTCCAGCGTAAGTCCTAACTCCCCATCCAATAATTACCATCCTTTATCTTTGTGTGTCTCTATCCGTCACTGATGTTATTGTGTGTATTCCACAGTGATTCCTGCCATCAACATCGACATGATGGTGGATGACCTGCTGTACGTCCGTGCTGGAGATGCATTCAAGATCCCCGCCACCATTAAGGGCCGCCCTGCTCCCAAGGTCACCTGGGAGTTCACCGGCAAGGCCAAGTCCCACAAGAAGAACAAACTGCACACGCTGCCTGTCGACTCCGAGGTGAGACCTCCAAAGGCTTCCTCAACACAATCTCCTATTCAGGCTACACCTGTCATGTGTGGTCGTGTTTTATGGGTTTCCGCCTAATGTCAAACATTTTGTGTATGCAGGTTGAGTCAACAGACACCACATCCATTGTGACCGTCCCCGTCAGTCTGAGGACACACTCTGGACGTTACACCATCACCGCCAAGAACAAGTCTGGACAGAAACACGTCAACGTCAGGGTCAATGTGCTCGGTAGGTCTCCGTTTCCTGGGTATTAGAGTGTCGGTGTGTTGGAGTCTTTGTTTCGTTGCTTGGATCTCTGACTGTGTTTTCCCGCTGCAGACGTCCCCGGAGCTCCTAAGGACCTGAGGGTTACCGACATCACCCGGTCCACCATGAGGCTGATCTGGAAACTGCCCGACAGCGATGGAGGAGAGAGGATCAAGAGCTACTTCATCGAGAAGAAGTCTACCAACGACAAGGCCTGGACCAAGGTGAGCCACTCAGTCCATTTAGTTTTAACATTTCATTTGACTTTCCCTTCTTTTTTATAAAACAGTGACTTGATGGTTAACTTCAAGCATAAACATTTAATTATCAACTCCTCTGGGAATTTTAGAATTGTGGATCATACATGCAAATTGTTGTACTAGGATATGATTAGCCTAGCTTAGCACAAATACAAGCTGGAAGGATGTGAAAAAGCTAACCTAGCTACATAAAAACAGGACTATGTCTAAGAGGAATATTGCATTCTCATAAACGTTTATTTTCTATTGAGAAATATGCAGTTTATTTGTTGTCAAAATAAATACCATGACTGGAATGTGCCGAAATATAAAGAGATGTAGAAACATTGTCAGTATTAGGAACATGCTAATGTATTCAAGTTGAATCAGGAGTCCTTTAGTCCCTGCTCTGTGGTTTAGTTACTGATGGTCTGCTTCGTCTCCCAGGTGAACACCGCCTGTGCCAGCCAGGCCTTCGTGGTCCCGGGGCTGCTGGAGGGGCAGGACTACCTGTTCAGGGTCTGCGCTGAGAACAGACTGGGCTTCGGCCCGTTCACCATCACCGCCGACCCCGCGCGGGCCTGTGACCCCATCTGTGAGCAAACACTGCTACTCATACTAAAGATACAGTCAAAGCTTTACACATGTAGTGATAACTGTGGAGGAAACTCTGAGAGATGATTTGGGGACAAAGTCAGTCTTTTGTTATATTTAATAAAGTAATAAAGAAAGTCAATAAACAAGTGAGATGGATCTGAAGTGCAGGAACAGAGACACACACACACACACACACGCACACGCACACGCACACGCACACACACACACACACACACACACACACACACACACACACACACACAGTCCTCATCCATTTGAATCCACCTTCTACTTCCTTTGCCTCCTGAAAGGCAAACCCTAACATCTGTCTCTGTTCAACACACACTAGTCCAACACCACACTGTAACAGAGTAGAAGGCAATCAGTCTGTATGTTTTAAATGATTCTATGACCATTTGACACGATCCTCCTCCTCCTCCTCCTCTTCCTCCTCCTCCTCCTCCTCCTCCTCCTCCTCCTCATTAGACCCCCCCGACCCCCCCACCAAGGTGAAGGTGAATCTGGTGACGAAGAGCACCGTCACCCTGACCTGGGAGGCTCCCAAGAACAATGGCGGCTCTCCGGTGAAGCACTACGTGATCGAGCGTCTGAGCTGGGACACCAGCGGCAAGGAGAAGGAGACGTGGAAGCAGTGCAACAAGAGGGACGTGGAGGAGCTCACCTTCGTGGTGGAGGACCTGAAGGAGGTGCGTCATGTGATCCTAGCATAGCACCATGCTCCTCTCCCTGATCCACTCACAGCCTCCTGATGGGCTCCTCTTCTTCCAGGCTCTGTTTGTTAGTGTAGCTGTTAACAATTCATTTATCACATGCTTTCATATTACCCCCAACAAACTAAGGTTCTTTTTGTATGGTCCGGTTTGTCTGTTGCTCAGAAGCATTATGGAAATGCTCCTGGCCCGATGCGCCTGACATTCAGTGGAAGGATGTAGCTTTGACTCAGTGACCAACATCCACTGCGTTTCATGCAGATCAGACCCGGACCTTTCTGTCAACCTCCTGACAAATAAAACCAACTGATGACAAAAAGACATCCTGCTTAAAAAAGACCAATTCAACTCTGACACAGAGCTCCTGGTCTGGGGTATCGCTCCACGTTTCACTGATGAACTAAGTGAAGTACTGTGATGTATACACGATGAAGCTTGAGTCTCACTGTTGACTGTGTTGTTGTTGTTGTTGTTGTTGTTGTTCAGGGAATAGAGTACGAGTTCAGGGTTAAAGCCGTGAACGCAGCCGGACCCAGCAGAGCCTCGGCCACCGCCGGACCCCTGGTCATCAAGGACCAGACATGTGAGTGACAGCTGCTTCAGCCAATCACAGCCCTCGGTTTTCTGTGTTTAATTTCTAGTACATGAAATATTGGCTGTGATCTTTCAGGGTGTTGCATTCGACCCTCACTTTGTGGTCGGTTGCTGCAGGATGCTTTATTCTGTTGATTTCATGTAAAGACATTCATACAGGACAGTAACGTCAGGGCAGGAATGTGAAACAACATTTACACGGCGGTGTAGAAATGTTCTCAGTCTTAGGAATAGTAGAATATGCTAATGCTAATGTAATTCAAGTTGAATAAGGGATCATCTTCATCTCTGCTTGATTTGTTGCTCGGGAATGCCACCTGTGTTATTTTGTGTACATCAAGTACATTCATCCAGAACAGCACCGTCATCACCAGGCATAACTGAGTCTTCCAGATATCAGACCTCCGGTTTTAAATGAGGCTTTAAACCATAATTGTAATGATTCTAGTACGGTACCTAAATGTCCTTCCCGCCCTGTGTCCTTGCAGTCGCCCCCACCATCGAGATGCGCGAGGCATTGGAAGGCGAGGAGGAATGTGATATCAGCATCGTGGCGAAGGTGAGCGGCTGCCCGTTCCCCTCGCTCGCCTGGAGCAAAGCCAGCGTGGCGAAGCCGGAGGAGAAGGTGGCGGTGACGTACGACCAGCACATGAACAAGCTGGTGACTCAGGACAAGTGCACGCTGCTCATCACGCAGGCCAGCCGGAAAGACAGCGCCCTCTACAGCCTGACCGCCACCAACGCTCTGGGAGCCACTTCCAAGGACCTCAAGCTCTCCGTGTTCGGTGAGCAGCGAGGAGCATGTAGCAGTAGCATGTAGCGGTAGCATGTAGCGGTAGCATGTAGCGGTAGCATGTAGCGGTAGCATGTAGCAGTAGCATGTGTTAACACCAGGCTGAGATCAAATGTAGTTTTAGCTAAACCCTTCAAATTGATAAAAATATATATATTATTATTTAAAAAATATTTTTGTAAATAATAATAATTTAAATTATTAAAACTCATTTTATTGCCTTCTGAGGTAGCTACTTATTTGGTGCTTGCTTGTCCAGTCTTATAATAAATCTAAAATGTGCCTCCCCCCTCTCCCCAGGCCCCCCCGGCCCCCCCGAGGGTCCCGTCACCTTCACCGAGGTGTTCGCTGAGCGCATCGGGCTCGCCTGGGCGGCTCCGAAGGATGACGGCGGCTCGAAGATCACGAACTACGTGGTGGAGAAGCGCGAGGAGAGCAGGAAGTCCTGGGTCCACGTCTCCAACGACCCCAAGGACTGCGCCTACGTGGTGACCCGCCTGACCGAGGGCCACGAGTACGAGTTCAGGATCATGGCCCAGAACAAGTTCGGTGTCGGACCCCCGCTGGTCAGCAAGGCCGAGAAGGCCAGGAACCTCTTCAGTGAGTTAACGCTGAAATATCTAAACTTCAGATCAGGTTTATCTTCCACTTCTTTATACCGGAGCCCTTTTCTCTTGGTGATTAAATCAAGCGCTCCCTGCCTTCCTTTACAGCGACGAGCAGCCGATATGTTTGATATATTTTACCAACATTTTGAATGTATTTTTAGTACATTTTCAGCATTGGCAGCGCTCTACAATATAGCTGGTTTTTAATCTAACTATTTTTTAATATATTATTTGATATAATAAATATGTTGAGTAGGTTGTGGAATTGCAACGGTACAAAATACCTCTCTTTTTTAAGTCTAATTATTTTTTATATTATTGAATTTGATTATAATTATTTATTTATCCAGTTTTGTCAGTATTGTTTAAAAATGTTACCTTGTTTTATAGCATTTCTTAGACTTAAGAGTTAAGAGTTATCCAGTGTGTTTCGTAAAGCTCTTGTGCTAAACGTCTCTCTCTAACCCCCCACAGCGGTGCCGGGTCAGTGTGAGAAGCCCACCATCTCGGACATCTCTCTGGACTCCATGACGGTGAACTGGGACGAGCCGAAGTACGACGGCGGCTCCTCGGTGCTGACGTACATCGTGGAGAAGAAGGAGGCGTCGGGGAAGCGCTGGGCGAGAGCCAACAGAGAAACCATCGGCGCTCTGCCGCTCGGGAACAACTTCGATGTGCTGAGCGTCCAGGGAGGCTGCTTCTACCAGTTCAGAGTCATCGCTGTGAACGCTGCCGGCTGCGGCCTGCCCAGCGAGCCCTCCGACCCCGCGCTGTGCCGGGACCCCATCTGTAAGAGACCCTCTATTTAACATTATACTATAACTATATAACATCATAATGCCCTCTGACCCCGCGCTGTGCCGAGACCCCATCTGTAAGAGACCCTCTATAACTATATAACATCATAATGCCCTCCGACCCCGCGCTGTGCCGGGACCCCATCTGTAAGAGACCCTCTATAACTATATAACATCATAATGACCTCTGACCCCGCGCTGTGCCGGGACCCCATCTGTAAGAGACCCTCTATAACTATATAACATCATAATGACCTCTGACCCCGCGCTGTGCCGGGACCCCATCTGTAAGAGACCCTCTATAACTATATAACATCATAATGACCTCTGACCCCGCGCTGTGCCGGGACCCCATCTGTAAGAGACCCTCTATAACTATATAACATCATAATGCCCTCCGACCCCGCGCTGTGCCGAGACCCCATCTGTAAGAGACCCTCTATAACTATATAACATCATAATGCCCTCTGACCCCGCGCTGTGCCGAGACCCCATCTGTAAGAGACCCTCTATAACTATATAACATCATAATGCCCTCCGACCCCGCGCTGTGCCGGGACCCCATCTGTAAGAGACCCTCTATAACTATATAACATCATAATGCCCTCTGACCCCGCGCTGTGCCGGGACCCCATCTGTAAGAGACCCTCAAAACTATATAACATCATAATGCCCTCTGACCCCGGGCTGTGCCGGGACCCCATCTGTAAGGGACCCTCTGTACCTGGAAACTTAATGTATCGCTCAACCCAATCAAATCCAGTTATTTATTCAGTCTAATATATATAATGAACCTGTCCTGAGACCCCTGCAGTAAGGAATAAAAGACCCCCCAGGAAACCAGAGTCCTAATAATGACTGAATATTAGAGCAATAATAATTCAGAGATTGTTATGCAGAAAAAGATCTGAATTTCAGAGATAATAGGTTGTCATACTCTTTCAAACTAAACTCACACGTTTGCTAATTGATTTTTATTTATCGTCTCAAAGTAAACGTACTAATTTACGACAGTGACACTCGAGGAATTCAACCCAAAGAAATAGATGGTTTATTTCAGGGGGGCTGCTGAGGTCAGTCAGGACTACCCAGGGGTCCGAGCCGATAGTCAGTCTGAGCTCATCACACTGACCCAGGTCTGAAACCGACCCTTATCATATATGATGGTTTCCCCTCTCTCTGCTCAGTGCCCCCCGGACCCCCCACCCCGAAGGTGATGGACTGGACCAAGTCCTCGGTGGAGCTGGAGTGGATCCCACCGCTGCTGGACGGAGGGTCGAAGGTCACCGGATACATCCTGGAGTTCAAGGAGGTGAACAAGGAGGAAGAGGAGAAGAAGGCACAGAGGAAGCTGCTGATGCTGAGCAGCGACGAAGAGGAGAAGGAGCCGGAGGACGAAGGCTGGCAGAAGGTGAGAAAGAGACATAAATATCTAATACCTGGCTCATTTCATGTCTGACCTGGAACACCTGGACTCACCTGCAGGAGGTATGATGTCCAGGAGCCAATCAGATAGCTGGGGGAACTTTTGGGAAATTGGAAAATTATTTAAAATCATAGATTCTAGATTTGTTTTAAAATGTATTTTAAACGGTAACATTCGGGCATCAGTGGATTCATGATGTTTCCTCCTGTCTGCAGGCGAAGGACACGGAGATCCGAGGCACTAAGTTCGTGGTGGCCGGGCTGACGGAGGGCGGGCTCTACAGATTTAGGGTCAGAGCCGTGAACCCTGCAGGGCCTGGAGAACCGGGCCTGGTGGCGGAGCTCATCGAGCTCAGAGACAGAACCAGTAAGATCCAGGGCTTTCACTCGATACCAGAACTCTCGTCACGCCTAGCTTACATTTTTAATTTGCATTTTTATAAAGATTACTCATTTTCATATTTCACAATTTTCCTAAGTATTATTATCATTATTTTGGTTGTTGTATTTATTTTACTTATTAACTACATTTTTCTTTTAATCATTATTAGTAATATTCTTCATTTAAACATTTCATTACTATTTTTGGATTAATATTTCTTATTATTATATACTTGTATTGTTTACTAATCATTATTATCATTATTAGTATCATTTTTATTTTGTATTTTATTATTATTATTTGTTTTTATTTATTTGAATGATTATTATTAATATTTGTATGTTTTTATCTTTGTTTTTTATCATAACGCTGGGTAATGTCTAATATTAAACTTCAAAGTCAAACTTAAATGAAAGTATTTCTAATAAAAAGAGAGAAACCAGATTTAAACTGTGTCAGCATCTCATGTCTATATTATAATGAATACCCCCTCCTCCCCCCTCCTCCCCCCTCCAGTCGCCCCTGAGATGGACCTGGACGCCTCGGTCAAAGAGAAGATCGTGGTCCACGCCGGCGCCACCATCCGGATCATCGCCTACGTATCGGGGAAGCCGGCGCCGGAGATCTCGTGGTCCCGCGATGACGCAGAGGTTCCCAAGGAGGCGGCGGTGGAAAAGACCGGCATCTCCAACTCTCTGGTGATCAAAGACTGCAGGCGGCAGCACCAGGGAATCTACACGCTGACCGCCAAGAACGAGGGCGGAGAGAGGAAGAAGGCCGTCATCGTGGAGGTCCTCGGTACGTCAGAAACAACATTATTATTATTAGTGAACACAAACATAAAGAGTTACAGGGTACAGCCAGGTGATAGGGTTAATAACAAATAGTATGTAACAAATGTAATCTCCCCCCCCCCAGACGTCCCCGGTCCGGTGGGTGTCCCGTTCACCGGAGAGAACCTGACCAACGACTCGTGTAAACTCACCTGGTACTCCCCGGAGGACGACGGCGGCTCGGCCGTCACAAACTACATCATCGAGAAGAGAGTGTCAGACCGGATGGGCTGGACCTCGGTGTCGTACACCGTGACCCGGAACAACGCCGTGGTTCAGGGCCTTCTGGACGGGAAGGGGTACTTCTTCAGGATCGCAGCCGAGAACATCATCGGGATGGGACCCTTCATCTCGACGGAGCAGATGGTGCTCATCAAGGACCCCATCTGTACGTAGCACAGCACCGTATACAGAAGATGGTTTTTATTTTTGGGATTTATTTTTAATCATATTTCCTTCTTTATTATTATGTATATCTAATACCCGTCCCTCCCCCCCCCAGCGGTTCCTGAGCGCCCCGAGGATCTCCAGATCACGGGCGTCTCTAAGGATTCTCTCTCCGTGTCCTGGTGCGCCCCGAAGTACGACGGCGGCTCCGAGGTGACAGAATACATTCTGGAGTCTCGGATGGTCGGCCGCGACAGCTTTGTGCGGGTCGGCGCCGACACCAAGCTGCTGGACAAGAAGTTCACTCTGAGCGGACTGAAGGACGGCAGCAGCCACGAGTTCAGGGTCGCTGCCGTCAACAAGGTGGGCCGCGGGAAGACCTCCTTCGCCACCAAACCTGTGCAGTGCAAGGACGAGATCGGTGAGTCAAACAGACGGAGAGGGGTCAACCAGAACCATTATAGACTAAGAGGGGTCCACCAGAACCATTATACACTGAGAGGGGTCAACCAGCACCATTATACACTGAGAGGGGTCAACCAGAACCATTATAGACTAAGAGGGGTCCACCAGAACCATTATACACTGAGAGGGGTCAACCAGAACCATTATACACTGAGAGGGGTCAACCAGAACCATTATAGACTAAGAGGGGTCAACCAGAACCATTATACACTGAGAGGGGTCAACCAGCACCATTATACACTGAGAGGGGTCCACCAGAACCATTATACACTGAGAGGGGTCAACCAGCACCATTATACACTGAGAGGGGTCAACCAGAACCATTATACACTGAGAGGGGTCAACCAGCACCATTATACACTGAGAGGGGTCAACCAGAACCATTATACACTGAGAGGGGTCAACCAGAACCATTATACACTGAGAGGGGTCAACCAGAACCATTATAGACTAAGAGGGGTCCACCAGAACCATTATACACTGAGAGGGGTCAACCAGAACCATTATACACTGAGAGGGATCAACCAGAACCATTATACACAGAGAGGGGTCGACCAGAACCATTATAGACTGAGAGGGGTCAACCAGAACCATTATAGACTGAGAGGGGTCGACCAGAACCATTATACACTGAGAGGGGTCGACCAGAACCATTATATACTGAGAGGGATCAACCAGAACCATTATACACAGAGAGGGGTCAACCAGAACCATTATACACTGAGAGGGGTCGACCAGAACCATTATACACTGAGAGGGATCAACCAGAACCATTATAGACTGAGAGGGGTCAACCAGAACCATTATAGACTGAGAGGGGTCAACCAGAACCATTATAGACTGAGAGGGATCAACCAGAACCATTATAGACTGAGAGGGGTCAACCAGAACCATTATACACTGAGAGGGGTCAACCAGAACCATTATAGACTGAGAGGGATCAACCAGAACCATTATACACTGAGAGGGGTCAACCAGAACCATTATACACTGAGAGGGGTCAACCAGAACCATTATAGACTGAGAGGGGTCAACCAGAACCATTATACACTGAGAGGGGTCAACCAGAACCATTATAGACTGAGAGGGGTCAACCAGAACCATTATACACTGAGAGGGATCAACCAGAACCATTATAGACTGAGAGGGATCAACCAGAACCATTATAGACTGAGAGGGGTCAACCAGAACCATTATACACTGAGAGGGGTCAACCAGAACCATTATACACTGAGAGGGGTCAACCAGAACCATTATAGACTGAGAGGGATCAACCAGAACCATTATACACTGAGAGGGGTCAACCAGAACCATTATACACTGAGAGGGGTCAACCAGAACCATTATACACTGAGAGGGGTCAACCAGAACCATTATACACTGAGAGGGGTCAACCAGAACCATTATACACTGAGAGGGGTCAACCAGAACCATTATATACTGAGAGGGGTCAACCAGAACCATTATATACTGAGAGGGGTCGACCAGAACCATTATACACTGAGAGGGGTCAACCAGCACCATTATACACTGAGAGGGGTCAACCAGAACCATTATACACAGAGAGGGGTCAACCAGAACCATTATATACTGAGAGGGGTCAACCAGAACCATTATACACTGAGAGGGGTCAACCAGAACCATTATACACTGAGAGGGGTCAACCAGAACCATTATACACTGAGAGGGGTCAACCAGAACCATTATACACTGAGAGGGGTCAACCAGAACCATTATATACTGAGAGGGGTCAACCAGAACCATTATATACTGAGAGGGGTCAACCAGAACCATTATACACTGAGAGGGGTCAACCAGAACCATTATACACTGAGAGGGGTCAACCAGAACCATTATATACTGAGAGGGGTCAACCAGAACCATTATACACTGAGAGGGGTCAACCAGAACCATTATACACTGAGAGGGGTCAACCAGAACCATTATACACTGAGAGGGGTCAACCAGAACCATTATACACTGAGAGGGGTCAACCAGAACCATTATAGACTGAGAGGGGTCAACCAGAACCATTATACACGGAGAGGGGTCAACCAGAACCATTATACACTGAGAGGGGTCAACCAGAACCATTATACACTGAGAGGGGTCAACCAGAACCATTATACACTGAGAGGGGTCAACCAGAACCATTATACACTGAGAGGGGTCAACCAGAACCATTATACACTGAGAGGGGTCAACCAGAACCATTATACACTGAGAGGGGTCAACCAGAACCATTATACACTGAGAGGGGTCAACCAGAACCATTATACACTGAGAGGGGTCAACCAGAACCATTATACACTGAGAGGGGTCAACCAGAACCATTATACACTGAGAGGGGTCAACCAGAACCATTATACACTGAGAGGGGTCAACCAGAACCATTATACACTGAGAGGGGTCAACCAGAACCATTATACACTGAGAGGGGTCAACCAGAACCATTATACACTGAGAGGGGTCAACAAGAACCATTATAGACGGAGATGAATGTACTGTTTCAATGGTCGTCTATGGGATGTTAATAAAGGTTTCATCTCTGATAATATCCTAAATGTTTTGGTAATTTTATTTATTTGTTTGTATTCTATAAACTCAACTCTTTTTTTTTTGTAAATATGTGTATATGATTTTATATATGTTTAAACAAATCTGAATAATATATTTCTTTATTTTTAAGCTTTTTTTATCATTATTTTTGGTGTTTTTTTCAGAATAAAATTAAACAATATTTTTGTTATAGCAGAACAAATGATCATGCAAATCTGTCAATTTATTTTTAGATTATTTTCAGTTTAATTTCTGATAATATTTTTGTACAAATTCAAACGATCCATTGTACTTGATGTTGACATGCAAAAGATGTTTGGACCACTTGCAGAACCTAATAATTGTGCACATTAATAGCTAGAAAATGCAAATATTTGTATTTATCTGATCACATTAACCCTGGTCCCCCCCCTCAGAGCCCCCCATCCTGGACCTGGACTTCCGGGAGAAGATGATGGTGAAGGTGGGCGACAGCTGCACCCTGTCCGGTCGCTTCAGCGGGAAACCGGCCCCGACTATCTCCTGGACGAAGAACGAGGAGGAGCTGAAGTCTCAGGACGAGATCTACCTGCACAGCACGGGCCGACACCTGAGCCTCAGCATCAGCTCGGCCCGGAGAGAACACACCGGAGCCTTCTGCGTCAGCGTGGAGAACGCCGCGGGGGTCCGCAAGGGCCTCTGCGACGTCACTGTGGTCGGTGAGTAAATGATGTGATCACACACTGAAGAACTGGGACAAATTCAGGGTTTCAACCAAGCCCCCAGGAAGTGCTCCGGACTCTGAGGAAAGTAATCCTAGTGGCCGAACGCCGGTACTACAACTTCCGTATCAGTCCGTGACGTCATTGAGGGGGGCTACAAGGATCTGATTGGGGTTTGGAGCAGGACACTTCAGAGACATGTCCTTAGTAACAGCTGGAAGAGAGAGGGGGGGGCTACAAGGATCTGTTTGGGGTTTGGAGCAGGACACTTCAAAGACATGTCCTTAGTAACAGCTGGAAGAGAGAGGGGGGGGCTACAAGGATCTGTTTGGGGTTTGGAGCAGGACACTTCAGAGACATGTCCTTAGTAACAGCTGGAAGAGAGAGGGGGGGGAGGGGCTACAAGAATCTGTTTGGGGTTTGGAGCAGGACACTTCAGAGACATGTCCTTAGTAACAGCTGGAAGAGAGGGGGGGGGGGCTACAAGGATCTGTTTGGGGTTTGGAGCAGGACACTTCAGAGACATGTCCTTAGTAACAGCTGGAAGAGAGAGGGGGGGGCTACAAGGATCTGTTTGGGGTTTGGAGCAGGACACTTCAGAGACATGTCCTTAGTAACAGCTGGAAGAGAGGGGGGGGGCTACAAGGATCTGTTTGGGGTTTGGAGCAGGACACTTCAGAGACATGTCCTTAGTAACAGCTGGAAGAGAGATGGGGGGGGGGCTACAAGGATCTGTTTGGGGTTTGGAGCAGGACACTTCAGAGACATGTCCTTAGTAACAGCTGGAAGAGAGATGGGGGGGGGCTACAAGGATCTGTTTGGGGTTTGGAGCAGGACACTTCAGAGACATGTCCTTAGTAACAGCTGGAAGAGAGGGGGGGGGCTACAAGGATCTGTTTGGGGTTTGGAGCAGGACACTTCAGAGACATGTCCTTAGTAACAGCTGGAAGAGAGGGGGGGGCTACAAGGATCTGTTTGGGGTTTGGAGCAGGACACTACAGAGACATGTCCTTAGTAACAGCTGGAAGAGAGGGGGGGGGGGCTACAAGGATCTGTTTGGGGTTTGGAGCAGGACACTACAGAGACATGTCCTTAGTAACAGCTGGAAGAGAGGGGGGGGGGCTACAAGGATCTGTTTGGGGTTTGGAGCAGGACACTTCAGAGACATGTCCTTAGTAACAGCTGGAAGAGAGGGGGGGGGGCTACAAGGATCTGTTTGGGGTTTGGAGCAGGACACTTCAGAGACATGTCCTTATATATCTGAGATCTATAACATATGCCTAAAAATAGTATAAGAGGAGACCTTTAAGCGTGTTGACTGACCTGTGTCTCCCCCCCCCCTCAGATCGACCCCAGGCCCCCGAGGGCCCCGTGGTGTTTGACGAGGTCTACAGGAACTACCTGGTGATCAGCTGGAGCCCCCCCCTCGATGACGGAGGCTGCGCCATCTCCAACTACATCGTGGAGAAGAGAGACACCAACAGAGACCTGTGGATGCCCGTCACCTCCTCTGCAACACGCACCTCCTGCAGGGTACACACACACACACACACACACACACACACACACACACACACACACAGACACACACACACACACACACACACACACACACACACACACACACACACACACACACACACACACACACACAGACACAGACACAGACACACACACACACACACACACACACACACACACACACACACACACACACACACAGACACAGACACAGACACAGACACACACACACACTCTCTCTCTCTCTCTCTCTCTCTCTCTCTCTCTCTCTCTCTCTCTCTCTCTCTCTCTCACACACACACACACAGTTGCAGTGCCTAAGTGTAGGGCTTGTATTGTGAAAGGTAGAAGTGTGTGTGTGTGTGTGTGTGTGTGTGTGTGTGTGTGTGTGTGTGTGTGTGTGTGTGTGTGTGTGTGTGTGTGTGTGTGTGTGTGTGTGTGTGTGTGTGTGTGTGTGTGTGTGTGTGTGTGTGTGTGTGTGTGTGTGTGTGTGTGTGTGTGTGTGTGTGTGTGTGTGTGTGTGTGTGTGTGTGTGTGTGTGTGTGTATGCAGTGGTGTCAGTAATGTTACAGTAAACGAGTGTAGGACAAAAGCAACTGTGCAAACGATGTTCTGATCAGCAAATGATTCGCACGGAAAAAAGCTCATACTGACTACTCCTCCTCTTCCTCCTCTTCCTCCTCTTCCTCCTCTTCCTCCTCTTCCTCCAGGTGCCGAAGCTGATTGAGGGTCGTGACTACATTGTGAGGATCATGGCTCAGAACATGTACGGAGTCAGTGAACCTCTGCTGTCTGCAGAGTGCAAAGCTAGAGACATCTTCAGTAAGACACACACACACACACACACACACACACACACACACACACACACACACACACACACACTCACACACACAGAGTCTGATGGGGTGCGTTTGTTTTCCCCACAGAGGTTCCTGACGCTCCCAAACAGCCGGCCATCAAGGAAGTTTTCCAGGACTCCGCCCTGATCAGCTGGGAGCCTCCGGCCGACGGAGGGAAGCCCATCTCAGGGTACATCGTGGAGAGGAAGGAGACCAAGGCCAACAGGTACACACACACACACACACACACACACACACACACACACACACACACACACACACACACACACACACACACACACACACACACACACACACACACTGAACATTTTGAACACGCAAGGCAAGTTTATTTATACAGCACCTTTCAACACAAGGCAAATCAAAGTGCTTTACACAAAACGAAAGGCATTCAGAAAATGGCATTTCAAATCAGTCTTTAAAAAGCAAAGCTCATACAAAATGGATCAAAGTCACAGTGCAGTTTAAGATGCGAATAGTTCAGTCCAGAGTTACACACACTCAAAATAACATTGATATCAAACGGCATGAAACCTCACACTCCACCTGCTGTCCGTCTGCAGGTGGGTGCGCTGCAACACTGAGCGCATCTTCCCGAAGGTGGAGTACTGCGTGACGGAGCTGCTGAAGGGCTGCGAGTACGAGTTCAGGGTCAGCGCCGAGAACGTGGTGGGAGCCGGAGACCCAAGCCCCGCCACCAAACCCGTGTTCGCTAAAGACCCCATCGGTAAGCCCCCCCTTCCCGACTTCCTGCTGCAGCATGGTGTTTTATAATGCTTACTCTAAATAACCCCCCTCATCCTGTCCCCCTGCAGTGAAGCCCAGCCCCCCCCAGCAACTGGAGGTCATCGACTTCACCAAAGAGTCCGTCACTCTGAGCTGGAAAGCCCCCGCAGACTGCGGCCGCGGGAAGATCCTCGGATACCTGCTGGAGTTCCAGAAGACCACCGACAACGAGTGGAGCAAGGTGAGGCCGCTTTTATTGTGAAAAACACCTGAGTCTAGGGATATATACGTATGGCTTTTATTGTGAAAAACACCTGTGTCTAGGGATATATACGTATGGCTTTTATTGTGAAAAACATCTGTGTCTAGGGATATATACGTATGGCTTTTATTGTGAAAAACCCCTGTGTCTAGGGATATATACGTATGGCTTTTATTGTGAAAAACCCCTGTGTCTAGGGATATACACGTATGGCTTTTATTGTGAAAAACATCTGTGTCTAGGGATATACACGTATGGCTTTTATTGTGAAAAACACCTGTGTCTAGGGATATATACGTATGGCTTTTATTGTGAAAAACAGCTGTGTCTAGGGATATATACGTATGGCTTTTATTGTGAAAAACATCTGTGTCTAGGGATATATACGTATGGCTTTTATTGTGAAAAACACCTGTGTCTAGGGATATATACGTATGGCTTTTATTGTGAAAAACATCTGTGTCTAGGGATATATACGTATGGCTTTTATTGTGAAAAACATCTGTGTCTAGGGATATATACGTATGGCTTTTATTGTGAAAAACATCTGTGTCTAGGGATATATACGTATGGCTTTTATTGTGAAAAACATCTGTGTCTAGGGATATATACGTATGGCTTTTATTGTGAAAAACACCTGTGTCTAGGGATATATACGTATGGCTTTTATTGTGAAAAACATCTGTGTCTAGGGATATACACGTATGGCTTTTATTGTGAAAAACACCTGTGTCTAGGGATATATACGTATGGCTTTTATTGTGAAAAACATCTGTGTCTAGGGATATATACGTATGGCTTTTATTGTGAAAAACACCTGTGTCTAGGGATATATACGTATGGCTTTTATTGTGAAAAACACCTGTGTCTAGGGATATATACGTATGGCTTTTATTGTGAAAAACATCTGTGTCTAGGGATATATACGTATGGCTTTTATTGTGAAAAACACCTTAAAAGGGTTAAGTGAATGGTCTCTGTTAAATGAATTAAATGAAATGCTGTTTTGACTTCCACAGGTGAACCAGACCCCAGACTCGTGTCAGGAGACGCGCTTCAAGGTGATCGATCTGGAGGACGGCGTTCGGTACTTCTTCAGGGCGATGGCAGTGAACGCCGCCGGAGAGTCAGACCCCACCGACCTGAAGGAACCGATCCAAGTGCAGGACAGACTGGGTGAGGACTGGTTACCAGCAACTCAAACACATTATTGAGGGTGGATAAATGCATCAGTGAGAGTTAACGGAAATTAGAGAGTGGAGAAATACATCCTTAATTCTGCGATACATGTTGTGATATCAGAAAATGATTATCTACATTACTTTTTTCATGTTTAATAGAATAAGAACTTTTTTATAAAAAACGACATACTTTGAAATGAGATTAAAAAAAAACTTCAAGACTTTAAGATGATTTGTGTGTATTGTGTCTGAGCTGTTGAATAAATAACCTTCCTTACTTAAAGTGCATGGACATTAAACCTGTAATGCCCCTCCCCCCACAGAGGCCCCAGAGCTCATCCTGGACGCCGCGATGACCCGCGAGGTGAAGGCTCTCGCCGGCACCCACATCGTTCTGATGGCGACCATTACGGGCGTCCCCTTCCCCTCCGTCACCTGGCAGAAGAACGAGGGCGAGGTGCCGACCCGCATCGACATCGACACCAACCAGACCGGCACCAAGCTGGAGATGAGGTTCTGTCATCGTGGAGACTGCGGCGACTACACGCTGACCGTGGAGAACACGGCCGGGTCCAAGACCGTCACCTGCACCGTGCTCGTGTTCGGTGAGCAAACTCACTTCAGGTTTAACACGAGAGAGCGAGAGAACTTTTACCCTTGAAGCATTTACCTAAACATTTTATACATAAAAACATTTCCCTGTAAAACTCTAACAATTTTCAATCTAACACGAATGAATTCTTTACCTTTGAAGCTTTTACCTTGTATGCTTTAAGCTGTTGAAACTTTAAATGTTCGACCTATAGTCTTGAAGCGTTTCTCTACATCGTAAACATTTCCCTGTAAAACTCTACCCTCTAATGAACCCTAACATGATTCTGCCGCTGCTCGTGTTTCCAGATAAACCCGGTCCCATCCAACACCTTCGGGTGTCGGACGTGCGCAGCGACTCGGCCTACCTGTCCTGGAAAGACCCCGAGGATAACGGCGGCGTCCGCATCACTAACTTTGTGGTGGAGAAGAAGGACTCGGCGGCCACCCAGTGGGTCCCGCTGTGCTCCACCTCCAAGAAGCGCAGCATGATGCTGAAGCACCTGATGGAGGGAACCTCCTACAACTTCCGCGTGGCAGCCGAGAACCAGTACGGCCGAAGCGAATACACGGAGACCAATAAGGCCGTCAAGGCCATGAACCCGCTCTGTGAGTATCTTTATTTATTAAGATATATGTTTTTTACATTTAGATATACTTTTTATATAGATTTAGATTCATACTCCTAAAATGGAAAATTCTAATATCCTCACACTGTCTTGAATTAGTAAAAACGAAAAGAATTGACATGTAGTTGTAGTTTTGGTATATAAAATGAACACTGTTGCTAAAACTCATCACCAGTCTAAACCTGAATGTCTTTCCCTCCAGTCCCCCCCGGTCCTCCCAAAGACCTGCACCACGACGACGTGGACAAGACAGAGGTGTGGTTGGTCTGGAACTGGCCTGACCGCAACGGAGGAAGTGACATCACCGGCTTCCTGGTGGAGTACCAGGAGGAGGGAGAGAGGGAGTGGGACGAGTGGAAGACGGTGAGCATCCCAGAGAGTCATGTGACCGGCCTGGAGGAGGGCAAGACCTACCGCTTCAGAGTCCGGGCCGAGAACGCCATCGGACTCAGCAGACCAGACACCACCTTGCCCATCCTGTGCCAGGAGAAACTGGGTGAGTCCAGCACTCTATCATGTCTAAACGAGGATTCTTTAACAAAAACCTCAGTTTACTTGAGCAAAAGTTAGTTGGTCCCGGTTTAAGTTACCTAAACGCAATTGGTAATTTTAGGGGTGAAGTATTCCTTTAATATTGGGGCTCGAATAAATGTTATTGTTTCACATCTATTTATTCAACTGTAGGCCCGTCAACAGGGATACTCAGTAGTTTCCATTGAGTGTTAATATATTGGGTAACCCCCTCTGTCTGTTTGTCCACAGTTGCTCCCTTCCTGGAGGTTGATGTTAAGCTCACTGAAGGCATCATCGTGAAGGCCGGCACCACCATCAGGCTGCCCGCCATCATGAGAGGAATTCCTGTCCCCATTGCCAAGTGGATGGTGGAGGGAGAGGAGATCACCACCGAGGATAATGTCAAGATCGATACCGACAACTTCTCCACCGTGCTCAGCATCACCGAATGCACCAGGAGCCACACCGGCTCCTACCTGCTCTCCGTGAGCAACCCAGCCGGAACCAAGACCGCCGCCCTGAGCGTCACGGTGCTGGATGTTCCCGCTGCTCCCATCGGACCCGTCAACATCCTGGAGGTCACTCCAGAGTCTATGATGATTGAATGGCGTCCTCCCAAGGATGACGGCGGCAGCGCTGTCACCAACTACATCGTGGAGAAGAGGGAGTCCAACAAGGAGACCTGGGGAGGGGTGAGCTCCGGCAGCCTCTCTACCAAAGTCAACATCATCCGCCTCCAGAAGGGAGTGGAGTACGTGGTCCGCATTCGTGCCCAGAACAAGATGGGTGTCGGTGCTGCTCTGGAGAGCCAGCCCACTGTGGCCGAGCACACCTTCCTTCCTCCCAGCCCGCCAGGTACACCACATGCCACTGATGTCGCAGAGGACTCTGTCACAGTGGGATGGACCATGCCCCTGTCCGACGGAGGCAGCCAGATCACTGGATACCTGATCGAGCGCAGACACAAGGGAGGAAAGTGGATCCGTGTGAACAGGACTCCCTGCAAAGACATGAAGTACACAGTCCTTGGTCTGTTTGAAGGCAACGAGTATGAGTTCAGAGTGTTTGCTGAGAATATCGCCGGCTACAGCAGCCCCTCTCCCACCTCTGACCTCTGCAAGCCCTGCAGACCCATCACGGCCCCCGGCCCCCCTGTCAACCCCCAAGTTAAAGACTACAGCAAGGACACTGCCTACCTGGTGTGGACCAAACCCAACAAAGACGGAGGCAGCCCCATCATGGGCTATACCGTGGAAATGAAGAAGGCTGAAACTGAGGAATGGCAAAAGGTGAACCGGGACGACTTCATCAAGCATTCCGCTTACACTGTGAAGGGTCTGGAGGAGGGAGCGACGTACAACTTCAGGATCTTCGCCTCCAACATGATCGGAGATGGCGAGCCCAAAGAGATCCCGAAGTCCGTCACCGCTCAGGACATCCTGATCCCTCCAGAGATCGAGATGGACCTCTCCTGCCGCGAGCGCCTCACTGTGCGCGTCGGACACAACATCAACATGATGGGCTACATTAAGGCCCGCCCTGAGGCTGAGGTGCTTTGGTCGAAGGGGGAGGTAGTTCTGGAGAACAGCAAACGGGTCACCATCACTCAGAACTTCCCTCTGGTCCACCTGAAGATCAAGGAGGCCACAAGAGCGGACCATGGCAAATACGTCCTGAAGGCTTCCAATGAAGGAGGCGAGGCTTCCTGCACCATCACAGTCAATGTGCTGGACAGACCCAGCCACTGCCAGAACCTGCACGTGACCTACGCCACCAAGGATTCCTGCATGCTGAACTGGGAGACGCCTGAAGACAACGGTGGATCTGAAATCACCAACTACGTGGTGGAGTGCCGTGAGCCCAGCACCAGCATGTGGTCCATGATCACATCCCTCTGCACCAACCGCAAGATCAAGGTCAAGCTGATGGACGGCAAAGAGTACCTGTTCCGCATCAGCGCCGTGAACAAGATGGGCGCCGGTCCCACCACGGAGACCAAGACCCCTCTGCTGGCCATCGACCCCATCGAGAATCCCGGAGAGCCTGAAAACTTCAGAGCCACGGACATCGGTAAGAACTACGTCTATCTGAGATGGAGGAAGCCCGACTTTGATGGCGGCAGCCCCAACATTTCCTACAACCTGGAGTGCAAATCCAAGGATGCTGAGGACTGGGAGAAACTCAACACCACCACCCTCACTGACACCTTCTTCCTGGCTGACACGTGCAAAGAGAACCAGACCTACACCTTCAGGTAGGTTACTGCATCCTTACTGTGGAGGATATCATAAGGCAGTAAATCAGTCAGATTTGACCCAAACATGACAGGAGGGTTGAAAGAACAGACTGTAGGTTTTGCAGGATGGCTGTGAAAAGTCTGTTACCCTACCTAGTAGGGGTGTAACGGTTCACAAACATTTCGGTTCGGTACGTACCTCGGTTTTTAGGTTAAGGTTCGGTTCGGTACTTTTTCGGTACAGCAGAACAAATGATCACAAAACATAAAATATATATTTTTTTTTTATTATTATTAAACTGTGAATAATGGATTCACTCAAATAAATACAAAATATAATAAAAATTAACATTAAGGTGCAGCATTTCGATGAACTGAAATAATCTGTATTTGAACTGTACTGTACTAGTACCTAAGCAGACAGTTTGACATTAGGACTTGCTTGTCATTGTATTTTCATGTTTCTTTAAAGAAAGATGAACTTGTCCACATTGCTTGCTGAAAGGGCAGATCTGCTGGCACTAACAATGTCTCCTGCTGTGGAGAACACCCTCTCTAGGGACAGAGGTAGCAGATACAGCCAGGTAGCGCTTTGCTAACATGGCAACATAAGGAGATTTGGCGGTTGTAATAGGTTTGGCTCGGTCTGAACTTGTTGCGAGTGGTGGAGGCTTAAATGCTAGCGGGAGTTGGGTTTGCACTTCAGTCTTTTTTCTTTTGGTACCGGTGATATTCACGTTCGGGTGATGCCTTTTCAAATGAGTGTGCAAGTTTGATGTATTGCCAGCCGCGTAACCAATGTTAGTTGAACAATGCCGACAAACAGCTTTGGTTCGGTCCACCTGTCTTTGTCCGTCATCCTTGTACGTAACTGTGAAACCAAAATGTTCCCAAACCGGAGACTTCAATGATGCTGGAGGATTTTCAAGCTCAACTTTATCTGCGTTCGCCATTTCGACAGTTCCTCAAATTACTGACTACATTTGAACGCATCCCTGTGACCAGCTCTCATAGTGTGCCTCTCGTCCAATGAAATGACTTGGTCGCTCTATGACGCGTTGAACCCAATGTGAGCAAATTACTCTGAATGCTACGACGCAGCACCGGAGATTACTTCAAAAAAGTTGTTCACGTTCTCAATTCTTTATGTTTAACGTTATATCCGTTCGGTACACACGTGTACCGAACCGAAGGGGCCATACCGAATAATTTCAGTACGGGTACCGTTAAACCCCTACTACCTAGTGAAAATGACTTACTAATAATTCTTATCATTTGTCTCTCAGGGTGCAGACCATCAATGAAGGAGGTGAAAGTGCTTGGGTGAAACTCGCTGATATTCTGGTAAAGGAGGAGATCCTGAAGCCCGTCATCGACCTGAAGTTGGCCGGAGTTCTGACGGTGAAGGTCGGAGAATCTGTGAGGATAGAGGCCGGCCTGAGAGGAAAACCTGCGCCGGAGGTCAAATGGATCAAAGAAAAGGCCGTTGGGGACAACCCCAGAATCAGCTACGAGACCGGACCTGAATATTCCAAGTTCCTTCTCACCAAGTCCAGACGCACGGACACCGGAAAGATCATCATCACCGCCACCAACGTGGCCGGCACCTTCACGGCGTACGCTAACATCAACGTCCTGGACGTCCCGGGCCCAGTGAGGAACCTCAGGGTCATCGGCATCGGGGCCGACAAGTGCAGAGTGGTGTGGGACCCTCCGGAGGACGAGGGAGGCTGCGAGGTGGACAGCTACATCCTGGAGAAATGCGAGACCAGGAGGATGGTTTGGTCCACGTACTCCGCCTCGGTGGTCACACCATACTGCAACGTGATCCGTCTGGTGGAGGGTAACGAGTACATCTTTAGAGTGAAGGCAGAGAACAAGATGGGCACTGGCCCCGCCATGGAGAGCAAGCCTGTCACCGTCAAGACTCAGTTCAACAAACCTGGGCCCCCAGAAGCCCCCGACGTCACCAAGGTACTCAAACACTTCCTGTGCTGTACCTTTTTCTATAATTAACTACATTTTATCCTGGTTTCTGCTTCCACAGTATGAGGTGGACACCAGTTATTATTATGCTATAACTTTAAGATAACTATTTGAACAGCGTTTTCATTACTTGAGCTAACTTTTTGTACTGCTGTTACTCACACTCTCCACACGTCCGTGATCCAGGTCAGTAAAGAAGAGATGACCGTTGTCTGGGCTCCCCCCGAGAACGACGGAGGAAAGTCCATCACCGGCTACATCCTGGAGAGGAAGGAGAAGAGAGCCGTCCGCTGGGTGCCGTGCACCAAGAGCCCCATCTCTGAGAGACGCATGAAGGTCACCAACCTGATCCCCAACCACGACTACCAGTTCAGGGTGAAGGCAGAGAACGAGGTGGGCCTGGGAGAACCCAGCAAGGCCTGCAGACCCGTCGGAGCCAAAGATCCCATGGGTAAGTCTGTGGTTCTTTGAGATGAATCAAAGACTCAAAGGCTTTATCATCATATGCATCGTAGCTATAGTGTAGATATAGCTATGCAAATCTGTGTTTCTGTGTTTTCCTGCAGAGCCCCCTGGTCCCCCTGCTTTCCTGAAGGTGGGTGACAGCACAAAGAACTCCATCACCCTGACCTGGTCCAAACCAGTGTACGACGGTGGTGCTCCCATCATCAACTACAGCCTGGACCTCAGGCTGAAGACCGATGTGGACCCCGAGAACCCCTCGGTGGGCTGGAAGAGGATCGACACCAACGGCCCGCTGGTGCTCACAGAGTTCACCATCGGACAGCTGGACGAGAAGCTAGAGTACGACTTCAAGGTGTCCGCCCAGAACCAGATGGGCTGGGGACGCCACGCCTACCTTAAGGAATCCGTGTCCCCCAAGGAGATCATTGGTAAGAACTGACATTCAATACGATAAAAGTCTGTTTCCAGCTCATAGAGTCCTGTTGTGAACCGGGAAATGTTGAGGACCCCAATTTGCCAAAATGAATAGTAGAAACATAGAAACTGCCGGATGCTAACCTGCATGTTGGGTAATTTGCAAAATTAGCATTCATTAGCATATGCAGACAATAGTTAAGGGTTAACTCCGGTTTGGACAGTTTTAGAGTGGTGTCTGGTGTTATTGAGGACGCTGAATCCATTTCTGAAATGTTCAGCATCAGAAATGGCAGTTTTAACCAGAAAGTGGCCATATTTGTCCTCTCTGTGTGCTGATTTTGATGATTTTTTGGTCGATTTAACTCAATATAGTTAACTGTATCACTGCAGATAGCCTTATGTGGGCATTGTCAGTGAAACTGGGAAACAAAGCATGGTGTTTTTGCAACTTCAGTATAGAGCACTTTGATGTTTAAGGGGTAGACATTAAGGGAAACACTTTCTGTTTATGATCTCACATCCTGGTAACCTCTCTCCTGTGTTTCCTGCTGCAGAGGCTCCAGAGATCGACCTGGATGCCAGTCTGAGGAAGGGTCTGTCTGTGAGGGCCGGCTGCCCCATCAGGCTCTTCGCCGTCGTCAGAGGACGACCCTCGCCTAAGGTCACGTGGAAACGCCTCGGCGTGGACAACGTGATCCGCCGTGGACATGTGGACCAGGTGGACAGCATGTCCTTCCTCGTCATCCCCGAAAGCACCAGAGAGGATTCTGGGAGATACTCGCTGACTCTGTCTAACTCGGCCGGAGAGAAGGCCGTGTACGTCCGCGTCAAAGTCCTCGGTGAGAAACATAACAACACATTTATCCACAACCAACATTTTACTTAATCATGCTATAACACCCATGTTTAGTTTTAGACAGTTTGATTGCTGTATTCATGAAACTGTCCCACAATGTTCTAATATTTTATAGTATATACATTTAGTAAACACCAAGGAAAATGGACGTCTTCATCTGAACTTATTTTTAGGAATATACAAATGTAATAATAACGTCCAAAAAATGCGGGAACTTTTAAAGGCTGTTACGTACAACATTTTGAACATATTACAAAAAGAGGTGTTATTACACAATGAGATTTTTTTACATCTCTTTAAAAGAAAACCTGTCTGATCAAAGCATATCTGAATCCCCCCTCGCAGACACCCCCGGCCCTGTTGGCGGCCTGGAGGCAACGAACATCACAAAGACGAGCGCGCAGCTGTCATGGCTGCCGCCCGATAACGACGGTGGAAGCCAGATCCTGAACTACATCGTGGAGAAGCGCGAGGTGGACCGGAAGACATGGAACAAGTGCATCGAGGACCTGAGGAAGACCAGCTTCAAGGTGTCCAACATGACGCCCGGCATTGAGTACTACTTCAGAGTCACCGCCTGCAACCAGTACGGCATCGGAGTTCCGCAGGACTCGCCCAAATCCTACCTGGCCGTCGACCCCATCAGTGAGTAGAAAACCTTATCATTCTGAGACATGCACAGGAAAATAAGACTTCAATTATTATCATTGTTTCTGTGAATGAGAAGACTTTAATCTAATGTGTAGATATGTATATCCATACGTCGTACATATAGTGAACGTTTTCTAGTTTATTTTTAAATGTTTGCCCCCAGGTAAACTAAAAGCTGCTGTGTTCCTCTCCCTCTGTGTTCTTTCCTTTATCTTACCTAACCTCCGCACTCCCCTCCCCCCCAGGTGAGCCAGACCCCCCGAAGAAGATGGACGTGTTGGACATCACGAAGAACAGCGCCACGCTGGGCTGGCTGAGGCCGCTCAGAGACGGCGGGGCCAAGATCAACGGCTACGTAGTGGACTACCAGGCGGAGGGCGCCGCAGAGGACAAGTGGACGCCGTACTCCGTGGTGAAAGACATGAGCATCGTGGTGGTGGGCCTGAAGGAGAACACCAAGTACAAGTTCAGGGTCGCTGCCAGGAACTCAGTGGGGGTCAGTCTGGCCCGCGAGGCCGAAGGGATCTTCGAGGTCAAAGAGCAGCTCAGTGAGTACAACACACACCTCAGACTATAGAGAAACCTGGAGATGAGACAGCATTATGAGTCTTAAAGACCCCGAGATGAGTCAGCAATATGAGTCTTAAAGACCCAGAGATGAGTCAGCAATATGAGTCTTAAAGACCCCGACATGAGTCAGCAATATGAGTCTTAAAGACCCCGACATGAGTCAGCAATATGAGTCTTAAAGACCCCGAGGTGAGTCAGCAATATGAGTCTTAAAGACCCCGACATGAGTCAGCAATATGAGTCTTAAAGACCCCGAGGTGAGTCAGCAATATGAGTCTTAAAGACCCCGAGGTGAGTCAGCAATATGAGTCTTAAAGACCCCGAGGTGAGTCAGCAATATGAGTCTTAAAGACCCCGACATGAGTCAGCAATGTGAGTCTTAAAGACCCCGAGGTGAGTCAGCAATATGAGTCTTAAAGACCCCGACATGAGTCAGCAATGTGAGTCTTAAAGACCCCGAGGTGAGTCAGCAATGTGAGTCCTGAAACCCTGCCATGAGTCGGCAGTGTGAGTCTTAAAGACCCTGAGGTGAGTCAGCAATATGAGTCTTAAAGACCCCGAGGTGAGTCAGCAATATGAGTCTTAAAGACCCCGACATGAGTCAGCAATGTGAGTCTTAAAGACCCCGAGGTGAGTCAGCAATGTGAGTCCTGAAACCCTGCCATGAGTCGGCAGTGTGAGTCCTAATACTTAATACAAGAGTTAGCCCTTCCTGTTCCCTCTTCTCTCATTGTCTCATATGCTGATGAAAATAAAGCTTCTTCTTGAACATGTCATATATTTAGTTTTCTTGAGGGACCTTTGAGTAACTGTTGTCCTTCCTCTCCCTGCAGTGGCTCCGAAGGTCATGACTCCGGACATCGTGTCGGTGCGAGCCGGATCTAAGATGGTTCTGGAGGCCATCGTGGCCGGGAAGCCCGCTCCCTTCTGCAAGTGGAAGCAGGGCAACGAGGACGTGCTGACCTCCGACCGCCTGTCCGTGGTAAAGACGCTCACCAGCTGCACCCTCATCACCAAGAACGTGAAGCGGGAGGACAGCGGCTACTACAGCCTGTCCGCAGAGAACAGCAGCGGAAGGGTCAACCAGATCATCAAGGTCACCGTCATGGGTCAGTAACACCAGTCCTAATATGGGAATATCACTGGGAATATTCAGGAATAACAAACTGTGTCAAAGGGAAAGCAGCTTCAAAAAGGGACTATATTTGAGAAAATTCAGAAAACAAAAATGAAAAAAGTCAGATTTTTTCCAAAAATCTAAATTTTGGAAGGAAAAATCTATATGTTGAGAAAAAAAAAAAAAGAAAAGGCAATTTCTTTTTATAAAAATCCCAAAAAAATGTTGAAAAAGTCAGACATTTTGAAAAAATAAATCTGAATTTGGAGAAAAAGTTAAAACTCAACATTTTGAGATTTTTGAGAAAAAGTTGGCGGCCATTAAAAAAATGGGCAAAAAGTCAGAATGTATTTATGGTAATTCATAACTCGTACATTACCGCTTCTCCCTGTCCCTGCAGATATCCCCGGGCCCCCCGAGGCCCCCCTGGAGGTGACGGAGGTGGATGTGGACGGATGCACCCTGCTTTGGGGGTCGCCCCAGGAGGACGGAGGCAGCAACATCACCAACTACATCGTGGAGAAGTGTGACGTGAGCCAGGGAGACTGGACCATGCTCACCTCCTCCTGCACCAAGACCAGCTTCAAGGTCCTCAAGCTGTGTCTGGGCAAAGAGTACGGCTTCAGGGTCCGCGCAGAGAACAGGTTCGGCGTCTCAGCGCCCATCTACTCCGAGAAGATGATCGCCAGGTGTCCGTTCGGTGAGTCCGGGACAAGGTTTATAAAGCTTTGTAGGGAACTGCAGGAATATCGAGTCAGCATTACGAGTCTTAAAGCAAAACACATTTTGGCATTATCAGCCCTAAAACCCTGAATTCAGTCTGCAGTATGAACTGTAAACTGTGATATGAGTCAGCATTTATGTCCTGAAACTCAGAAGTGAGTCTGAATTCATTTAAAATCTGCAGTTTTACAGCTCTAACTGTTAACTCCCCCCCCCCCACAGACCCCCCCAGCGAGCCCCTGAATCTGCAGATCAACAGGATCAACAAGGACTACGTCATCCTGTCCTGGGAGCGCCCCAGCAGCGATGGAGGCTCCCCTCTGACAGGATTCGTCATCGAGAAGAAGGAGCGTAACAGCCTGCTGTGGACGAGGGCCAACGAGTCGTTGGTGAAGGCCACGCAGTACACGTGCACCGGGCTGATGGAGGGCGTGGAGTACATCTTCAGGGTGGCTGCGCTCAACATGGCCGGACAGGGGAAACCCTGCAAGCAGACCGACATCATCATCGCCAGGACCGCCATCGGTACGAGACACTCACACTTCATCTTTCTTTCAAGCTCGAGACCCAGAGGAGCATTCACCGGCATTGTTTCAATGCTGGGGAAAAAGACGCTTATTCTAAAAAAGTGGGGGGAAAAAAAGTCATATTTTTGAGACACTACTTTTTTGGTTTAGTTATTTTTCTCTACCACTTCCTTAAGAGAGTAATACCAGGTAGAATCCCTGGGCCAGAGACATTTCCACACATTCAAATGTGGAGAGTAGAGTTGGGGTTTCCGTGTCAGTGGAAGGAGTAAGAAAAGAAAAGAAAACACTATCGAAAGGCCAGTTTTCTGTTAACACGATATAAGCAGGATATTATTTACATCAAGTGTGCATGGGAGGGAATATTTAATTAAATATAAAATGTAGAGTGTTTTTCTTTACATTTGTACTTTTACACCGACCTTCTTCACTGTTCAGACTAACTAACCGTGTGTCCCCCCCCCCACACAGAGCCCCCCGGTAAGCCCGAGGTGATGGACGTGACGAAGCACTCGGTGTCTCTGGTGTGGAGCCGCCCGACGAACGACGGCGGCAGCAAGCTGATCGGATACTACATGGAGTACATGAAGCTGCCGGAGGAGAAGTGGACGCGCTGCAACGCCAACTGCATGAACATCCAATCAGAGAGCTACACGGTGAGCGGGCTGGAGGAGGGCCAGCAGTACCAGTTCAGGGTCATCGCCAGGACCGCCATCAACACCAGCCTGCCCTCCGAGCTGTCGGACAAGATCCCCGTCATCGCAGAGCACGGTACGAACTCTACCAACTATCATTCATTAACACTTATCCTTAAAGGGAAGACAGGCCCCTTACGGGAAACTGATTGGTCGGAGCAAAGTACGAACTCTGAGCATTCAGTTTTCGATTATATGAATTATTATTAATATTATTCTCATCATCATATTAACAGTTTTCCTCAATGGAGAGACCAGACCCTTTCTCGTCATAAGCTTCCTTAAAGCATAAAGTTACTACATGGGGAGTTTTATTTTGAAAAACAAATCTCATCTTAAGTTTTTAGTGAGTGTGCAATCACTCTATGGTGCTTTTATTTTGAAAAACAAGCCTGGCCTTTACTTCCTGTAAGGATAAAGTGATTTTTTAAAGTTTTTTATTTGAATTGAAATGCCTCATGCTTCACATCTTACTTTATATCAGGAAAACACAGACTCTTCCTGTGCTCCCCGTACAGTTACTCTATGGGGCTTTTATTTTGAAAAATCAGACTTCGGAAAGACTTTGAATGCAGGACTTTTACTTGTAACAGAGTATTTTAAATGCATTTTTGCTACTTTTGTTTAAGTTAAAAGTCTGAGTACTTAATAAAGAACCATTCCCCCTCCTCTTGGTGCAGTCCCCCCCCGCGTGGACCTGGGTCTGGATATGAAGAACCTGATCGTGGTGAAGGCCGGAGAGAACGTGTCCATGGACGCCGAGGTGTTCGGCAAACCGATGCCCAAAGTGACCTGGATGAAGGACAGCGCTGTGGTGCACGTGGAGGGCATGAAGATGAGCCAGAAGAAGCACCACTACATGCTGGACCTGTTCTGCGTCACCAGGAAAGAGTCCGGTGACTACAGCATCAACGCAGAGAACCCAGCGGGTCCAAGTACGCCACCATCAAGGTCAAGGTGCTCGGTGAGTCAAGAGGTCTTCAGAGGGTCTTTTACAGGATAAGTTTGGAATAGATGAGATTTGAGCTCCTTGTCATTGCTAGTACTAAAACAACGAAATGCAGTTAGCATCTAACCGTTGGAGGCGTGTGGCGCAGTGGATAAAAGCCTCTAACAAGTGACATGTAATGTAACCAGACAGTGCAAAACAGTAAGAGAAAAGTCAATCACTGGGTATATGATAGGATACGATAGGATAATACTTTAATGGTCAGATCAAGTCTGAAATGTGTTGTTCAGGGTTCAGACAGGAGATAGCTGAGGGTAGAGAGTTTCCTGTAGCGCCTCCTAGAGGACAGGAGATGTGTGGTAGGGAATATGTGAGAGATGGGGTCTTTGAGCAGTATTAGTGTTGACCTGCAGCGCCTCCTAGAGGACAGGAAATGTGTGGTAGGGAATATGTGAGAGATGGGGTCTTTGAGCAGTATTAGTGTTGACCTGCAGCGCCTCCTAGAGGACAGGAAATGTGTGGTAGGGAATATGTGAGAGATGGGGTCTTTGAGCAGTATCAGTGTTGACCTGTAGCGCCTCCTAGAGGACAGGAAATGTGTGGTAGGGAATATGTGAGAGATGGGGTCTTTGAGCAGTATCAGTGTTGACCTGTAGCGCCTCCTAGAGGACAGGAAATGTGTGGTAGGGAATATGTGAGAGATGGGGTCTTTGAGCAGTATTAGTGTTGACCTGATAATGTGAGAGATTTAAGAGGATTAACGAGGCTCCTCCCCCTCCTGCAGATAAATCCGGCCGCCCCGCCAGTTGGACATTTTGAAAAGTCAAAATGTTTATAGAAGTCAGAATTTAAGAAAAGTCAGCATTTTGCGAAAAATTCTAAATGTTAAGAGAAAAGTCAGAAGTTATTCATAACTCCCGTCATACTGAAGAATCCTTACGGTACAGTCAGAGCACCGGGTCTACTTCAGGAACAGA
>NC_136904.1:95040321-95098339 GCF_949606895.1 Notothenia rossii | reverse complement strand
GGGGGGATGAGGCTAGAATACATGATCTGAGACATGTTTTTAGGTCTGAGACCTATAATATATGCCTAACAATAGTATAATAGGCGACCCTTTAAGCAAAATACAAATCCCACTTTGACGTTTAAAAGGTGCAATTTCTTTCCCTATGAACTATGAGAATAATGCTTAATATGACCCTTTATTCCTGCAGACCCCCCTGGTCCTCCTGCCTTCCCGAAGGTGGTGGGACTCGACCCGCTCCTCCGTCAGCCTCAGCTGGACCAAGCCGGCGTACGATGGCGGCTGCGAGATCATCGGCTTACCTGGTGGAGTGTAAGCGTGTGGACGGAGAACACTGGAAACAAGTGCAACATCCCCAAGAAGCTGCAGGAGACGCGCTTCCTGGCGACCGGACTGATGGACGACGCAGAGTACCAGTTTCAGGGTCATCGCTGTCAACAAGATCGGCTTCAGCGAGCCCAGCGAGGTCCCCCGGGAAACCACACGCCCAAAGACATCCTGAGTAATTACACATCAATACTGTTTTTTACACCATTGTTAGTTTTTAGATATTCAGATAAGTGTTCTGTCCTCCACTGGAAGCTATACAGAGGTGGGAAGTAACTAAGTACATTTACTCAAGTTACTGTACTTAAGTACAATTTTGAGGTACTTTACTTGAGTATTTCAATGTTATGTTACTGTGTAGTTTCTACTCCACTACAGTTTCAGAGGTACATGGTACAATATCTGAGTACTTCTACTTTTTACTAAAGTACCAGATCTGAGTACTTGTCCCCACCTCTGAAGCTGTAGCTGTTCTCTTTAATAATAATAATAATAATAATAATAATAATAATAATAATGCATTCGATTTTTGATAGCGCTTTTCAAACAGTCAGAAAAAGTACAAAGAGAACAAAAAACATAAACAGTAGTCCTTGTGCAAGTGCAGTGTGTGGGTTGGGGGGGGTGCTGATCAGAGTTTGAAAGCTACAGTGAATAAGTGAGTTTTGAGAGATGTTTGACCCTTGCATTAACCCCCCTCCCCCTTCCCCCCCTGCAGTCGCCCCTGAGGCGGAGCTGGATGCTGACCTGAGGAAGGCTCTGGTCCTGAGGGCGGGAGTCACCATGAGGGTCTACGTCCCTCTGAGGGGCCGGCCCGGCACCCAAAGTGACGTGGTCCAAGGCGGACGCCAACCTGAAGGACCGGGAGGTTCTGATCAAGACGTCGGAGTGGGACACGCTGCTGATGATCGAGGACGTGAACAGATACGACGCCGGGAAGTACATCCTGACTCTGGAGAACAGCAGCGGCTCCAAGAGCTACACCATCGTGGTCAAAGTGCTCGGTGAGGAGATGCACATTGTTATGGTGTTAGAGGGGAGGGGGAGCTGGGTTCAAATGGAGGTCAATAGAAAGGTTTAAAGGTGGCTTCCTGACGCTCATCTCTGCAACGCATTAAAAACACGAGTCACTCAAAACATAACAAATGGGTTGTAGTCGCGCTTAGAGATGCATCATGAACTCACTCGAAATACATAAACATACTTACACGGGTCAAAAGCATACTCATAAATAAAGTGTGATAAATATTCTAAGACTCAATTTTAAACATAATTGAATGGTTCAAAACAGAATCTGATTACTTAACTATGATTTCACAGAGATATAAATCAGGATGTTTCCCCCTCTGTTACGGGCATCTCCAACCTGGTTCTTTATACCCCTCCCCCCCTCAGATTCCCCCAGCCCCCCCCTGAACCTGACAGTGAAGGAGACTTCAAAGACCCATGTCTCCATCACCTGGGACGCCCCCCTGCTGGACGGCGGCTCCCCGGTGAAGAGCTACGTGGTGGAGAAGCGTCTGGCGGACAGGAAGGCCTGGACCTGCGTGGCCCCCACCTGCCACAAGATCTCCTACAGGGTGACGGGCCTGGAGGAGGGGCAGGCGTACTGCTTCAGGGTGCTGGCCGAGAACGCGTACGGCATCGGGGAGGGCTGCGAGACCGCCGGCAGCGTGCGGGCCTCAGGTAACACACCAGGGTTCACAGTGGAGAAATATCTATGGTTCTTTTCATTAATTTTATTATCAGCCTTAATATGATTATTATGTTTGTTATTCTATTTGTATTTTCAATCATTTTCATTTCTTTTTTTTTGTTTAATAACTATCTGGACTATTTTTTTGTAAATATGTAAAAATGTAAAATGTGCGATAAAAGTAAAGAGATAGTGTTTTAGTCTACATTAACTCCTCTTGTTTACCACAAACGTCATGTTGAGTCTGAACCCCTCTGCCCCCCCCCCCTGCAGAGCAACCGGGCCCCGTGGCAGAGTTCAAGGCCACCAAGACCACGAAGGACTGCATCGCGCTGGCCTGGAAGAAACCGCTGGTCGACGGCGGCAGCTTCGTCACGTCTTACATCCTGGAGCAGAGCGGGGGCGAGGACAAGTGGACGGAGATCCTGAAGGGCAAGACCACCTCCCACACCATGGGGGGGCTCACAGAGGGCACCGAGTACCTGTTCAGGGTCAAGGCCCTCAACCAGTCTGGGGAGGGACCACCATGCGAGCTCACCGTTATCGCCAAGGACCAGTTCGGTAAGAAACAACGATTTCATTGAATGTATTATATGACGGAGGGGGGAAAGAAAAGATGCTCACATGTGTTTAGGAATATGGATAATGAGTGATTGACAGAAGATGTTATTTTGATTATTTATTATTATTTTTATTTGATTTAATTTAAATATGGATATTTGCAGCTTATCTTTGTTTTATGTCATATTTCAAGTAAATTATCCAGAATTTCGAAACTGGGAAAACTGGAAATGTATGTAAATGAGCAATTATTAAAAGATATATACATATTCAAACGTACAAAATTGGAAAACCTGGCTTTACCCAAATTTCAGATCTCTTTTTCTGAAAATACGTTATTAAAATTACAAATAAAGCATTCTTGATTGACAGTAAAATAATCTATGTACAACTCTTTTCAAAATTGCTGATTAACCCCAATTGTACTTTTAGACTGCTGCAATATTTAAATGTCACGCAGAGATTGTCCTGGAGACAGTGTGGTGCAGATGTTTCCTGTTAATCTAACGTTGACTCTTTGTACCGCAGTGCTGCCTGACTGCAATCTTAGTGCCCTGCATGACGGCTGCTGCGTGGTGAAGGAGGGCAGCACCACCCGCATCAACATCCCGCTCATCGGCGCCCCCATCCCCACCGTCACCTGGAAGAAGGGTGACACAGGGATCGGCGACACCGGCAGGATGTGTGTGGAGTCGTCTACGGGCGTCACCACGCTGCTGATCAGAGACTGCCAGAGAGGAGACGCCGAGACCTACAAAATCCACGTCCGCAACAGCGCCGGCTCCAAGGAGTGCAAGTTCACCGTGAAGGTGGTGGGCAAACCCGGCATCTGCACCGGACCCATCAAGTTCGACGAGATCACGGCCGACGGCATCTCGCTGGAGTGGGGCCCGCCCACAGATGATGGTGGCGCGGAGGTGTCCAACTACATCGTGGAGAAGAGAAGGACCACGGACAACAAGTGGGCCACGGTTGCATCCGCTATTCAGAAGACCAGCATGAGGGTGATCCGGCTGCACGAAGGCGTGGAGTACATCTTCAGAGTGTTCGCAGAGAACAAGTACGGGGTGGGCGAGTGCCTGAGGTCCGAGCCCGTCATCGCACAGCATCCCTTCAGTGAGTATCACGTCCTTTGGGTTATCGTGCCTCCATAACACATCTTCTTTTGAGATGTGTGGAAAGAAAACATCCATTATGCACCATCAGGAGTTCCTTCTACTAACTTTGTCTATTTGTGTATGTAGTGTCTTCCCTTAAGGAACTACGTTTCGAGGCGACTTTCTAACATTACATCTGAAGAATGTAACCTGGCACAAGACTTTAACGAGTCTCTGTGGTTTATTCCTTATTCCTTTCCTAATTCTTCCACCTGCCTTTCTTTTTCCGCTCCCTGCAGATGTTCCCGAGGCTCCTGCTCCTCCAGTAATAGTAGAAATTCGCCATGAGATGGCCATGTTGACCTGGATGGATCCAAAGGAAACCGGTGGATCCCCAATTACTGGTAAAACTTAGCCTCTACTGTCTCCCTTTACAGCCTAAACATGAAACATAACCGATGTATGTGATATAAATCAGTTTAATAGCATTGTCCTGATCAGAGCTTGTGGGTTCTCTGCAGGGTTCCACGTGGAGTTTAAAGAGAGGAACAGCCTGATGTGGAAGCGAGCGACGAAGACCCCTCTGAGACTGAGGGACTGCAGAGTCACCGGCCTGATCGAAGGACTGGAGTATGAGTTCAGAGTGATGGCCATGAACATGGCCGGCCTCGGCAGACCAAGCAGGGTCACAGAGGCTGTGGTTGCCCTTGATCCTATTGGTGAGTTTAGCAGCTTCTATTTGTTTCCTCTCTTAGAGTGACAACAACATTCTTCTTGTTATTAGAATACTGAATATTGAGTGGGAAAACTAAAAATGCTGTTTTTACGCTTTTTTCTGGAGTTCTCAGGTCTTCTCAGGGGGCTCCAGACTGTTTTAGGGAAACCCACAGTCTTAGACTTTGAAACACTTTTTAACACCTTTACTTTTTGTCCTGTCAGATCCTCCTGGTAAGCCTGAAGTGATCAGCATCACCAGGAACACGGTCACTCTCATGTGGACCGCTCCCAAATATGATGGCGGCCACAAGTTGACCGGCTACATGGTGGAGAAGTTAGAGGCTGGTGGCAAGGCCTGGTTGAAGGCCAATCACGTCAACATCCAGGGCTGTGCCTTCACCGTGACCGACCTGACGGAGGGAGCTCAGTATCAGTTCTTGGTCAAGGCCAAGAACTCTGCTGGAGCTATCAGTGTTCCTTCAGAGACCACTGAGCTCGTGGCTTGCAGGGATGAATATGGTAAGCTGAGCAGTAAACTTAGTAAGGTAGTTCAAAACAAGTGCAATCTTTTTTATTTAAATTCAACTCAATCCTCCCTCCGCAGAGCCCCCGACCATCACTATTGACCCGGACATGAAGGACGGCGTTTCAGTGAAGGCAGGGGACACCATCGTGATCAGAGCCTCCAAGATTTTGGGCAAACCTCTCCCCACTTCTGCGTGGTCAAAGGGAGGCCGTGAGTTTAAGAGCTCTGAGATCGTCTCCATCACCACAACCCCCACCTCCTCCACTCTGTCAATCAAGTACGCCAGCCGGAAGAACACCGGAGAGTACACCATCACCGCCAGCAACCCCTTCGGCATTAAGGAAGAACGCGTGAAGGTGAAGGTCCTCGACGTGCCCGGACCTCCAGGCCCCATTGAAGCCAGTAACATTTCCGCTGAGAAGTGCACTCTGACATGGCTGCCACCAGACGAGGACGGAGGCTTCTCCATCAAGTCCTACACCCTGGAGAAGAGAGAGACCAGCCGCCTGCAGTGGACCAAGCTAGCAGAAAACCTCATGGACTGCAGACATATAGCTGCCAAACTGATCAAAGGCAACGAGTACATCTTTAGAGTATGTGCCGTGAACCAGATTGGCACTGGTGACGCCAACCAATCTGGTCCAGTAAAAATGATTGACAGCTTCCGTAAGTTTACATGTTTTTTGTGTTTATATCTCTATGATGTTTTATTAATGGAACTAAAGGATTGAGTAATTCAAGGCATACCTGACACATGCTCTTTGTTTGTGTCCCCAGGTGCACCAGGACCACCCTCAATCCCAGAGGTTGATAACATCAGTAGGAATGCTGTCACCATTTCATGGAGGAGACCAGTACAAGACGGTGGAAGTGACATTAGAGGATATAGTGTAGAGAGGAAAGAGAGGAAAGGAATGAGATGGGTGAGGGCCTCCAAGAGGACAGTCCCTGACCTGCGTTTTAAGGTGCAAGGCCTGACTGAAGGAGTAGAGTATGAGTTTAGAGTGACTGCAGAGAACAAGGCTGGATTTGGGGAGCCAAGTGAGCCATCGGCATCTGTGATGACCAAAGACATTGTCTGTAAGTAAAACTTGACTTATCAAATCATTCAGAATTCAATTTAAAGTTGCATACGCCGAAAAGTCCCATCATCGAGCACTTACTTTCCATTTTTTTAAATACTGCTTTTTCTTGTTGATTAGATCCCCCTGGACCTCCATCCAACGCCAGACTCACAGACACCACAAAAACCACAGCTTCCTTAGCCTGGGGCAAACCCCACTATGATGGCGGTCTTGAAGTAGATGGATATACTGTTGAGTACAAAAAGGAAGGTCATGATGACTGGGAGGTTGAGACACCGTATCCAGTGAAAGTTACAGAATACGTTATTGGCAAACTTCAGAAAGGAGGGAAATACTACTTCAGGATTATCGCTGTAAACTCAGAGGGAGTTGGTGAGCCTGCAGAGATTGAGAACGTGACTGAACTGGTGGACCAAGAGTCGCTGCCAGACTTTGAGCTGGATGCTGAATGCAGGAGAACCCTGGTGGTCAGATGCCGTGCTTCAATCCGGTTGTTTGTACCAATCAGAGGTCGTCCCGTTCCTGAAGTAACCTGGAGCAAAGATGATAGCAACCTGAAACAACGTGCACACATCGACACCACAGAGTCCTACACCCTCCTGGTTGTTCCTGACTGCACCAGATACGATGCTGGAAAGTACAACCTTTGCCTTGAGAATGTTGCCGGAAAGAAGACAGGCTTTGTTAATGTGAAGGTTTTGGACACACCAGGACCACCAGTTAACGTCATACCTAGAGAGATCACTAAGAACAGCATCACCCTCCAGTGGGAGATCCCCATTATCGACGGTGGTTCTAAGATCCATAGATACGTTATTGAAAAGAGAGCGGCCACCAAGAAGGCCTACACAGTGCTCAGCACTACATGGCAGAAGTGTTCCTTCAAGTTTACAGACCTTGAGGAGGGAGCATACTACTACTTCCGTATCTCTGCTGAGAATGACCTGGGCATAGGCGAACCCGCTGAATCCCCTGAGCCAATCAGGGTGTCCGAGTCCCCCTCTGCACCAGAGAACTTGTACGTCACTGATGTGACAGCTGACAGCGCCAGCCTGTCATGGACCAAACCCCTGCACGATGGTGGCAGCTTGATCACTGGATACGTTATTGAATCCCAGAAGAAAGATGGGGAGTGGGTCCATGCAGCCGCCATCAAGGCTCTGGATTACACTGTCACAGATCTGGTCGAGGGTGCAGAATATACATTCCGCATTATGGCCGTCAATGCATCAGGCAGGAGCGACCCACGTGAGAGCAGGCCTGCCATTATCAAAGAGCAGACTTCAGCTCCTTCCTTTGACCTGCGTGGAATCTACCAGAAGACGGTCATTGCCAAGGCAAGGGACCGCCTCAAGGTGGAGATTCCTGTTCTTGGCAAACCCAGACCTGTGGTTTCCTGGAAGAAGGGAGAAATAGCGCTCAAGGAGACACAAAGAATCAACGTTGAAACCACACCAACATTAACTATCCTGAACATCGGTGAGATCAAGAGGAGCGATGGAGGCCCGTATTCCGTGACTGGAAAGAACATGCTGGGTACAGTGACTGAGACAATCACAGTCCTGGTTCACGACATTCCCGGTCCTCCCACTGGACCCATCAAGCTGGAGGAAGTCTCATGTGATTATGTTCTCATGTCTTGGGAGGCACCGGAGAATGACGGAGGTGTTCCTATCAACAACTATATTGTTGAAATGAGGGACACTACTGGTACTTCCTGGATGGAGCTGGCAGCAACAGTTATCCGCACAACATTCAAGGCAGCCAAACTCAACACTGGAACAACATATCAGTTCCGTGTCAAGGCCCAGAACAGATATGGCATTGGAGCATGCATTGTCTCTGAGCAAGTGGTTGCTGCCTATCCATTTGATGTGCCGGGCCAGCCAGGCACTCCTGTGGTCACATCTTTCAACAAGGATGCAATGACTCTGAGCTGGAATGAGCCTTCCTCTGATGGAGGCAGTGTCCTCATTGGCTATCATGTCGACAGAAAAGAGAAAAACAGCATTCTGTGGCAGAGGATTAGCAAAGGTCCTGTTGTTGGAAATATCTTCAAATCAACCGGACTTGTTGATGGAATTGCATATGAACATCGTGTTACTGCTGAAAACATGGCCGGTCTCAGTAAACCAAGCAAACCCTGTGAAGCTGTGTATGCTTTGGACCCAGTCGACCCACCAGGCAGACCTGTGGCACTGAATGTCACCAGACATGAGGTGACTGTGTCATGGACCAGACCGGAGGGAGATGGTGGATTCTCCATCACTGGATACACAATAGAGAAGAGAGAGATGCCCAACGGACGCTGGCTCAAAGCCAACTTCAACAACGTCCTAGAAACCATCTACACTGTCAGTGGTCTGATTGAAGATGCTACTTATGAGTTCCGTGTGTTTGCCAGAAATTCAGCTGGAGCTCTTAGCGCTCCATCCCAGTCATCGGAGGCAATTACATGCAGAGATGACCTGGAAGAACCCAGGCTTGATGTTGACTCATCATATAGCAGCACTATTGTTGTGATGGCAGGAGAGTTGTTCAAGCTGGAGGCCAATGTTACTGGCAGGCCACTTCCATCTCTGGTATGGACCAAGGAAGGAAAGGAGCTTTTGGATACAGGCAAGCTGGAGATAAAGTCAACTGATTTCCACACAGTTCTTACAAACAAAGATTCCCTGAGGAAGGACGGAGGTGTCTTTATTCTGACTGCCAGCAATCCTGCAGGCTTTGCCAAGTTCACCTTCAATGTCAAGGTGCTGGACAGACCCGGACCACCAGACTCCCTCACTGTTACTGACGTCGCTGCTGAGAAATGTGTCCTTAACTGGCTGCATCCATCACATGATGGCGGCGCCAAGATCGAGTACTTTGTCATACAGAGGCGAGAGACAAGTAGGTTGGCATGGACAAATGTGGCCACGGAACTTCAGGCAAACAGGTTCAAGGTCACTAAGCTTCTGAAGGGCAATGAATATGTCTTCAGAGTCATGGCTGTTAACAAATATGGCGTGGGTGAGCCCCTGGAGTCTCAAGCTATCATCTGCACAAACCCCTATGTCCCCAGCGATCCCCCACAGCAGCCTGAAGTCACCACCATTACAAGGGACTCCATGGTTGTCTGCTGGGAACGCCCTGAACACGATGGAGGCAGCAGATTGAACACCTACATTATTGAGAGAAGGGATAAGAGTGGCATGCGCTGGGTGAAATGCAACAAGAGGACTGTCACTGACCTGCGTTTCAAGGCCTCGGGCCTCACACCAGGACATGAATATGAATTCAGAGTTTTTGCAGAAAACAATGCTGGTCTAAGTCAGCCTAGTCCCTCCAGTCCATTTTACAAAGCCGAAGACACCATTTTCCAGCCTGGACCTCCAGGGAACCCAAGAGTGCTGGACACAACCAAATCCTCCATCACCCTTGCCTGGAACAAGCCTGTATATGATGGTGGTTCTGAAATCACTGGTTACATTGTGGAGACCTGCCTGCCTGAGGAGGATGAGTGGACAATACACACTCCCAAGAAGGGATGGACAGCCACTTCCTTCACTATTATCAACTTGAAGGAAAACGAAGACTACAAAATAAACATATGTGCCACTAATTGTGAGGGAGTTGGAGAGCCCGCTGCTGTTCCTGGAACCCCCAAGGCTGAAGACAGACTGCTTGCTCCAGAGATTGAACTAGGAGCAGAGCTGCGTAAGGTTGTTGCCATCAGAGCCTGTAGCACACTCAGACTCTTTGTTCCTATTAAGGGCAGACCTGTGCCTGAAGTGAAATGGTCGAGGGAGCATGGAGAATCCCTGGATAAAGCCATGATTGAAATCACCTCATCATTCACCACTCTTCAGGTAGAAAATGTTGACAGGTTTGATGCAGGCAAGTACCTGGTAACTGTAGAGAATGCCTCAGGAAGCAAGACAGCCTATGTTAATGTCAGGGTGCTCGACACTCCTGGAGCCGCTCAGAATCTGATCGTCAAAGATATCACTAGAGATTCAGTTTCCCTCGTTTGGGATGCACCACTCATTGATGGTGGCTCCAGAGTTCGTAACTACATTGTGGAGAAGCGTGAATCAAACAGAAAGGCTTACTCAACAGTCTGTGCTAGCTGTCATAAGTCTAGTTGGAAAATAGGAGACCTTGAGGAAGGAAAGATGTACTTCTTCAGAATCCTGGCTGAGAACGAATACGGCGTTGGCCTCCCAGTGGAGACTGTTGAACCACTTAAAGTGTCAGAGAAGCCTCTTCCACCAGGCAAAGTTACCCTTGTTGAAGTTACCAGCTCCAGCGTCTCACTATCTTGGGAAAAACCTGACCACGACGGTGGCAGCAGAATCTCAGGCTATATTGTTGAGATGCAGGGTAAAGGCAGTGAGAAGTGGACCCAGGTTATGGTGGTAAAGACCGCTTCGGCTGTTGTAACTGGCCTCACACGGGGAGAGGAGTATATGTTCCGCATCTCAGCCACTAATGAAAAGGGAGTAAGTGACCCACGTCCTCTTAGTGTGCCTGTGGTGGCTAACGACCTAGTTATCACACCAACCTTCAAAATGGTTTTCACCACATACAGTGTGCTAGCAGGAGATGATCTGAAGATAGATGTACCATATGCTGCATGTCCCAAGGCTACAGCAACTTGGCTCAAAGATGGCATTGCCCTTAAGGAGACAACAAGAGTTAATGCTGAAGCATCAGACAAAAACCTTCACCTGGTTATCAAGGAGGCTTGCAGAGATGATGTGGGCACATATACGATCAAACTGATCAACGCTGTTGGAGACGCATCCGCAGACATCAGTGTAGTTGTTCTAGATAAGCCTGGTCCACCAACCGGCCCAATTAAGCTGGATGAAGTCACTGCAGACAGCGTGGTCCTGTCCTGGAATCAACCAGAGTATGATGGTGGTTGTGCCATCAACAATTACGTTGTTGAGAAGAGAGATACATCTACCACAAACTGGCAGATTGTGTCAGCAACTGTGGCCAGAACCACTATCAAGGCAGCCCGTCTGAAGACTGGAATTGAGTATCAGTTCAGGATTGCTGCAGAGAACAGATATGGCAAGTCCTCAGTCCTGCTCTCTGAGACAATTGTTGCTCAGTATCCATTTGAATTGCCAAGCCCACCAAGTTCTGTTGAGGTCCAGTCAGCCACCAAGGAGAGCATGGTGGTTGTGTGGGGAAAACCCAGCACTGATGGTGGAAGCAAAATTCTGGGCTACCACTTGGAACTCAAAGAGAGAAACAGTTTAATGTGGGTGAAACAGAACAAACAAATAATCCCAGACACCAGATATAAGGCTGTTGGTCTTGAGGAAGGTATTGAGTATGAATTCAGAATCTATGCCGAGAACATTGTTGGCCTCAGCAAAGCCAGCAAACTGAGTGAAATGCAAGTGGCAAGAGATCCTTGTGACAGACCAGGAAAACCAGAGGCTGTCATTGTAACAAGAAGCCAAGTGACCCTCAGATGGACAAAACCTGAGTATGATGGTGGCATCATGATCACAGGCTATGTGGTTGAGAAGAAGGAAGGATCTGGCCGCTGGATGAAGGCCAGTTTCGCCAACGTCATTGAGACACAATTTGTTGTCACAGGACTTACTGAAGATCAGGTTTATGACTTCCGTGTCATCGCCAGGAATTCAGCAGGTGTCTTCAGCAAGCCCTCTGATACTACTGGGGAAATTACTGCCAGGGATGAGGTTGATCCACCCAAGATCGAATTAGAATCTAAATACTCCCAGGCTGTGGTTGTAAATGCTGGCGAGACATTCAGTCTTGAGGCTGCCGTCTATGGCAAACCTGTGCCCACAGTGACCTGGCTAAAGGAAGGTAAAAAGATGGCTGAAGCAGCACGCCTAGAGCTCAAGAACACAGACTTTAAAGCTCACATAACTGTGAAAGAAGCAATCCGTGTTGATGGAGGTCAGTACACCTTGCTGGTAAAAAATGTTGGAGGCGAGAAATCAGTAAACATCAATGTCAAGGTCCTGGACAGACCAGGTCCACCTGATGGCCCTATCTCCATCTATGGGGTCACCAATGAGAAATGCAGCATTGCCTGGAAATCTCCCCTCCAAGATGGAGGAAGCGATATTTCCCATTACATTGTTGAGAGGAGGGAAACCAGCAGACTGGTTTGGACAGCAGTTGAACAAAAAGTTCAGACACTGAACCTGAAAATCACAAAACTACTTCCTGGTAACGAGTACATCTTCAGAGTGATTCCAGTCAACAAATATGGAGTTGGTGAGCCTCTGGAATCTGAAGCCATGATTGCCAAAAATCCATTTGTCACTCCCACCGCACCAAAAGAGGTAGAAGTCTCCACAATCACCAAAGACTCCATGGTGGTGACCTGGGAGAGACCAACTAGTGATGGTGGAAACTCTATCCAGGGATACGTTGTTGAGAAACGTGACAAGGATGGTGTAAGATGGACCAGATGCAACAAGCGTACAGTTTGTGAGCTCCGCTTTAGAGTCACAGGGTTGCTTGAAAACCACAGCTATGAATTCAGAGTTTCTGCTGAAAATGCTGGAGGTGTTGGCACACCTAGTGAACCAACAGTGTATTACAAAGCATTGGATCCGATCTTCAAAGCAGGCCCACCAAACAACCCCAAGGTGGTGGACACATCCAGGTCCACTGTCTCCCTGACATGGGGTAAACCTATCTATGATGGGGGCTGTGAGATTCAGGCATACATTGTTGAGGCCTGCAATCAAATATCCGATGAGTGGGTTATCTGCACTCCTCCAACTGGAATCACAGAAACTAAGTTCACAGTAAAAAAGCTTCTGGAGAAGCACGAATACACATTCAGAGTGTGTGCTATCAACAAAGTTGGAGTTGGGGAGCATGCTGACGTTCCAGGGAAAATTCTTCTGGAGGAGAAGCTTGAAGCTCCTGATCTTGACCTTGATACTGATATGAGAAAGATGATCAACATAAGATCAGCAAGCACTCTCAGGCTGTTCGTTCCTGTGAGAGGTCGTCCAGCTCCTGAGGTGAAATGGGGCAAGGTTGAGGGCGAGATTAAGGAGACTGCCATGATTGACAATACAGGCAACTATGCTTCACTTGTCATTGAGAATGTTGACAGATTTGATACTGGCAAGTACACACTGACTGCAGAAAATGCCAGTGGAGTGAAGTCAGTATTCGTTAGTGTCAGAGTCCTGGACTCACCTGGTCCACCAGCTAACTTCATGGTGAAAGAGATTACCAAGAATTCTGTTACTCTCACATGGGAGCCTCCAATTCTGGATGGTGGTTCAAAGGTTAAGCACTATCTTGTTGAGAAGCGTGAGAGCACCAGGAAAGTCTATTCTACCATCACAACCTGCAACAAGATGACCTGGAAAGTTGAACCACTTCCAGAGGGTGGAATCTTCTTCTTCAGAGTCTTGGCTGAGAATGAATATGGTGTGGGTCTCCCTGCTAAAACTTTAGAGCCAGTTAAGATATCCGAGAAGCCTCAGCCGCCTGGTAAAGTCAGTGTTGTTGATGTCACTTCTAAAACTGTAACTCTCACCTGGGAGAAGCCTGAACATGACGGTGGCAGTAGAATCAACTACTATGAAGTCGAAATGTCAACTAAGGATAGTGAAGCTTGGTCTCTGTGTGCCAGTGGAAAGTCAATGGAGACTGTAGTAACAAACCTTCGCAAGGGAGAGGAGTACATTTTTAGAGTGATTGCCGTAAATGACAAGGGCAAAAGTGATGCCAGACAACTGGCTCAGACTGTCTTAGCTAAGGACCTTGTGATTGAGCCTTCTGTTAGACCCAAAATGAGCACCTACAGTGTCCAGGTGGGTTATGACCTCAAGATAGAGGTACCAACTGCTGGTCACCCAAAGCCTACCATCACTTGGACCAAGGATGGAGCAGCCCTTAAGCAGACCACCAGAGTCAATGTCACTGACTCTGCACGTACCACCACTCTCACCATAAAAGATGCAACAAGGGATGATGGAGGCATGTACAGCATCAATATTGCCAATGCCATGGCTTCCAAGGACGCCACTATTGAAGTGATAACCCTGGACAAACCTGGCCCAGCAACAGGCCCTGTCAAATTGGAAGATGTCAGTGCTGAGAGTTTAACTCTGACCTGGGAACCTCCTACATATACAGGTGGCTGCCCAATCTCCAACTATGTGGTTGAGAAGAGAGACACAACCACAACCAACTGGGTTGTTGTTTCTGCAACTGTGGCCAGAACAACTCTAAAAGTGGCCAATCTGAAGACAGGCAGTGAATATCAGTTCCGAATCTATGCTGAAAATAAATATGGAAAGAGCTATGCAATTGATTCAGAGCCTGTTTTGGCACAGTATCCGTTCCAGGAGCCTGGACCACCAGGAACACCATTTGTGTCTTTGTACTCTAAAGACTATATGGTGGTTGAGTGGCATAAACCTCCAACTGATGGAGGCAGTGCCATCTTGGGATACCATCTGGAGAGAAAGGAGAAGAACAGCATTCTTTGGACCAAGATCAACAAAATGCTAATCCAAGACTGCAGGTACAAATCTACTCCTCTTGAAGAAGGCATTGAGTATGAGTACAGAGTCTATGCTGAGAATATTGTTGGCATTGGAAAATGCAGCAAAGTCTCTGAGGTTTACGTAGCTCGTGACCCATGTTATCCTCCTGGCCGCCCTGAGGCTGTGATTGTGACCAGGCACTCAGTGAAGCTGAGGTGGACAGCTCCAGAGTATGATGGCGGAAGCTTAATTACTGGCTACGTTGTTGAGAAGCGTGACCTTCCCGAAGGAAAGTGGATGAAGGCCAGCTTTGCGAACGTCCTTGACCACGTATTTACAGTTAGTGGCCTGACAGAAGACAACAAATATGATTTTAGAATAATTGCAAGGAATGGAGCTGGTGCTATCAGCAAGCCCTCTGAAAACACGGGATCCGTCACAGCCAAGGATGAAGTCGACCTACCCACGTATGAGACCGATTCTATGTACAACCAGACAATTGTTATCAATGCTGGAGAGAATTTCAATCTGGAGGCAAGTGTTGGAGGAAAGCCCATCCCCACAGCTCAGTGGTTCAAGGGATCTGTTGAAGTTGAAAACTCATCAAGAGCTGAGATCAAAAACACAGACTTTAAGGCTTTGCTTGCTGTGAAGGATGCCATTAGAGTGGATGGTGGACACTACACACTTGTTCTGACTAATGTGGCTGGATCAAAGACTGTCCCATTCAGTGTGAAGGTACTGGACAGACCCGGCCCACCAGAGGGACCTCTTACTGTCAGCAATGCCACAGAGGAGAAGTGCTCACTGTCATGGCTGCCACCCAGGCAGGATGGAGGAGCTGGCATTTCTACCTATGTCATTCAGAAGAGAGAAACCAGCCGCCTGGCATGGACTGTTGTTTCCAGTGACTGTGGAGCTACCATGTTCAAGGTTACCAAACTGTTGAAGGGCAATGAGTACATCTTCAGAGTCATGGCTGTCAATAAATATGGCTTGGGTGAGCCTCTTGAATCAATGCCAGTTATCATGAGAAATCCGTTCGTTACGCCTAGCTCACCTCAGGAGCTTGAGATCACTAACATTACCAGGGACTCCATGACCGTCTGCTGGAACCGTCCCGAGAGCAATGGAGGCAGTGAGATTGTTGGTTACATTGTCGAGAAAAGAGACAGAGCTGGAGTGAGGTGGACCAAGTGTAACAAACGCAGAGTGACAGACCTGCGTTTCAGAGTAACTGGTCTGACTGAGGACCATGAATATGAGTTCATGGTATCTGCTGAGAACGCAGCTGGAGTGGGTAAGCCTAGCCCACCTTTACCCTACACCAAAGCCTGTGACCCAAGCTTTGAACCGGGCTGTCCTTCCAACGCCCATGTGGTCAGCATTAGTAAGGACACCATCAGTCTAGCCTGGCACCGTCCTATCTATGATGGTGGTTGTGACATTCAAGGATACGCTGTGGAAATAACCAAGGCTGAGGAGGAAGAATGGAGCTTATGCACCCCACCCTCTGGAGTTAAGGATCCCAAGTTGACCATCACCAAGTTGACTGAGCACCAGGAGTACAAGGTGCGCATATGTGCTATCAATAAGCTTGGTGTTGGTGAGCCCACAGAGATTGAGGGTGTCATTAAACCTTTAGATAAGATTGATCCTCCAGAGATGATTCTGGATGCAGTGCTCAGGAAGGGAATAGTTGTCCGCGCAGGAGGCTCAATGAGAATCTGCATTCCATTCAAGGGCCGTCCTACTCCGGAGATCAGCTGGGCCAAGGATGGTGGAGAACTGACCTCTAAAGCTCAGATAGACACTGGTGAAGAACAAACACTGCTAACCATTGACATCTGTGACAAATATGATGCTGGAAAATACATCCTCAACTTGGAAAATAGTGCTGGCACCAAATCTGCCTTTGTTTCTGTCAAAGTTCTGGACACTCCAGGTGCCCCAGTGAATCTGACAGTAAAAGACATTAAGAGGGAAAGTGTCACCCTCACATGGGAGCCTCCTCTTATTGATGGCGGTTCAAGAATCAAGAATTACCTGGTTGAGAAGCGTGAGTCCAACAGGATTGTTTACTCTAACGTGGAGAACAAGTGCACAAAAACAAGCTATCGTGTCACAGGTCTTACTGAGGGAACTATCTACTATTTCAGAATCTTAGCAGAGAACGAGTTTGGCGTGGGAGACGCAGTTGAGACTGAACATGCAGTTAAGACCTCAGAGCCTCCACTATCAGTGGGTAAGGTCACTTTGACTGAAGTGACCAAAACCTCCGCCTCTTTCTCCTGGGAGAAGCCAGTCCATGATGGAGGCAGCAGAATTAATGGCTACTACATTGAAATGCAGCCTGTGGGTTCAGAGGAATGGGTAGTGGCCGCCACAACCAAAACTTGCGAGGGCACTGTCCTAGGTCTTAGTTCAGGCCACGAGTACCTGTTTAGAGTGACAGCTTTCAATGAGAAGGGCAAGAGTGACCCCAGGCCTTTCGCTGCCCCCGTCACAGCCAAAGATGTAACTGTCCTGCCCGGGTTCACGATGTCAGCCAACACATTCAGTTTACAGACTGGTGAGGATCTGAAAATTGAGATTCCAGTGATTGGACGCCCTGCCCCGAAGGTCGAATGGAGTAAGGATGGGCAGGCTCTTAAGGAGACAACCAGATTAAATGTAACCAGAAAACCCACATCTACCAAACTGTGCATCAAGGAGGCAAATAGGGATGACTCTGGTAAATACACAATCACAGCAACCAGCAGTCTCGGAACAGCTACGGAGGAGATGACTGTCATTATTCTTGAAAAGCCTGGCCCACCCACAGGCCCTGTAAAGGTTGAGGAGGTGAGCTCTAATTATGTTCTTATCTCCTGGGAGCCACCAGTGTATACTGGAGGCTGTCAGATCAACAACTACATTGTGGAGAAGAAAGACACCACAACAACAGCATGGCAGATCGTGTCTGCTACTATTGCCAGGTCCACCATCAAAGTCACCAATTTGAAGACTGGAATTGAGTATCAATTCAGAGTGTCTGCTGAGAATAGATATGGAAAGAGTTCTGCCATTCTCTCTCCCAACGTTATTGCTCAGTATCCATTCAGTGAGCCTGCTGCCCCAGGAACACCAATTATTTCTGCTGCAACCAAGGATAACATGGTTGTTGAGTGGAAGGTCCCCACCAACAATGGAGGCAGCCCCATCCTAGGCTATCACCTTGAGAGAAAGGAAAAGAACAGCCTTTTGTGGACAAAACTCAACAAGCTTCTTATCCCAGACACACGTTTCAAGACTACAGAGCTGGAAGAAGGCATTGAGTATGAATTCAAAGTCTTTGCTGAGAACATTGCTGGAGTCAGCCCAGCTAGCAAGGTCTCTGAGTGCACAGTAGCCAGGGACCCCTGTGACCCACCAGGCACTCCTGAGGCCATTGATATAACCAGAAATCATGTGGCACTTCAGTGGACCAGGCCTCAGTATGATGGAGGCAGTGCAATCACTGGCTATTTCATCGAGAGGAGAAAGCACCCAGATACCCGCTGGATGAAGGCCAGCTTCACCAACATCATTGATACCAATTACATTATCACTGGCCTCACTGAGGACTGTGTTTACGAGTTCAGAGTCGTTGCAAGGAACGCTGCTGGCATTCATAGCCGTCCTTCTGAGAGCACAGGAGAAATTACAGCTAAAGATGAAATTGAGGCACCAGAGGCCATCTTGGATTCTAAATTCAAGGATCTGACTGTTGTTAGGGCTGGAGAAACATTTATTATCGATGCTGACTACACTGGCAAGCCTCTGCCGGAAGTCTCTTGGTTAAAGGAAGGAAAGGAGATTGACCAAACCACCCCAAGAATGGAGGTCAAGACCACACTCACCCGTACCATCCTCACAGTCAAGGAATGCATCAGAGTGGACGGTGGGCACTTTGTCCTCAAACTGGTCAATGTGGGTGGAATCAAGATGATCCCAGTTAATGTTAAAGTTCTGGATAAACCTGGTCCTCCAGATGGCCCGCTAGAAGTCAAAGGGGTCACATCTGAGAAATGTTATCTGCACTGGAGCCATCCCTCACATGATGGTGGAGCCAGCATCTCTCACTACATCATTGAGAAGAGAGAGACCAGTCGCTTGTCATGGACCATGGTTGAGCCCATGATCCAGGCTATCAGCTACAAAGTCACAAAACTGCTGCCTGGCAATGAATACATCTTCAGAGTCACTGCTGTGAATAAATATGGTATTGGGGATCCTTTGGAATCTGCGCCTGTCATTGCTCGTAACCCCTTCACCACTCCCAGCGCCCCGTCCACCCCAGAACCAAGCGTTATCGCTAGGGACTCCATCGTGCTAACATGGGAGAGACCAGAGAATAACGGAGGATCTGAGATTGATGGTTATGTGCTTGAAAAACGTGATAAGGATGGCATCAGGTGGACCAAATGCAACAGAAAGAGGCTGACTGACCTGAGATTTAGATGCAGTGGCCTCGGAGAAGGACACTCTTATGAGTTTAGGGTCTCAGCTGAAAATGCTGCAGGTGTTGGAAAGCCTAGTGCACCATCTGAATACATCAAAGCGTGTGATGCCATTTATCCACCGGGATGTCCAAATAACCCCAAAGTCACAGATAATTCGAGCACCACAGTCTCTTTGTCCTGGTCCAGGCCTATCTATGATGGTGGAGCACAAATCAGCGGATATGTTGTGGAAACGAAGGAGGCAGCAGATGATGAATGGGTCACTTCCACACCACACAGTGGTGTTCAGGCCACCAACTTCACCGTAAAGCACCTTAAGGAGAATGCAGAGTACAACTTCCGCATCTGTGCTGTCAACTGTGAGGGAGTAGGAGAGCATGTGGACCTACCAGGTTCTGTGATTGCTGCAGAGAAGCTGGAGGCTCCTGAGATTGAACTTGATGCTGATCTGAGGAAGATGGTCAATGTTCGGGCCACCGCCACCTTGCGCCTGTTTGTGCCAATCAGAGGAAAACCTGAGCCTGAAGTCAAATGGTCAAAGGCTGATGGAGTTTTGAATGAGCGTGCCCAGATTGATGTCACAAGCTCTTACACAATGCTGGTGATTGAAAATGTAGATAGATTTGATACCGGCAAATATGTACTGACCCTTGAGAATCTCAGTGGCTCTAAATCAGCCTTCATCAATGTCAGAGTCCTAGACTCTCCCAGTGCTCCTACCAACCTGGGGGTTAAGGATGTAAAGAGAAATTCAGTCTCCATCTCCTGGGAACCTCCTCTTATTGATGGTGGGGCTAAGATATCACATTATATTGTGGAGAAGAGAGAGCAGAAGAGAATGGCTTTCACCAGTATTTGCACCAACTGTGTGAGGAACTCGTACCTTATTCCTGACCTTCAGGAGGGAGGTCGATACTATTTCCGAGTTTTGGCTGTGAATGAGCTGGGAGTAGGTTTGCCTGCATCCACAGATCAAGTCAAGGTTGCTGAGGCTCCTTTGCCCCCTGGCAAGATTGTCCTGGTTGACGTAACCCGTCATACCGTCACTCTTTCATGGGAGAAACCTGATCATGATGGAGGCAGCAAGATAACAAGCTTTATGGTGGAGATGCAGCCCAAGGGAGATGACAAATGGACTGTGTGCAGTGAAGCCAAAGCCCTGGAAGCTACTATTGGAGGTCTCACAACTGGAGAGGAATACTCCTTCAGGGTTACTGCTGTGAATGATAAGGGAAAGAGTGATGCCAAGCCTCTGGCCAACCCTGTCTTGCTGAAGGACATCACCACAAAGCCCTTCATTAGCCAGTTGTACGACACATACAGTGTAAGAGCAGGTGACGACCTGAAGATTGATGTTCCATTCAGAGGCAGACCTCAGCCTGAGGTGTCCTGGAAGAAGGATGGCCATGTGCTTAAGCAGACAACCAGGGTAAATGTTCTTAATTCCAAGACCTCATCCAAGATTACCATCAAGGATGCAACCAAGGAGGATGTAGGAAAGTATGAGATCACTCTGACAAACTCAGTTGGCACAAAGAAAGCTGAAACCTCTGTTGTAATCCTGGACAAACCTGGCCCACCCAGCAACATTAAGTTTGATGAGGTGAGTGCTGACTTCATCAATCTGTCTTGGGATGCTCCAACCTATGACGGAGGATGCCAAATTAACAACTATGTAGTGGAGAAGAAAGACACTACCACCATTGCATGGCAGATTGTCTCAGCCACAGTAGCCAGGACTTCAATCAAGGTCAATCGTCTCAATCAGGGAACAGAGTATCAGTTCCGTATTGCAGCTGAGAACCGTTATGGCAAGAGTTCAGCAATTGACTCTGTTCCCGTTGTTGCTCAGTATCCCTTCGAGCCTCCTGGCACTCCTACCAACGTCCGAGTTTCCCATGCCACCAAGTATGGCATGCTTGTGGAATGGGGCAGACCTGCCAGTGATGGTGGCAGCCCTGTAACTGGTTATCACATTGAATGCAAAGACCAAAGCAGCATCCTGTGGACCAAAGTCAACAGAGGTCTGCTTGCTGAGAACCAGTTTAAGATGACAGGCATTGAAGAAGGCCTGTTTTATCAGTTCAGGGTCTATGCTGAGAACATTGCTGGAATTGGTCCATGTACTAAAGCCTGTGAACCTGTAGCAGCCAGGGATCCATGTGAATCTCCTCATAACCTTAGAGTCACCAACATTACCAGGACCTCAGTGTCCCTCTTCTGGGAGAAGCCTGAGTATGATGGTGGAGTGAAGATAACTGGCTACATTGTTGAGCGTAGAGAACTTCCCAATGGCCGCTGGCTTAAATGCAACTTCACCAACCTGCAAGACACCTACTTCGATGTCACAGGCCTCACAGAAGATGTCCAATATGACTTCCATGTCATCGCTAAGAATTCTGCAGAGCTGTTGAGTGATCCCTCAGAGAGCACTGGTCCTGTCACAGTCAAGGATGATGTAGACCCTCCCACTATTATCCTGGAAGATAAGCTCAAACAGCTGGTTGTCATTAAGGCTGGAGATATCATTCGAATTGATGCTGAAATTTCAGGTCGTCCACTCCCTGTTGTCACCTGGTATAAGGATGGAAAGGAGATTGAGGCCAAGGCCAGATGTGAAATCACTTCCACCAACTTCGCCACCACACTGATAGTCAGAGATGCTATCAGGAGGGACTCCGGTCAGTATGTCTTGTCTCTGCACAATGTGGCAGGAACCAGGGCAGTGGCTATTAACTTTAAGGTTCTGGACAGACCTGGACCTTCTTCAGGACCATTGTCAGTGTCTGGCCTCACAGCAGAGAAATGCACCATAATGTGGGGTCCCCCTCAGGAGAACGGTGGGGCTGAAATCATGCACTACATCGTTGAGAAACGCGAGACCAGTCGCCTTGCCTGGACACTTGTCTATGCTGACATGAAGGCAACAACTTGTAAAGTGACCAAGCTGCTCAAAGGAAATGAGTACATCTTCAGAGTTAGGGGAGTCAACAAATATGGGGATGGTGAGCCCATGGAGAGTGAGCCAACAAAGGCCATTGATCCATTCACTGTTCCTGCAGCTCCCACTAATGTTCAAGTCACCTCAGTTACCAGTGAGGCAATGACCATCTGTTGGGAAAGGCCAACTTCTGATGGTGGCAGTTCTATCTCTGGCTATGTCATTGAAAAGAGAGAGAAGACTGGCCTTCGCTGGTGCCGTGTCAACAAGAAACCTGTTTATGACCTTAGAGTCAAGGCCGGAAACCTTCGTAATGGCTGTGAGTATGAGTACAGAGTGTTTGCAGAGAACTCTGCAGGCCTCAGTGCTTCCAGCACCACTTGCCCACTCACCAAAGCTGAAGATCCACAGTTCCTGCCCTCTCCTCCTGCCAAGCCTAAGATCATCGACTCTTCAAAGACAACAGTCACCCTGTCTTGGAATAAGCCACTGTTTGATGGTGGAGCACCTGTGACAGGTTACAAAATCAAATACAGGAAGTCTTCTGATGATGAATGGATGGTTGGAGTCCATAATACCAAGAACACAGAGTTCTCAGTGGGGGGATTGACACCTGGAACTGAATATGTGTTTGTTGTCAAATCCATTAACAAGATTGGAGCCAGTGAGAACAGTGCTGAGACAGACCCACAGGTCGCCAAAGAAAGAGAGGAGGAGCCAGTCTTTGAAATCAGCAATGAGATGAGGAAGACCCTTATTGTTAAGGATGGTAGCTCATTCACCATGAAAGTGCCTTTCAGAGGCAAACCCATCCCAAGTGTTTCATGGTCTAAGGCTGATGTTGACCTTAGAGTTCGTGCTGTCATTGACACCACAGACACCTTCACCTCCATCACCTTAGAGAAAGCAACTCGCTACGACTCTGGCAAATACGTCATCACCTTGTCAAGTGTATCTGGAACTGCTTCCTTGACCCTCAATGTCAGAGTCTTAGATTCCCCAGGACCTCCTTGTCATTTGGAGGTCAAGGATGTGACCAGAACCTCTGCTTCTGTCACCTGGGACACTCCTGAGAATGAGGGAGGAGGACCAGTCAAGAACTACCTTGTTGATTTCCGTGAGGCAAGCAAGAAGGGCTGGACCAGGTTGACTGACACATGCCACAGACTTACATACAAGGTGTCGGACATGCAGGAGGGAGGAGTATTCTACTTCAGAGTGACAGGCGAGAACGATTATGGTGTTGGTGTCTCTGCTGAAACCAAGGAAGGAACAAAGATCACAGGTAATGAATTTAAAATCAGGAAGATTATTGATTCGCACTGTCACAACATTATACCAGAATATTGAAATAAAACACATGATGTTCTCTTTACCCAGAAAAACCAAGTCCACCACCAAAGCTAGGTGCAACTGATGTGACCAAGGAGAGTGTGGCCCTGGCTTGGGCCAAACCAGATCACGACGGAGGAAGCAGAATCACTGGGTACCTGGTGGAAGCTCTGGAGAAAGGCCAGGAGAAGTGGGTTAAGTGTGGTGTGACCAAGTTCATCCACTTCACAGTGTTTGGTCTGAGGGAGAATGCTGAGTACTTCTTCAGAGTCAGAGCAGAGAACCACGCTGGCTTCAGTGATATCAAGGAAATGCTCACCCCAGTGGTGCTCAAGGACCAGCTCGGTAAGTAACAGATTTTTCAGATTCAAGAAATAACAGTCAGCCGATGAAGGCATTTAACCAGGATTTGCTTCCCTTGCTTCATCTCTCCTTGTTCCTTTTTTGCTCCAGAATCTCCTGAGATGAACATGAATGACTTCCCACACAACACAGTGTATGTAAGAGCCGGCTCCAACCTCAAGTGTGAGATCCCACTGACAGGCCGGCCTTTGCCTAAAGTCTCCCTGTCCAAGGACAACGTGTTACTCAAATCAACCATGAGGTTCAACTCTGAAGTCACCCCTGACAGCATCAAGATCACTTTGCGCGAGAGCATTGCTGGAGACTCAGGACGCTACGATATCATTGCCTCCAACTCCAATGGAACCACCAAATCATTCTTAAATATTGTTGTTCTGGACCGCCCCAGTGCTCCAATTGGACCTGTGCAGATGTTTGACATCACAGAGGACAGCGTGACCCTGGAGTGGCTCCCACCAGCATATGAAGGTGGCAGCCCTATCACCAACTACGTCATCCTGAAGAAAGAGGTAACCTCAGCCAACTGGGTGGAAGTGTCTTCTGCTGTGGCTCGCTGCACCATGAAGATCATGAAGCTGACCACTGGTCTAGCGTACCAGTTCAGGGTGAGAGCTGAAAACAAATATGGCACCAGTGAGCACATTGACTCAGAAACTGTTTCTGTCAACCTTCCTTACAGTAAGTCATCTTTGCTTCCATTTTTTGTCACATGATTATTTTGTTCACATTTCTTCTCTTTTATGACATTAACCCTCTTCAAATCTGACTGTTACCTCACAGCTATACCTGAAGCCCCATCGACTCCAGAGATCACTGCTGTTACCAAGGAGACCATCACTGTTGCCTGGAACGAGCCTAAGTCAGACGGTGGCAGCCATGTGTTTGGCTACCATCTCCAGATGAAAGACATGAACAGCATTCTCTGGCAGAAAGTCAACAAAATGGTGATCCGTGCTGCACACTACAAGGTCACCGACATCAGTGCTGGACTTATTTATGAGTTCAAGGTAGCAGCAGAGAACGCTGCTGGAAACAGCCCTTTCAGCAAGGTTTCTGATGCAGTGCTGGCCATTGATGCCTGTGGTGAGTGGAACATAATAACATGTCTCTAATATTCAAGAAAATCTGATTGAAGTCATTAGCAACAGTTTCTTACTATGGGTTGTTCTTGTGTGTTCCTGCAGAGCCACCCATCAACCTTCGCATTAGTGACATCACCAAGCACTCCATTAGCCTGGCCTGGCAGAAGCCCAACTACGATGGCGGATCCTGCATTAATGGATACGTCATTGAAAAGAAAGAAGGCGTTAATGCAAGGTGGTCCAAGGCTAACCTCACCAATGTCACAGACACCCGCTACACTGTGACTGGCCTCACCCAGGACGAGACGTACGAGTTCAGAGTCATGGCCAAGAATGCCGTCGGTTCAGTGAGCAACCCATCCATGGTGGTTGGACCAGCCACATGCGTGGATACCTATGGTAGGTCTTTATTTATTTATTATTTAGCATTGTGGTTTGCTATCACAGTGCATCAACTGGGAATCAAGGGAATATATGTGTTAAGAATTGTGACACAAATTAAAATAGATATCATATTTGAACAGAACAGGCAACACTCCTTGCTATTTTCTCTCTCTCTCTATATATATATATATGCATCCTTATTTGAACTCACATACCTGTATTTTGATTTATCCAGGTGCCCCAGAGATTGAAATACCTCAAGAGTACTTCAGTGAGCTCAAGTACAGGGCTGAGTCCAATGTGGAGCTCACGTTTAACATCATAGCCAAACCTGCTCCCACAATTGAGTGGTTTAAGGATGGCCGGGAGCTTGCACCGACCAGCCAGCTCACCTTCAAACACACATTTGAGTCCACCAGTCTGTTCCTGAATGACACCACTCGTTTGAACTCTGGAACCTATGAGGTCCGGGTAAAGAACTCCATGGGTTCTGCCTTCGCCAATGTTAGGCTGCTCATTCAAGGTATTTAGACATTTAAAAACTATATCCATGAATGTGGCATAACATTTATTTAAATACTGTTTTGACCATAACATGCACGAATATGTCCTTTCACCATCCAGACAAGCCAGGCCCCCCTGATGGCGAGATTGAGTTTAAGAAGGTGACAGCCAACACTGTCACACTCATGTGGTCTCCTCCTTCCGATGAGGGCGGTGCCATGGTGTCACATTATATTGTGGAGAAGAGGGAGACCAGCAGGATCATGTGGTCCATTGTCTCAGAAAAACTGGTAGACTGCATCGTTAACGTGCCCAGACTCATCGAAGGAAATGAATACATCTTCCGAGTCCGTGGAGTCAACAAGTACGGCATCGGAGACGCACTGGAGTCCGAACCTATCGTTGCAAAGAACGCATTTGGTAAGGAAACAGAATAAAAACACAACTGTTGTTCAATGTATGAATCATTTGATGTTATTTGTAGTACCAAACTACAATTTTAAGAGAAGCATTTCACTTCATCTAACCTGAACATTTTGATTTTGTACAGTTCCTCCTAGCGAGCCATCCAAGCCTAAAGTGACCATTATCACCAAGTCCACCATGACCGTGATCTGGGAAAGACCAGCAGTGGATGGAGGCAGCGACATTGACGGATACTACTTGGAAAAGAGGGAGAAGAAGAGTCTGCAGTGGTTCAAGGTTTGTTTGCCGACCTACATTTACAGTGTCGTGTGGTGCACTGAAGTGTAAAAGCCAAATGAATAACTGCCCTGTGTGAGGATCCTAACTTTGTTTTTTCTTGGCAAAGGTGGTGAAGGGCACCATCAGAGACACCAGGCAGAAAGTCACCAACCTGACGGAGAACAACGAGTACCAGTACAGAGTTTGTGCTGTCAACAAGGCCGGAGCAGGAAACTACTCTGATGGCTCTGACCTCTACAAGGCCTACGACCCAATCGGTACGCTTATTATTATTATTATTATAACTTTGCATCACAAAGTTACATTTGAAGACTTCTTAATTGTTAAGGTCTTTATTGCTGACAACATTCTTCATTCATCCCTTTTGTCTTCCTCAGATCTTCCTGGTGAGCCATCCAAGCTGTGTATGGTGGACTCCACAAAGACCTCCATCACCCTCGGCTGGGAGAAGCCCGTCTATGATGGCGGAAGTAAAATCACACACTACCTTTTGGAAATGTTGAATTCAGAGGAGAAAGAATGGGCCATCGTCAACCCACAGGTCAAGTCCTGTGAGTACGTGGTGTCTCACCTCAAACCTGGATCATACTACTTCTTCAGAGTCTCTGCTGTCAACTGCAAGGGCAAAGGAGAGGACATCAAAATGTACCAGCCCCTTCAAGCCAAGGATATCTTGGGTTCGTATTCTTGTAGATCCCTGCATGTTATTGACAACAAAAAACACATTGAGCATGACTCCATAAAACCATATTTATCATCTTTTTTATTGGATTCTTTTGCTATGGGTTTTCCTCACTGACGAAATTAATTCCTGCTCTTTGTTTGTGTTACCCTTCCTTCCAACAGAGGAGGCCGATTTGGACTTGGACGTTCCCATGACCACCCAGTACACAGCCAGGGCCGGCCGTGACGTGGAGGTGTTTATCCCCTTGAAGGGACGCCCTGCCCCCAACGTGACATGGCGACGTGGCGACCGCAATATTGCTGCTGACAACCGCTACACCATCACCAGCACTGAGCGCGCCACCACGCTCCTGATCCCTAAGGTCAGCCGCGACGACCGTGGCAAGTACCTGCTGGAGATTGAGAACGGCGTGGGAGAGCCCAAGATCATCATCGTGTCCCTTAAGGTTCTGGACAGTCCAGCCATCTGTCAGAAACTCATGATCAAGAATGTGACAAGAGGAAATCTGAGTCTCAGCTGGGAGGCTCCTCTCATTGAAGGCGGTTCCCCTGTCACACATTACATTGTTGAGAAGAAGGCGTCCACCATGAAGGCTTACCAGGTGATCAATGCCGAGTGTACCAACACAACTTACAAGGTGACGGGCCTGGAGGAGGATATAGCTTACTTCTTCCGTGTGTCTGCTGAAAATGAGTACGGTGTTGGCGAGACATGCGAAACTACTGAACCTGTAAGAGCCACGGAAACTCCTGGAGCTGTTAAAAACCTGGTGATGGCGGATTCTACAAAGACCTCTGTTACCCTGCAGTGGACCCGACCTGACCATGATGGGGGCAGCTACATCACTGAATACATTATTGAGAAGAGATCCATTGAAGATCCTACCTGGACTCTGGGAGCAACATGCAAGCGCCTGAGCTGTGAAGTGACGGGACTCAAGGAGAAGGCTGAAATGGACTTCAGAGTGCTCGCCAAGAACGAGAAGGGCAACAGTGACTTCTCCCAGATTGGTCCAATCACAGTGAAGGACTTCATCATTCTGCCTGAAGCCAACCTTGTTGACTACCCTAACGGAGAGCTTGCTGTCCGTGTTGGTCAGAACATCCATATCGAGTTGCCCTTCAAGGGAAAACCATTGCCTTCAATCAGCTGGCTGAAAGATAACCAGCCACTGAAGGAAAGTGACAAGATTCGCTTCAGGACTACTGACAACAAGACGGCGGTCACAGTCAGAGGAGTCAAGAAGGAGAATGCCGGCCAGTACACTTTGTGTCTGGACAACAGAACCGTCAAGAACTACTTTGACATCAATGTGATCACTCTTGGACCCCCCTCGGTGCCTGTTGGTCCCATCCGCTTCGATGAGATCAAAGCACAGAGTATCATCCTTTCATGGGACGAGCCGAAGGAGAACGGCGGTGGTGAGATCACCTGCTACAGCGTGGAGAAACGTGAAACCGCCCAGGCCAACTGGAAGATGGTCTGCTCCAGTGTTGTCAGGCCCACTTTCAAAATTCCTAACCTGGTCAAGGGAACTCAGTACCAGTTCAGAGTCCGTGCAGAAAACAAGTATGGGATCAGTGTTTCTCTTTCATCCGAAGAAGTTGTTGCCCAGCACCAGTACAAACCTCCAGGACCCCCACCGAAACCAGTGGCCTTCAATGTCACTTGTGATGGTATGACCATCAGGTGGGACGCCCCAGAATTTGACGGAGGATCCCCCATTTTGGGATATCATGTTGAAAAGAAGGACAGGAACAGCCTCTTGTGGCAGAAGGTGAACTCCACCATCATCTCCAACAAAGAGTACAGGATAACTGGTCTCATTGAGGGTCTGGAGTACTCCTTCAGAGTCTATGCTGAGAACAACGCTGGACTCAGCCCTGTTAGTGAACAGAGCAAACATGCCCTCGCTATCGCCCCTGTTGGTAAGTACACGCGAAAAAGGACATCGTTATATGTTGGGGGTAGCTTTTTACTTACAGGAGCAGTTCAACATAAACACTGAAAGCACATGTTGTTAAAGATCCTGAGTGTTTCTGCAATGATTGATTTTACATTCAAACATTATGAATAAAATGCATCTTTCTCTTCTCAATTAGATCCACCTGGTAAACCTGTCTGCATTGATGTAACCAGAGACTCAGTCACCCTTAAGTGGGACGTCCCTGAGAGGGATGGTGGCAGCAAAATTGTGGGCTACAGTGTAGAGAGGCGCCAAGGCAGAGGCAAATGGCTGCGATGCAACTTCACTGATGTCTGCGAGACCCAGCTCACTGTGACAAGTCTCTCTCCTGGAGACAGATTCGAGTTCAGAGTCATTGCCAGAAATGCTGTGGCCACAGTCAGTCCACCATCTAACTCCTCTGGATATATTATGACAAAGGATGAGAGCAGTAAGTCTTTTTCAAATGATCATGAATAGAAGTTTCCTGACACCCCTATGATTGTACAGATTCCTAATTAGTTTGTTCTCTTTGTGTCTCCAGTCTCTCCAGACATTGAGTGGTCTGCAGACCAGGCGCTCACCCTGAAGGCTGGTGAGAACGTTAAGCTCAGCTGCAGCATCATTGGACGTCCCGTGCCCCAGGTTATCTGGTATAAGAATGGCAAAGAGATTGACAGGAGGACCATGTATGACGTTGAGATTACCTCCGACATTGGCACCAGCAGTCTTTTTATACGCGATGCTGACAGGAGCCACCGTGGCATCTACACAATAGAGGCGAAAAACAGCTCTGGTACCAAGAGAGCTGATGCCAACGTCCGAGTACAAGGTTCGTGAACACAGCTGATTATGTTACTCTATCTGATATTGCATGATTCAATAATTGTCAAACCTATTTATACTATTAAACACGTTTTAACCTCTACAATCTCTTTCCCCGCAGATACTCCCGGACCTGTTGAGGGTCCCATCCGTTTCACCGGCATCACGGCTGAGAAGTGCACCGTGTGGTGGAACCCGCCGGAGAACGATGGCTGTGCTGCCATCACCCACTATGTGGTGGAGAAGAGGGAGACGTCCAGGATCTCCTGGGCCATGATCACCTCCAAATGTGAAGCCTGTTCTTACAATGCTGTAAACCTCATCAAGGGCAATGAATACCAGTTCAGAATCTCTGCTGTCAACAAGTCTGGTGTTGGCAAACCTCTGGACTCTGATCCCTTCATTGCACAGATGCAATACAGTAAGTCACTCATGGGTATTTTATCTCTGAAATATTGACCAAATATAAAACTATTACCCGATATACTTCACAATCTGCTTTATTCTCATGCCATATGTTCTGCTCTCTTCAGCTGTGCCGGATGCCCCTGGCACCCCAGATGCCACCCATGTGACTGGAAACAGCATCACCATGTGCTGGACCAGACCAAGGTCAGATGGAGGCAACGAGATTAAGCAGTACATCCTGGAGAGGAGAGAGAAAAAGAGCTTACGCTGGCTGAAGGTTTCTTCCAAGAGAACCATCACAGAGCTGAGACACCGTGTCACCAACCTCACCGAGGGCAACGAGTATGAATTCCGTGTCATGGCAGAAAATGGAGCTGGCATCGGACCAGCCAGCAGTACTTCCAGGCTCATCAAGTGCAGAGAACCAACAAGCGCTCCTAGCACACCCACATTGATCAAGGTAGGATTGCAGGAACATTGCAAAGAGAATTCATGAAAACATTCAAATCCCCAGATATTTTTAAACAGAATGTGACAATAAACGTTGATCTTTTCTTGTTGATCAGGTCGCTGACTCCACCAAGAACTCTGTCACCCTGGAATGGACCAAGCCTGTCTTTGATGGCGGCTTGGAAGTAATCGGCTACAACATCGACATGTGCAAGGCCAGTCTGGAGGAGTGGCACAGAGTCAACAGCCAGATATGCATCCACACCAGTTACACTGCCAAGGGCCTGGTGACTGGAGAGCTCTACAAGTTCAGGGTCAGCGCTCTGAACGGGGCCGGAGAGGGCGAATCCTCGGGCTTGCCGAATGCTGTTCAGGCTCTGGACAGACTCAGATCTCCTGAGATTGAACTGGATGCCAGCTTCAAGCAGACCCACATTGTGAAGAATGGCAGCACTGTCACCCTCCATGTTCCCTTCAGAGGGAAACCAGCGCCTCTTGCCACCTGGTCTAGGGTAGATGGGGAGCTGCCTGTCATGGCTGATGTTAACACCACAGAATGCAGTTCCATTCTAACCATTGAGAGCTGCACGAGGTACGAAGCCGGCAAATACACCCTGTCCCTGGAGAACAACAGCGGTCGCAAGTCCATCACCTTCACTGTCAAAGTGCAGGACACACCCGGACCTCCAGAAGCTATTACCTTCAAAGACGTAACACGCGGAGCCTTAACGGTTATGTGGGACGCCCCCATCAATGATGGCGGAGCCCGGATCCACCACTACATCGTGGACAAGCGGGAGGCCAGCCGCCTGGCGTGGCAGGAGGTCAGCAGCAAGTCCTCTCGCCAGATGATCAGGGTCACAGATCTGGATGTTGGTATACCATACGTGTTCAGGGTGATTGCTGTGAACCAGTACGGCCAAGGAGAACCTTTCGAGATGACAGAGCCCGTCATGGCCACAGAGGAACCTGCACCACCCAGGAGACTGGATGTTGTAGACACCACCAACTCCACAGCCTCCCTGGTGTGGCTGAAGCCCGAGCATGATGGAGGCAGCCGCATCAGAGGCTACATTGTTGAATTCAAAGCTAAAGGCAGTGACCACTGGAATGTGGGCGGAGAGACCAGATCTATGAAGATGCTGTTGGAGGGCCTGATTGAGAATACAGAGTACGACTTCAGAGTGAGTGCCAAGAACGATGCTGGAATCAGCGAGCCTCAGGGCACCTTCAGCTCCGTGGTCATCAAGGAGCCTCGCATCGAACCGACAGCAGACCTCAGCAGCATCACCAACCAGCTCATCACCTGCAAGATCTCCAACAACTTCACAATCAGCATCCCCATCAGCGGCAGGCCTGCACCCAAGGTCACCTGGAAACTGGAGGAGATGAAACTGAAGGAGTCTGACAGAGTCTGCATCACCACCACAAAGGAGATCACTACTCTGACGGTTAGAGACAGCAAGAGAAGCGACAGCGGCAAGTACTACCTGATCCTGGAGAATGTCGCCGGTGTGAAGACGTTCACAGTGACCGTGGTGGTCGTGGGCAGGCCGACTCCACCCACAGGCCCTGTTGTGATTTCTGAAGTCTCTTCAGAGTCCTGCAGCCTGTCCTGGTCCGAGCCAGCCGACGATGGCGGCACGGAAATCGGCAACTACATCGTGGAGAAACGGGAGTCCGGCTCCGCCTCCTGGCAAGTCGTAAACTCCAGTGTGAAGAGAACCACCATCAAAGTGACCAACCTCACCAAGTACATGGAGTACACCTTCAGGGTGTGCGCCGAGAACAAGTTTGGAGTCAGCAAGTCCACCGAGTCTGCTGCAGTGGTCATTGAGCATCCATTTGGTAAGTTCTGGTAGACCAAAGTAAATGAAAATACTTTTTTATTGGGGTTTAGTTTTATTGGCAGCTTGAACAAATCCAAACAATTACAAATTATTTTCACATGAAAATCAATTTCCATTGGATTCATCAACAAAGCAAAATGTTTTTATCCAAGCATGTACTTTACTTCAATTGGATCACATGCATCAAAGAAACAAAGAAAGAACTCCATATGATCTTAACCACCATTCTCCTCCACAGTTCCTCCAAGTCCTCCAACTCGTCCAGACGTGGTTTCCGTGTCCGCGAACGCCATCAGCATCAAATGGGACTTGCCCTATGACGACGGCGGCAGCAAGGTAACGGGCTACTGGATCGAGAAGAAGGAGAGGAACACCATCCTGTGGGTGAGGGAGAACAAGCTGCCCTGCCTGGAGTGCCACTACAAGGTGTCCAACCTGATCGAGGGCCTGGAGTACCAGTTCAGGGCCTACGCCATGAACATCTCCGGATTCAGCAAGGCCGGCGAGGCTTCCCGACCCGTGGTGGCCCTCAATCCTGTTGGTGAGGGAAACGCTAATGTCTTATCTGCGTCAATGACAGGTCGTTCAGCATATGCAACAAAAGATTTGGTCAGCCAAGAGCTTCTATATCTGAAATGATGGGGAAACATGGTACTCCTCAGGGTATTACCCGTATGCATCTGACCTGCATTTAGTCGTCTCAGTACTCAATCACAACAAGTTGAATCTAATCTAATCATGAATCTTATCTTAAAGGCTTTGTAATTAAAGCTTAATAACCCCTCTTCTCCATCTCAGATCCTCCTGGTAAACCCGAGGTGACGGACATCACTCGCAACTCAGTGTCGCTGTGCTGGACCATCCCGTCCAACGACGGCGGCAGCAAGATCGTGGGCTACGTGGTGGAGAGGAAAGTCCACAGCACGGACGAGTGGGACGACAACCGCTGGCTCAAGTGCAACTACACCACCATCAGCGAGAACTACTTCACCGTCAGCAACCTGGGAGAGGGAGAGACCTTCGAGTACCGGGTCATCGCCAAGAATGCCGCCGGCGTCCACAGCGCAGCCTCCGAGATCACCGGACCGGTCACATGCAAGGATGAATACTGTAAGTACAAGAGTTATAAAACCTTTAGGTTCTCATAGTTTAAGCACCCAGGTGCATAAACTAAAGACTAATCATTGATGCAGCAGCTATGATGTTAGCATAGCTCTCAACAAACCACACTCTATTCAGAAAACAAGCATTTAAAAGTCAAATCAGCATCATAGTTAAGTGAATTTTGCATTATTTTGATCTGGAAAAATGTTATTTTTCAAGTGTTTTCCTCCAACTCCTGATTACATTGCAGCATTATTGGAATAAACTCTAATTGTCCCTTCTGCTGCAGCTCCTCCTAAAGCTGAGCTGGACGGTAAGCTGATGGGTGAGACCGTCATCATCAAAGCCGGCTCAGACCTGGTTCTGGACGGCGCCGTGGGCGGGAAACCCGAGCCCACCGTGTACTGGTCCAAGGGCGACAAGATCCTGGAGCTGGGAGAGAAATACTCCCTGACCTACACCGCCACCAGAGCCATGGCCGTCATCAAGAGCTGCGACCGCTACGACACGGGAAGATACGTCCTGACGGCGAAGAACGCCAATGGACTGAAGACCGCCGTCGTCAACGTCAAAGTCCTGGGTGAGCAGACGGGAAATTACGTTAAAATTAACTTCAAACATCATTAAATAACTCTGTTGACTCCTAACGACCAGATTCAGATTAAAAATACAAAATATAATCAACAAATCCTTTATCGTGTACTATTAGAGGTAAATATATACTTAATTCATCATTTAGAGAAACTACAAACAGGTACGTCGTTAGTGCATCAAATGTATAATCCTTTAACAAAATGTGTTATTGTGCATTATGAGGTCCTTTACTTTTAGTACTTTAAGTTCTCTCTGATGCTGATTAGGGTTCCTGCAAATCCATACAAAGGCTTAAAAGGTTCTAACAAATATTTCATTCTTGATATAATCGTCTTAATGAGTATCAGAATGTCTTCAAGTCTTAAAAATGATGAAACATGGAAAGCATGAGTGAATGAATATTGTTTTTCTGATTTTGCATTATAATATCTCATAATTGCCAACATCTATTGTTTTTATTGAAATGTGACGATGCTTATCATTACCGTCTTATGGATCTACAGCTGAGAGATATTGAGGGAACATTTGTTCTTAAATGAAGTCTAACTCACTTGAGTGTTTCTAATCTTTGGCGTTCCTACCTGTGCTCTGCCCTCCGCTGGGTAGCAGTAGATATATGAACTGAACTCTGATTTACCTCCGTCCCTCCCCCTGCAGACACCCCCGGAGCTCCGGCCGATAGCATCACCATCAGCAGGGTGACGGAGGAGAAGTGCTCCGTGTCCTGGAAGATTCCCCTGGAGGACGGCGGAGACATCGTCACGCACTACATCGTGGAGCGCCGCGAAACCAGCCGCCTCAACTGGGTCCTCATGGAGACGGAGTGCAAGACGCTGGCCTGCGTCAGCAGCCACCTCATCAAGAACAACGAGTACGTGTTCAGGGTCCGCGGAGTCAACAAGTACGGAGTCGGAGTCCCTCTGGAGTCCGAGCCCGTCCGAGCCAGGAACGCTTACAGTAAGTGAACTCTTTTTAGAGAGTGTACCAGAGGGTATGCACTACATACTACAACTGCATTACCCGGTGAAATGGGGTTTTGTGACATGTGAAATAAATACAAAAAACAAGGTAAATGATTGAAAATAAGATGGTGGAAAATATCAGGTTTTGGAAAACAGACATAGAAGGACACGGGTCATTGAAAGTGCTTGAATTTGAATCTGGCCTGGAAAGGGTCTTGAATCTGATGTTTGAGAAGGTCTGGAAACCCTGCAGAATTAATGAGTGATCATTCTAACTTTAAATGGAACATAAACCATAAAGTAAATCATCAGTCTATTTCATTCATACATTCCAGTTATTTTAATTCATCTTAATTTCATAGGTTTAATAAAACGTAAAAGTTGAGATTAATATTTTAAAATATTAGCAAAATAACAACAAAATGTTTTCAGATGATTTCTGAATTCCAGGTTTCAGAAAGTAGAATGCTCCCATGTTTAATCGCACACTAAATGCTGTGCATGAACAGGAAGTAGATGTGTGGTTTCCATGACTCTGACCCCCCCCCCCCCTCTCTGCAGCCATCACGTCTCAGCCGGGCACTCCGGAGGTGACGGCGGTGGCCAAAGAGCACGTGGTCATCGAGTGGCTGAAGCCCGAGACGGACGGAGGCAGCGAGATCAAGACGTACCTGGTGGACAAGCGAGAGAAGAGCAGCACCAGGTGGACCCGGGTCAACAAGAACTACACGATCTACGACACCCGTCTGAAGATCGCCGGGCTGCTGGAGGGCAGCGAGTACCAGTTCAGGGTGACGGCCGTCAACGCTGCTGGAGACAGCACGCCGAGCGACGCCTCGCCCTACATCCTCTGCAAAGACCCCACATGTAAGAGAGAATCTGTTCATGTCATTATACGTGTACAATGAAAGAAAGAAAGCTTCTGCCCTCAAAACAAAAACATCACAACATACGACAACAAATCCACGCATCCATTTATTCCTAGTATTTTATGTTTTGTCTTTATGTGTTTTGAGGCTGCTGCAATGCAAACATGTCCCAAACGAGGATCAATAAAGTGCTTATCTAATCTTATCTTTTGAAAAGCTTTATTGATGGCTCTGCTTCCCCACAGACACCCCGGCTACTCCCTCCATGCCTCGCATCACGGACACCACGAAGCACAGCATCAGCATGAAGTGGACGCGCCCGATGTACGACGGCGGCAGCGACGTCAGCGGCTACGTGGTGGAGATCCTGGAAGAAGGGACGGAGCAGTGGTACCGCGCCACCGCCAAGGCCCTGAAGACCAATGAGTACGTGGCCGCCGGACTCGCCTCCAACAAGAGGTACCGCTTCAGAGTCGCCGCCATCAACAGCAAGGGAACCGGAGAGTTCAGCGAGCCCAGCGCCGAGGTGGAGCCGCTGGAGAGGATCGGTGAGTCAGGGAGGAAAACAATTACACAGAAATAAAGATTCTTCTTCAAATGACACACAAAGACTTCAAACAGAAGTAGACACCGTCCTTTTTGCACATTGCACTTCTCTGAGCAGATGAACTAGCTAAGAGCTCATTCGTGGCTCTCATCATTTTGTTGAGAGTTGTTATTAAACATCGTATGGTTAACCTTGCCCTTTCTCTGGAAGTGTAAGGTTGATAGAGCCGGAGACTCTTAGCAATGTAACAGCACACACAGTAAGACAAGTGGAAGTGCCCAAGAGCACTAGGATAGTATTATTATTAATGACTTCCTCAATCTTTGCAGAGATCCCGGACCTGGAGCTGTCGGACGACCTGAAGAAGACGGTGTGTCTGCGTGCCGGTGGGACGCTGCGCCTGGTGGTGTTCGTCAGCGGCCGCCCCGCCCCGGTGATTTCCTGGAGGAAGACGGGGGTTGAGCTGCAGAGCCGTGGACACATCGAGAACACGGAAAGCTACACCGCCCTGACGGTGGAGAAGGTCAGCCGCTACGACTCCGGGAAATACATCGTGGAGGCGGAGAACCCGTCGGGAAAGAAGAGCGTCGTCGTGCTCGTCAAAGTCTACGGTACGACACAGAGAGGCGTCACACAGGGAGACGTGGAGAACACAGAGATACCAGCTTCATGTTATTCTGGGTTTCATTTACTTTAGGAGGGGCAAGTTGCTGAGAAATGAAAAGACATCTAGCCGTGAGATGACTTATTGTATTTCTGTAGTCCACAGAATCTTTTTCAAAAGGAATATTGAGATCCTGGAAGAGTCACACCTTAAATAAACAATGCATGTAATACAAAGTCAACCTAACATCTCCTCCCCCCTCCTGCAGACACGCCCGGCCCCCCCACCTCTGTGAACGTGAAGGACTACACCAAGGAGTCGGTGGTGATCACCTGGGACGTTCCCAGCAGGGACGGCGGCGCCCACGTCAGCAACTACATCGTGGAGAAGCGCGAGGCCAGCATGAAGTCTTACAAGACGGTGACCACGGAGTGCAGGAAAACGCTGCTCCGCATCACCGGGGTGGAGGAGGGCGTGCACTACTTCTTCAGAGTGCTGCCGGAGAACATCTACGGCGTGGGCGAGGCCTGCGAGACCCTGGAGGCGGTGCTGGTGTGCGAGGTGCCGTCGGTGCCGCTCGACCTGCAGCTGGTGGACGTCAACAAGTCGTCGGCCACGCTGCGCTGGGAGCGGCCGCTGCGCGACGGAGGAAGCCGCATCAACGGCTTCTCCATCGAGGCGTGCAAGGTGGGGTCGGAGAGGTGGACCGCGGTGGCCTCCGTGAAGGCGTCGGCGTCTCAGCACACCGTCACCGCGCTCACCGAGAACGACCAGTACCTGTTCAGGGTCAGAGCCACTAACAGCAGGGGGGCCAGCGAGCCCATGGACACCGTCACCCCCGTCACCATCCAGGACATCAAGGGTGAGACAAACATCTCATTACAGAACTGGGACGTGGCTATAACCTGGAAAAAGCTTAAATAGTATTCAAAGTGATTTAATGAATTGGTTCAAATGTCTTGAATCAAATTATGAATAAATTGGAGCTAGGGTTTCTAAGGTTATTTCATGTTTGTAAAATAGCTAAATAATGAGTATTATCTATTGCTTCTGTCTTGTCTCGTTACGCAGGTTTCGATAGAACAAAAAACGTGTACATTTTATTTTGATTAGCATTTTAAAAAGTTTTAAATAGAATGTAATCTAGACTGTAGGAATACTGACACACATCAGCAAGAACCTGATCCTTTTACAAACGTTCATTTTTTTAATACTGTTTTACATTTTTAAAGAAAACTGAAACACATTTGTCCTTTTTTGACATTTTTTGACACCCAAATGTATCCAACATGCTCAGTTTTTAGAAATGGACAATTAGTAGTTTGGACTGCGAGACCAAAAAATACAATATTTGGATGATATGGATATTTATATTCTAGTTATATATTTACAACCACAAAAGAAGTCCAACTTCTGGCCACTTGCCCGTCTTTGTTGCACCACCATCCCTAAAAGATAGACAAGCATCCCAGAGATAATTCATTATAGCAAGCCCCGCTCTCTCTTTGTGTTTAGTGATGCCAAAGATCGACATGACCAGCATCCCGCAGAAGATCGTGTACGTTCACCGGGGGAAACCCATCGAGCTGAACCTGCCCGTGGTGGCCCAGCCGCTGCCCGTCTGCTCCTGGTCCTTCTCCGGAGAGAAGCTGAAGGACAGCCTCGACCGCATCAAGATCGACGGCAGCCGGCTGACGGTGCGCGACACGACCATCAACGACACCGGGGACTACGCCCTGGAGGTGAAGAACGCCCTGGGCAAAGCCAGAGAGGTCATCAAGGTCATCATCCTCGGTAAGAGACACTGAATATCAAAATATATCTTTAGTGGTAGAGATTGAGATTTACTAAATTCATTAAAATGATTCTTTATTTATTTTGTGTCTCCAAACATTTACATACTCATTTATAATGTGCCCACAGAAACGGAATTGTATTTATTTTTATTATTAAATGACGTGCGATTCATTAAATATCCCATTCCTCCGGTGTCCCCTCAGATAAGCCCGGCGTCCCGGTGGGCCCGGTCCGGATCGAGGAGGTGGACGGGCTGTCGGTGACGACCAGCTGGGATCCTCCGGAGAAAGACGGTGGAGCCAACGTGACGGGCTACGTGGTGGAGCAGCGCGAAGCCCACCGGCCCGGCTGGTTCACCGTGTCCGAGTCCGTGACCCGGCCCTGCTACAAGTTCTCCCGCCTCTCCGAGGGAACCGAGTACGTGTTCCGCGTCGCCGCCATGAACCGCTTCGGAGTCGGAAGGTTCCTGCAGTCGGAGGTGGTCGAGAACAAGAGCCCCAAGAGTGAGTCCATCTCAATCTTTCCTCCTGGAATAAACGTCTTAGTGAGGGCTTCCTGTTGGAGTCAAGGGTTAATCATCCACATCCTGCAACACGGGACTGTATCTTTAGAGGAAACAACAAATAAAACACTAGAGAACAACAACAACAACAACAACAACAACCAGCTAGCAGTTAAAACCAATTTGAGATGTAATCATGGTTTTGATGCACTCAGGACTTTAATCTTTATCCACCCAACACCAGCAAAGCTTCACAGTTAAGATCAAAGCGTTGTGGACGGCCCCTCCTCCCTGCTGTCCTTTAGTAATGAAGCTCAGCTTGATTTAAATGCAAACCATAAAACATGAAGAGGCAAAATGCCATCAGTAAAATGAGTCAAGTTCAATCGCAGTTTGGATTTGATGTCTCTCTAGAACTCTTTGTTTTAGCAGGTTTCCAAATGACAGTTTTAAACCACGACTTTGAGCTTGAACTAAACCCCTGTTCCCCCCCACAGCGATCCCCGGCGCCCCCAGCCAGCCGGAGGTCCTGGATGTGACCCACGAGGGCATGACGCTCACGTGGTTCGCCCCCGAGGACAACGGCGGCTCCACCATCGCCGGATACATCATCGAGCGTAAGGAGGCGCAGTCGGAGCGCTGGATGAAGATCAGCAAGAACCCGGTCACCATGACCCGGTTCCGCTCCTCCGGGCTCACCGAGGGCCAGGAGTACGAGCACCGCGTCACCGCCATCAACTCCCGGGGCGAGGGGAAGCCCAGCGAGGCCTCCGAGATCACCGTGGCCATGGACCCCATCGGTAAGGGAAGAAATCAGCTTCATTAACATCTTGTTTTTTAACTAGAGACCCTTTCCATACGCACGCCAACATGCCTTAACAATCTGAACAACAACAACAAACTAAACATTACAAGAATCGAGTTATTTAACATTTAGATAATATATATAAATACCCTCTAATGCCCCAGTGTATTAACAGTATTCTCTCTACCTGTGTCACTATATAAATACCCTCTAATGCCCCAGTGTATTAACAGTATTCTCTCTACCTGTGTCACTATATAAATACCCTCTAATGCCCCAGTGTATTAACAGTATTCTCTCTACCTGTGTCACTATATAAATACCCTCTAATGCCCCAGTGTATTAACAGTATTCTCTCTACCTGTGTCACTATATAAATACCCTCTCATGCCCCAGTGTATTAACAGTATTCTCTTTGTTTCAGACCCCCCTGGAGCTCCTCTCCGCCCCACCGTCACAGACACCACCCGCTCCTCGGTGTCTCTGGCCTGGCAGCCCCCGGAGGAGGAGGGCGGTGCCGCCGTCACCGGGTACTTCATCGAGATGCAGAAGGTGGACCAGGTGGAGTGGACCCTGTGCAACACCACCCCCACCAAGATCTGCGAGTACACCCTCACTCACATGCCTCAGAGCGCCGAGTACAAGTTCAGAGTCATCGCCTGCAACCCTGGAGGAACCGGGGAGGCAGCCGAGGTGCCGGGGGTGGTGAAGGTCCAGGAGATGCTGGGTGAGTGGAGACTGATTGAACACATCGAAGGAATTCAATCCTTTCTACAATCTGCTAAAGAAAAACATGGAATCTACTTTTTGCATTATTACGACATTTGGTCTGAAAAAAAATTAACTTTACAAACTTTGTTTCTGACTTTTTTTAAAGTATTTAAAAAATATGACAGATAAAAAATGAATCTCCAGATATTTAACTTTTCTTTAGTTTAGTAACTATTACTACTTGTTCGACTTCCCTTGAATTATTCAGAGAAATTATTAAGACTTTTCCCCCCCAAAATATGACATAACAGTTTCAGATTTAATCTTCCTTATTTTTTTTTATATTTTAACCGTTTTTCTCTATATATTACAACTTTAAAAAAGATGTTATACAATTCTTTCTGTTCCCTCTGTAGAAACCTCTGACTCTAACATGTCAACAACATGAGAAGAGAACATGAATATTCATCACACTGAGATATTGCCTCATTTGCATATGTAAACGTACGTGTAATCCGTGTTCCCTGCAGGCTACCCCGACTACGAGCTGGATGCTAAGTACGAGGAGGGCTACGTGGTGCGGCAGGGCGGCGTCATCCGCCTGTCCGTGCCCATCAGAGGGAAACCCATCCCGTCCTGCAAGTGGACGAAGGACGGCCGCGACATCGCCCACCGCGCCATGATCGCCTCCAACGACGACGTCACCGAGCTGGTGATCAAAGAGGCGCACAAAGACGACACGGGCTCCTACGACCTGGTGCTGGAGAACAAGTGCGGCAAGAAGGCCGTCTACATCAAGGTGAGGGGGCTCACTGACTCTGGGGGGGGGGCTACAGGGTTATTATGGGATATATCGCCCCTAATGATTACCAACTATAGTCCCACATTGTGAAGAAGGAGGGGGAAATAACATAAACATTTAATAAAGTTGAAACTAAAAAAATACTTTTAATTGTTATTAAAATGTCTTGTGTTACAAAATGAATCGATGTTGTTCAAAGAGATTCAGTCTTGCAAAGTTGTGGTGTGTGTGTCATTGCTATGAGAGTGTGTGAAGGTGCTCTATGGAGTAAGTTGGTAAACTAAAGCGTTGTCTGTAGATGTTATTGAACGTTTCCCCCCCCCCCCCCCCCCCTCAGGTGAAGGTGATCGGCCGCCCCGATGTTCCTGAAGGTCCTCTGGAGTACGACGACATCCAGGTGCGCTCAGTGCGCGTCAGCTGGAGGCCGCCTTCAGACGACGGAGGATCCGACATCCTGGGCTACGTGGTGGAGAGGAGGGAGGTGCCGAAGGCCGCCTGGTGCACCGTGGACTCCCGGGTCACCGAGACCTCTCTGGTGGTGAAGGGTCTGAAGGAGAACGTGCAGTACCACTTCAGGATCTCTGCGGAGAACCAGTTCGGCATCAGCAGGTGTCTGAAGTCCGAGGAGGCCGTCACGCCCAAAACGCCTCTGTGTGAGTATCTGTCAGAACGGCTGAGATCCATTCTGTGACACGAACGCTTATTTAGTCACATTTCATCCTTACTTTGTACTTCCCTGTCTTCCACACATCTGTAAACACTTGATGATGAATCATTGAAATAAAGTTGTACAGGAAAGCTTCATTTCTAATGTAAAAGCTCCAATAGTTCAGGTCCCTTTTTATATTTGGACAGATATCTTGAGTTATAAGCTGATAAAAAACAAAATAAATGCTCAGCTGTTCTTAAAGATTTCACTCACACCTAATATCCCCCTCCAGGCCCACCAGAGCCCCCCAGCAACCCCCCGGAGATCATGGAGGTCACCAAGACCACGGTGGCCCTGTCCTGGTCTCGGCCGAGGGACGACGGCGGCTCCAGAGTCACCGGCTACTACGTGGAGAGGAGGGAGGTGTCCACGGAGAAGTGGGTCCGCCACAACAAGACCCACATCACCACCACCATGTACAACGTCTCCGGACTCATCCCCGACGCAGAGTACATGTTCAGGGTGGTCGCGCAGAACGACATCGGCAAGAGCGAGGCCGGACCCCCCTCGGAGTCCGTGGTCTGCAAGGATCCATTCGGTGAGACCTCGGGACGGGGGTGTTTCTGCAGGAATACTTTGATATGCTTTACATTCAAAACATGGTCCTGAAAAAAGTATTCTTCCTAAGCAAAATGTGTTTCTGCAGGATATCACTAAGAGTCGTCTTTATGCAACACCTGAGAGGAATCTTCCTATTCTTATTTTATTTCTCCGTTTGCCTTATTTACTGATGTTTTAAATTGTGACAGAATACATAATATTAACGTCATGAAAGCTTGCAGAGTTTAGAAACAAAGGTATCTTTGCTGGATTGCAATCAATGCAGACCATTTCTCAGAATGTTCCCAGAAATCCTGGTGCTTTTGATGACAGTAAGCGCCTCAAATACATTTTTAAGGTTTTTTCTTAATCACAGTAAAGTATATAAGGTATTGGAAAATGGCATATTTTCAGTATGGGCAACCATAAGCTACAGTTACTCTAGGGCTATGTGTTTAGTGGAATCGTGGGTTTCTGTAGAACTGGTTTTACACACAAAAGAAGTTCTAATCCCCTCCCCCTCTGTCTCCCTGCAGACAAACCCAGCCAGCCCGGTGAGATCGACATCATCTCCATCACCAAAGACTGCATCACCATCCACTGGCAGCGGCCCGAGCTCGACGGAGGCAAAGAGATCCTCGGCTACTGGATCGAGTTCAGGGAGGCCGGAGAGAGCGCCTGGAAGAAATGCACCAAGGAGCGCTCCAAGGACCGGCAGTTCACCATGGGCGGCCTGATGGAGGCCACCGAGTACGAGTTCAGGATCTTCGCCGAGAACGAGACCGGACTCAGCCGACCCCGCCGCACGCCCATGGGCATCAAGACCAAACTGAGCGGTGAGCGGACGCAGGATTCAGGAGCTTTTATGAGATTTCTAGGCCCCTAAAATATTGTTTGATAATGTTTTGAAAGTTTATTTTGTTCAGAAATGAAAATACAATCTTGAAAAGCAAATACAGCAAAGATAAATCGGCCTGTAATCACGGGGTAATTCCGTGAGCGAGCTTAGTGTGGAGAAATTATCAATATGGGCTAGCTAGTCAATAAACATTATTATTTAAATACTTTATATTTTATGCACCAAATGCACCAAGGCCACCTTACGCTGTATTGTTTGCCGACACATACTTTTTATAAATATCAGTCAGGGGTCCCTGATTTTAAAGGGTATTTAGCCCCAACAACGTTAAAGGCCACTGCTTTAAAACATGCTCGTTAGTGAGTTAATTCCAATGCTGTAATCAGTGAATTCTCTCACGGGAACAAAATAAACCCCACAAGCAGTTTGTGATGCGTCCTGGGTAGTTTGACAGTAAATAATGTGCATATTAAAATGGTTTTATAGTAATTTAAGAATGGAAACATACAGATTCTAAACGTTTTATATTTAATTGAATATGTTCTGATGTTCCTGCAGTTGGTGAGGCTCCCGCTCTGAAGGAACTGATGCAAGACGTCACCACGAAGCTCGGGGAATCCGGCACTCTGACCTGCGCCATCGTCGGCCGCCCGCTGCCCGAGATCAAGTGGTACCGTTACGGCAGGGAGCTGATCCAGAGCCGCAAGTACAAGATGAGCTCGGACGGCAGGAACCACTCAATTAGCGTCCTGACAGACGAGCAGGAGGACGAGGGCGTTTACACCTGCCGCGCCGTCAACGAGGCCGGCGAGGTCGAGACCAGCGGAAAGCTGCGCCTTCAAGCAGCGCCGCAGTTCCACCCCGGCTTCCCTCTGAAGGAGAAGTACTACGCCGGCGCAGGAACCAGCCTCCGCCTCCACGTGGTCTACATCGGACGTCCCATCCCTCAGATCATGTGGTTCTATGACAAGAAGCCTCTGACCACATCGGCGACCGTGATCATTGAGAACACGGAGAGCTACACCCACCTGGTGGTGAGGAACGTGCAGAGGAAGACCAACGCCGGCCGCTACAAGGTGCAGCTCAGCAACGTGTACGGCACAGTCGACACGTCGCTGCGCGTGGAGATCCAAGGTAACAACACACCACTGAGAGTCGAAATATGAAATAGTTTAGTCTTCAAGTGAAAACAGATTTGAATGAGAGTCGATTTAAGTAAGTTGGTTTAGGGCAGGCTGTGCATGTTGGGGGTTCCCAAAGGTCCTTAAAAAGGTTTTCAAAGACATGAAGTCCCAACATAATGTTTGAAGGTGTGAATTTAAAATAAATGTTGATTGATCTTGTCCAATTTTAGACATTGGTCGAAAAACGTGCATTATTTACAAAAGATTGTATTTTCTTAAGAGCAGTCTAAACTCATAATACCCCTGAGTGAGCAGTTTTTAATTTAAATATATTTCAATGCATTCCCACAGATAAACCATGCATCCCTGAGGGCCCTCTGGTTGTTGAAGCCCTGCTGAAGAGCTCCATGGTCATCAGCTGGAAGGCTCCCAAGGACGACGGAGGCTCCATGATCACCAACTACATCGTGGAGAAACGTGAGGCCAAGGAAGGTGAGGTGTGGAACCTGGTGTCCTCCTCCGTCTCTGGCACCACCTGCCGAGTCCCCAACCTGATAGAAAACGCCGGGTACTACTTTAGAGTCTCTGCGCAGAACCAGTATGGAGTCAGCGAGTCTCTGGAGATCCAATCTGTGGTCATCGTCAAGAGTCCATTTGGTGAGTCCACACATATTTGCTTTGCTTTCTGCTGCATTGCAGAGACTATCTTAACCGTTAATGTGGAGCACTATTATAACATCCCCTGTGTGTTTCCTAGAAAAACCCGGCATCCCACAGCAGCCGTTCATCATGAGCTCCACCAACGACTCCTGCGTCGTCTGCTGGAAGCCTCCAAGCAGCGACGGCGGCGCTAAGGTCTCCAGCTACTACCTGGAGAAACGTGAGAAGAAACAGAACAAGTGGATATCTGTCACCAGCAACAAGATCCAGGAGACCAGCTTCGAGGTCAAGGCCTTGATCGAGGGCTTCGAGTACGAGTTCCGTGTCAAGTGCGAGAACTTGGGCGGCGAGAGCGACTGGAGCGAGATCTCAGCGCCAATCACCCCCAAGTCCGAACAATCCCCTCGCGCTCCCGCCTTCAGAGAGGAGATCCGGGACATGACAGCCAAATACAAGGCCAATGCCACATTCGTCACCAAGGTACTTTATTTAAAGTACACAGCATTTGATTTTAGGAATACACTAGCGGATGGATTTGATATAAAGGATCCTGTTTAAATGTCACACTGTTGGTAAAATGTGCGTATGAAATAATAGGTACCATCAGTGGCAACCATGTTGATTACAATAATTGCTTGGTTTCTCTTAATACATCATGTTATAAAGCCAATTTTGTATTGATTATCTATAATACTTCTAAAAAACACTCAAGCAGTTTCAACCAATTTCCTTAGTGACTTAATTGCAACATCCACATTTGAGGGACCACCATAGCTAACTTTGTTATCTCCCGATGACCAGGTGGTGGGACATCCCAAGCCTCTGGTGAAATGGTATCGCAGTGGAAAGGAGATCGAGGCTGATGGAACAAAAATTAAAGCCCAGGAGTTCAAGGGAGGCTACTTCCAACTGGTGATCATTGCCGCTGAGGAGTGCGACGCCACCGTTTACCAAGTCAGAGCAACCAACTCCTCTGGATCCATCTCTACCACCGCAAACCTGGAGGTGGAAGGTAATGATAGAGATTTGTGTTGCAAAAATAAAAATCCTTCAAGTTTTCTACAATCTATTAAGTGAAAAACATTATAAGTATACAACTAATGTCATATTTTTCTTTTTGTATTCCAGTTCCTGCCAAGATCCACCTTCCCAAGGAGCTCCAGGGAATGGGTGCAGTCAATGCTGCCCGTGGTGATAATGTCACCATCAAGATCCCCATCTCTGGCAAACCTGAGCCAGCAATCATTTGGCAGAAGGGTCAGGAGATCCTGTCCAACTCTCCATATCACCAAGTCATCACCACCAGGTCCTTCACCTCGCTGGTGTTCCAGAAGGGAATGGAGAGGAAGGATACCGGCTACTACATCCTGACCGCAAAGAACAGGTTCGGAACAGACAAGCAAACCATTGAGGTGAACGTGGCCGACATACCTGAACCACCAAAGGGACTGGTTGTCAGCGAAATCTCTCGAGACTCCATCACCTTGGCCTGGCAGCCACCTGCAAACGATGGCGGAAGCGACATCATTGGGTACATTGTGGAGAAGTGTCCCACAACCGCCGACAGGTGGATCCGTGCCGGACAGACCACCGACTGCGGCATCAACATCATTAACATATTCGGAAAGACCAAGTACCAGTTCAGAGTCATCGCCGAGAACCAGTTTGGCCTGAGTGCTCCTTGCCAGCCAACAGAGCCCATCACCACAAAGGAAGACAAGTCAGTGACCAGGAACTATGATGAGGAGGTGGACGAGACCAGAGAGGTCACCAAGGAGGAGGCTCTGGTCTACAAGGTGAAGGAGCTGACCTCCAAGTACGTAATCTCTGAGGAACTTGCCCGCTGCCAGTTTGGAATTGTCCACCGCTGCACGGAGATCGCCACAAAGAAGACCTTCATGGCCAAGTTCATCAAGGTGAAGGGAACCGACCGTGAGTTGGTCCTCAGAGAAATTGAAGCTCTCAACGTAGCAAGGCACAAGAACGTCATCTACCTGCATGAATACTTTGAAAGCATGGAGGAGATCATCCTCATCTTTGAATTTATTTCTGGAGTTGACATCTTTGAGCGCCTTGGCACCAGCAGCTTTGAGCTGACAGAGCAGGAGATCGTCCGCTACCTGAGACAGGTCTGCTCTGCCCTCAAGTTCATGCATAGCAACAACTATGCACACTTGGATATCCGCCCAGACAACATCATCTACACCACAAAGAGAAGCACCACCGTAAAGATTATTGATATGGGCCAGGCTAGGCTGCTGGTGCCTGGTGAAAACATCAGAGCGCTGTTCTCAGCTCCGGAGTACTGCGCCCCTGAGATCCACCGCCACGACCTGGTCACAACGGCCACTGATATGTGGTCTGTTGGTGTGATGGCCTACGTTTTACTCAGTGGCCTGAATCCGTTTGCCGGAGAGTCCATTACAAAGATGATCGAGAACATCTCCAGCTGTGAGTACATCTTTGATAGCGAAGCATTCAAGGACATCAGTCTGGAGGCTATGGACTTTGTGGACAGACTTCTAGTCAAAGACAGGAAGCTCCGTATGACAGCCCACGAGGCTCTGGAACACCCATGGCTCAAGATGAAGATTGAGACTGTCAGCAGCAAGGTCATCAGGACATTGAAACACAGAAGGTACTATCAGTCTCTTGTTAAGAGGACAGATACCATTGTATCATCAGCCCGTGTGGCCTATGGTGGCGCTTTCAAGAACCAGAGAGGATATGCTGTTGGTAAAGTGAAGATCGGAACCGAGTACCACGGCCTCCGCACGGGACCCGTCATGCACGGCTCCTCTGAGGAAGGTGGCCATATCAGATTCACTTGTAGCATCGTAGACTACAACAAGAGCACTCAGGTGTCATGGTTCTTTGGAAACCGCCAGCTCCATGCAAGCAACAAGTATGAAATCACTTACAGCAACGGATTTGCCAGCATCTATGTGAAGGACATTGAAGAGAGTGATAACGGAGTGTACAGGTGCAAGGTTGTGAGCGACGATGGAGAGGACAGTTCTTACGGAGAGCTGTTTGTTGATACAGTGAGGAGCATCAGAGAGCATTACATCAGCCGCTCCATCAAGAAACTGAGGAAGAGAGTGGACCAGGCTAAACTCCTGCAGAGACCACCAGAGTTCACTTTACCTCTCTACAATCGCTCTGCCTACATTGGCGAGGATGTGCGTTTTGGTGTCACCATCACCGTGCACCCTGAGCCTCAAGTGGCATGGCTTAAGAACGGAGAGAAAATCAAACCAGGCGAGGACGACAGGAAGTACACGTTCACCAGTGATAAGGGTCTGTACCAGCTGATGATCCACAATGTGGATGCAAGTGATGATGCAGAATACACCGTCATGGCCCACAACAAGTTTGGAGAAGACAGCTGCGTAGCCCGTCTCACTGTGACACCTCATCCAGTGATGGAGGAAACAATGAGGCCCATGTTCAAACGCCTGCTGGCTAATGTGGACTGTGTGGAAGGAAACAGCGTCCGCTTTGAGCTTAGAGTCTCAGGAATCCCATCTCCTACTCTGAAGTGGAAGAAGGACGGTCATGCAATGGAGTTTGGCCCCAAGGTCGTTGTCATAGAGGAGGACGTTGACTACCATGTCCTGCACATCAGAAACACTCTGCTCGAGGACTCTGCTGTGTACCATGTTACTGCAACCAACTGTGCTGGATCTATAAGCTGCCAGGCCACACTGAAGGTGGACCGCCTTACCTATACCAGGAGGGAGTACAAGAGCGAGGAGGAGAAATACATGCACGTACAGAAACAAATCGAAAAGACCAACAAAATGGCTCGGAAAATTGTTGCCACGGAGGAGATGGTAGCTCTGAACCCCACGGCCCAGGACGCACTCAAGTTTGCTGCAGATATGTATAAGCCTGCGGTGGGCACCAAGAACGTGGAGGGAGAGTTTGACATCACTGTGCAGAAGTCGGAGACTAAGAAGCTGGAAGAGGAGAGGAGGATTTTCATGCCCTATGAGATCCCAGAGCCTCAGTTCCACGACCCCAAAGCTCTGGACGAGGACAAAACGATCAAACAGTTTGTGCCTCTTTCCGACATGAAGTGGTACAGGAAGCTGAGAGACCAGTATGTTGTTCCAGAGAGGATGGAGAAGATTGTGCAGAAGAGGCAGAGACGTATCCGCCTTTCCAGGTGGGAGCAGTTCTATGTTGTGCCCCTCCCCAGAATGACTGACCAGTACAGACCAAGATGGCGTATTCCAAAACTCAGTCTGGATGACCTGGAGACTGTCAGACCCGGCCGCCGTTCACCTTCTCCTGAATCCGAGGCTTCCTTCAGATCCAGAAGGAGATCTCTGGGAGACCTCAGCGACGAAGAGCTGCTGATGCCAGTGGACGACTACCTCTCCATGAGGAGAACCGAGGAGGAGAAGACAATGCTGGAGGACGAACTGGAGCTCGGCTTTTCTGCCTCTCCTTCCGGCAGCCCAGTACGCATGGAGGTGCGTGAAGAGAGAAGACATGTGGTCCGTCACGAGGCGGTGGAGGTCACACAGACCAAGAAGAAACGCACTGTTTCTCAGTTCATGAGGAGGAGGAGATCTCTGTCTCCCACGTACATCGAGCTCATGCGTCCAGTCTCAGAGCTGATCAGACCATCTCGTGCTAGGACTGTGGAAGTACAGGGAGAGGTTGTGACGAGGAGATCCCCCACCCCGGAGAGGACACGCCCCCGATCTCCCAGCCCAATCAGGTCCGCCGAGAGGTCGTCCCGCTCTTCCTCCAGGTTTGAACGGACCGCCCGCTTTGACATCATGTCCCGCTACGAGGCCAGAAAGACAGCCCTGAAGTCCGAGAGGAAATACCAGGTGGTTAGCCAGACACCCTTCAGCCTGGACCATGCTCCCCGTGTGACCGTAAGGATGCGCTCTCACCGCGTACCCATCGGCCAAGACACCAAGTTCACCCTGAACATCCAGTCCAAGCCTGACGCTGAGGTCAAGTGGTTGCACAACGGAAATGAAATCTTTGAGAGCAGCAACAAATATGTCTTCACCAACATGAGTGGAGTTCTGTCCATCGCTATTCTGGACTGCCAAGCAGAAGACAGTGGATCATACCGCTGCGTATGCTCCAACTCCAAGGGAGATGCTTCCGACTACGCCACCCTGGATGTGTCCGGTGGCGGCTACACCACCTTCTGCTCCCGCCGCAGGGATGAGGAAGTCATAAAGGGATTCGTCCCCGAAGTCACCAAGATCGACCACTATCACACCACTCACTTCAAAGCTGGCTATTCTGCCGAGAGCCACTTACAGGTGGAAGAGAGCAAGTCTAAGCTAACGGAAAAACATGAGGTTACCACACGGGAGAGATACGCCGCCTCCTCTGAGAGGTACTCCTCCGCTGAGAGGTACGATTCATCCATCAAGTTCGCAGCTGCTGAATACCTGTCATCTGATTCCTCCTACTCGTCAGAGAGGTTCTCCTTGTCTGCGCAACGCACCACATCTGAAGCTAAAATGAAGTCAACCTCTGTCGGGGAAAGTGTCGTCCACAAACTGGCGCCTTCTCTTCCTGCCAGGATGCTCACCAAGCCCCAGTCTGTGACCGTTTCAGAGGGAGAGTCTGCCAAATTCACCTTTGATATCGACGGAGAGCCTGCACCAACTGTAACGTGGATGCACGAGAGCCGGACCATCATCTCATCTCACCACGTCCAGGTCACCACCACTCAGTACAAGTCCAGCTTCGAGATCTCCTCTGTGACCATCTCCGATGAGGGCAGTTACACGGTTGTGGTCGAGAACTCGGCCGGCAGGCAGGAGGCTCACTTCACCCTGACCATCCGCAGACCAGCACCCACAGAGGAAGTCTCTGCAGTCAAATCCCCCACTCCCAGTGTCAAGTCACCAGAGCCTTCAGTCACATCACCGGCACCCTCTGCAACCTCCCCCGTGCCCAGCATCAAGTCCCCTGAGCCTTCAATTAAATCACCAACGCCGAGTGTGAAGTCACCAGAACCAAGAGTGACATCTCCCGCTCCGAGCGTGAAGTCACCAGAACCAAGTGTAACCTCACCTGTCCCGAGTGTGAAATCCCCGACGCCGAGTGTAAAGTCACCAGAACCAAGAGTAACATCTCCCGCTCCGAGCGTGAAGTCACCAACGCCGAGCGTGAAGTCACCTGAACCAAGAGTAACATCTCCCGCTCCGAGCGTGAAGTCACCAATGCCGAGCGTGAAGTCACCAACGCCGAGCGTGAAGTCACCTGAACCAAGTGTAACGTCTCCTACTCCAAGTGTGAAGTCCCCAACACCAGGGGTCAAATCGCCCGAACCTGAGGGGGTTAGGTCACCACGGGGTGTAAAATCTCCTGAACCCAGGGTTAAGTCACCAACACAAGTCAAGACGCCGGAGAGAGTAAAGTCACCTGAACCAGAGGGAGTAAAATCCCCAATTGGTGTCAAATCTCCAGAACCTGCAGGAATAAGAACACCTAGAGGTATCAAATCTCCAGAACCTGCCGGAGTTAAATCACCTTTTGGTGTGAAGTCTCCAGAACCTGCCGGAGTTAAATCACCTTTTGGTGTGAAGTCTCCAGAACCTGCCGGAGTTAAATCACCTTTTGGTGTGAAGTCTCCAGAACCTGCCGGAGTTAAATCACCATTTGGTGTGAAGTCTCCAGAACCTGCCGGAATTAAATCACCTTTTGGAGCCAAATCTCCAGAACCAGCAGGAATTAAATCACGTTTTGGAGCCAAATCTCCAGAACCAGCAGGAATTAAATCACCAAGAGGCCTCAAGTCCCCAGAACCTTCAGGCATCAAATCACCAAGAGCCTTGAAGTCCCCTGAACCCGAGGGCATCAAATCCCCTCCTCGGGTGAAGTCCCCCCCTCCAATTATGTCGCCCAAGAGAGTTGCGTCCCCTCCCACGGTCAAATCCCCGGTCCCGAAACCTCCTAAAGTCGTGAGTCAAGTGATGGCGGAGGCCAGCGAGGGCTCAGTCCGGATGTCCTGCGTCTGCGAGAGCAGCGTCCGGGAGGCGGTGTGGTTCGTCAACGGGAGGAGGCTTTCCCAGAGCAGCCACTTCGAGATGCACTACTCTGAGGGCTCCTGCAGCCTGCTGATCCACGACCTGGCCGACAGCGACCAGGGAGAGTACACCTGCGAGATGACGTCCGAGGGAGGGGTATCCAAATCGTCATTCTCCTTCACCGGACAGGTGTTCCAGTCCATTCGCATGAAGGTTACGGCCTACCACGAACAGCAAGTGGCACTTAAAGGTGAGCCTCGAGTATCCAAGCACATTTAGTCCAATGTCATGCTAATTAAAGACAATCATGAAGTAGGAATAGCTCATCCCTGAAGTGTACCATTTGTAGGTCAATACTAACTCTCACATGTCTTGAATTAAAGTGCTTTGAGAACAGCATGACTATAGGGGTACAAACCCTCACACACATTTAGTCTCATGTATCAATAGTATCCTCATTACTTTGCAAGTCATGACTTTTACCTAAAAACTATGCAAACCCAATCTTAATGTTCTTCCAATTTACTACATTTTTTGATTCTCCATTCACCAACGAGGTAACACAGGAAGACTCGTGTCCTTTAGAGGGTACTCCTCTTTACTTCGTAGTCATTCTAAAAACTTATGAACCATTTCCGTGTCTCCCCCGATCAGGATCGATGGCGATGAGTCTTAAGGAGTCTTCACTGTCCTCCGTGAGCTCGTCCGTGAGCTCGTCCATGAGCTCGTCCATGATGATGAAGAAAGAGATGCACGCGATGCAGGAGTCTTCCTCCTTCTCCTCTGCCTCCGCCCAGCAGGCCATGATGTCGTCCATGATGGAGTCCAGCTCCATGAGCAGCATGGCCGCTGAGATGAAGTTCGAGACCATGTCCATGTCCAGTATGTCCTCTTTGACGTCCGAGACGTACGCCATGAGCTCCAGCAGTAGCATGGCGGAGGGTTCAGCATTCAGAGCGATCGGTAAGAGATTCAAGGCTTTAATTGTCAGTTGTCCATAGCTACAGTGCAGATACAGTGTGTCAATGAACATCTTAGGTCACAGCGGTCCAACGGTGCAACATAATAAAATAGTTCAAATAGTGCAAAGTAATACAAATAAAATAGAAATAGTGCGAAGAGAGTCTGGAACAACTCTGTTTGATCTCTGGGGGCATGTTAAGCTGCTGTCTCCTCTAATATTGAATCTGAGCTAATGTTCATGTTCTGTATGTTCCAGGTTCTGCCCCCAGGATCGAGGCTCTGCCGGAGGACATCAGCATCGAGCCGGGCAAAGTCCTGACGGTCACCTGCGCCTTCTCCGGAGACGCCAAACTCATTCAGTGGTCTCGCGGCGGGAAGAACATCGAGGTGACCGCCGGCGGACGCTTCCACATCGACACCACGGAGGACCTGACCACGCTCATCATCACCGGCGTGAAGGAGGAGGACGCCGGGACCTACACCCTGAAACTGTCCAACGAGCTGGGCTCCGACTCAGCAACCGTCCACATCAGCATCCGATCAGTGTAAAAAAAAAAAAAATCTCAAACCCTATCGTCCCCTTTTCCCTTCTTCCGTGCCTTTTTATTTATTAATTAAGAAATAATCTACTTAATAACGATCTGGATTTCTGTTCTTGTAAATATGAACTATTTTTGTACCAATCTTGACATTAATTTATGCCAAACTAGACTACAGTCTAACGTTGATAAAATGTGCCATATTGGATAACTATGACTTAGGATTCTTAATCCATTTTTCTGTGACATGTACATAATGTATATAGCCGAATTGAACGGTTATGGGAAATGTATGCATTGTTATTTATGACAATGATAGTAACTGAAACAAAAGAAACTGAATGTGGTCTAACTGGAGAAAGTTCTACTAGGAACGAATACCCTGTTAGGCTAAGAAACTAAACTCTGTGCCTCAACGACGCGTTGAAGTCTAAAGATTGCCTCAACAGGTAGAGAGGCTCCCTGTTGACGTTACTGAGACAGATATATAAGATATAAGAATGCACTGCGCTGCATAGAAACTGGGGCGAGACCCTGAGTGCTGTTTGCATATACCCTCATGTAAGCAGCCCGACTGGGCCTCGCGCTCTGACGGATTATGTCATACCGCCATTTCGATGACATGCTCACAGTGCGGGCGGCTGCACTCCCTGAGCGACTGTTTCTTTTTGTTTTGTGCTCCGGCTCTGCAGGCGACCCCGGCCCGGCTCTCAGTAACATCGCATCACGAGAGCAGAGCCCGGCCGGCGCTGGTCTGCAGAGGCGGAGCTGTCTCTCGGAGCGCTGCAGTGTGTGTGTGTGTGTTAGATATTAGCAGTCAGTCAGCGGGCGAGGGGGAGGAGTCCCGCTCTTTCTTAGACTGAAGGTAGAGACGTAGGTTTTGCAGCCTCCTTGAGTTTTTCTCCAGTTATTGATTTAATAAAGCATGATTATCAGCACTAACCGTGTCTCCTGAGTCTCCTTTCCTTTGTGTCTTTCTTCATATTCAGGGTCACAGGTCCAGGTTTCACTTATCGAGCTCACCGTTGTTAGTTAAAACATTAAAAGTTGTAATTTATTTAGTATGTTAAAATAATTCATAAAAAGTCATCGGACAGTGTCTCGTGAGAATAAAATGTTTAAGTACTTCCTAACAAAAATCATTAAAAGTTCAAAGTTAGTAAATAAGTAAAAACATCTAAGATTAATAGTGAAGTGTGTCAGAATGTTATATCAGAAAGTTATAGTATTGTGTATAACGGTATATTCAGTTGAGAAGACCATGAGAAATTGAGGATGAAATAATTCCTTTTATAGTATCTTGAAATATTGAAAAACATATAGTATAGTATGTGAGGAATACTATCCACAGAACTCAGTGTTTAGAGCGGCACAGCTTGATCCACGTAAAGATAAATATTCGTAATATAATATCATTTAAAATATCCACAAATCCGATATAGTAGAGTTTGTCGACACTATAGAAAAGTATGAAACGGGACAGTATGTAGTATCAGAAAGAAAACACGGTTTAGCATGTGGAACAAGTCGAAAGAAAAACATGAAATATTAAAATGGTATGTTAAAAAGAAAAGCTTTAGTGATGTGAACATGCAGTGTGTCCTGGTGGCCTCACAGTGGCAGTGTTGGCCTGTTGGGAAACTGCTGCCTCACACACACACACACACACACACACACACACACACACACACGCACACACACACACGCACACTCACACACACACACACACACACACACACACACACACACACACACACACACACACACACACACACACACACACACACACACACAGGGAGGGAACAGTGTGTGATATCCTGTATATTCATATATCAAACCCGGCCAGAGGACTTCAGACTAGAGGCTGTATGACACTGTAACGAGGATCAGGAGTCCTGGAGGTGGTTCTAAAGGGGAAGCCAGTGTAAAGAAAGCAGATGTTGATACACCTCAGACCTCACACAGCACTCTGACACACCTGCAGCATCTTCGACCATGTGTGCAGGAGGAGGAAGTCTAAGGTGGAAACAGAAGAGCTGCAGGAAATAACCATCTCCAATCAGCTCAGGTCACCATGGGTCCACCTCAGTGGTGCCTGAGTACTGTAGTGCCTGAGTAATAGTACTGTAGTACCTGAGTACTGTAGTTCCTGAGTACTGTAGTACCTGAGTACTGTAGTTCCTGAGTACTGTAGTTCCTGAGTACTGTAGTACCTGAGTACTGTAGTTCCTGAGTACTGTAGTACCTGAGTACTGTAGTACTGTAGTACTGTAGTACTGAGTACTGTAGTACCTGAGTACTGTAGTGCTGAGTACTGTAGTACCTGAGTACTGTAGTACTGAGTACTGTAGTGCTGAGTACTGTAGTACTGTAGTACTGTAGTACTGAGTACTGTAGTACCTGAGTACTGTAGTACTGAGTACTGTAGTGCTGAGTACTGTAGTACCTGAGTACTGTAGTACTGAGTACTGTAGTACCTGAGTATTGTAGTGCTGAGTACTGTAGTGCTGAGTACTGTAGTGCCTGAGTACTGTAGTACTGAGTACTGTAGTACCTGAGTACTGTAGTGCTGAGTACTGTAGTACCTGAGTAATAGTACTGTAGTACCTGAGTACTGTAGTACCTGAGTACTGTAGTACCTGAGTAATAGTACTGTAGTACCTGAGTACTGTAGTACCTGAGTATTAGTAATGTAGTACCTGAGTATTAGTACTGTAGTACCTGAGTCCTGTAGTACCTGAGTACTGTAGTACCTGAGTAATACTACTGTAGTACCTGAGTAATAGTACTGTAGTACCTGAGTATTAGTACTGTAGTACCTGAGTAATAGTACTGTAGTATCTGAGTAATAGTACTGTAGTACCTGAGTATTAGTACTGTAGTACCTGAGTATTAGTAGTACCTGAGTAATAGTACTGTAGTACCTGAGTACTGTAGTACCTGAGTATTAGTAGTACCTGAGTAATAGTACTGTAGTACCTGAGTACTGTAGTACCTGAGTATTAGTAGTACCTGAGTAATAGTACTGTAGTACCTGAGTACTGTAGTACCTGAGTATTAGTAGTACCTGAGTATTAGTACTGTAGTACCTGGGTATTAGTAGTACCTGAGTATTAGTACTGTAGTACCTGAGTATTAGTAGTACCTGGGTATTAGTAGTACCTGAGTAATAGTACTGTAGTACTGCCCACAGTATAAAAGCCTACACACAATTTCACACTCTCGTTAATGGCTGGCAGGCGTAGTGACAGGACGTGACAGGTTTGTGTGTGTGGGGGGGGGGGGGGTGTGTGGGGGGTGTGTGTGTGTGGGGGGGGGGGTGTGTGGGGGGGGGGGTGTGTTGGAATCTCTCGACACCACGTGCAACAAAGAGAGGACAAAAAGCCGAGGCTAATTACAGCCGCTGTCTGCTGGCTTCATTAGAGTCACACACACACACACACACACACACACACACACACACACACACACACACACACACACACACACACACACACACACACACACACGATGCAGAGCAGGGGATAGATTTGTTTTGGCCAGGAGGCAATTCTTGATGAATCTCTAGAAATTAGGGCTTGAAAAAAGAGAAAAGGAAATCAAAAAGAAGGGTTAGGGGAAACCACGTGTCAGCTGGCAGTGGACATGTGTTGGAAATATAGAAAAGATACTGAATGAAACCTGATCAGAGATGTCTGTATGTGAAAAGGACTCGCCTCAACATGCATACGTTCATGTTCAGTCCCTTTGCAAAGAGGATGCTTGGTAGTGACCTGGCAAAGACACAGGATTGATATGAGCTTCACCTGCATGTGTAGTCTGCCTTCAGACGTGTGTGTGTGTGTG
>NC_136904.1:94977821-95037821 GCF_949606895.1 Notothenia rossii | reverse complement strand
CAGTCTCACGGGGTGCAGAATAGTCTCCCCCCACTTTTTGCCCGGTCTTTAGTAGAAATGTTCGTCGGTAAATGAGATGGATTAGATTTGTTCATCTTGGTGTTTTCTCTCTCGTGTGAGCTCCACACGTTCACTCTATACAGTGTTGTTTACATTCTGTGATGCGCGAGCTGATGACGTCACGTTAACAAGTTAACTTTTTTTTTTCTCAACTTTGTGTGGAAAAATGCGGGGATTATGCGGCCTTTTAGAAATCTGCGCCATTTTGCTGATTATGCGGTAAATTCTGCGATCGCAGAATCGCGTTTTTCTGGAGGGTCTAAAAACACATTTTAAAACTCTGAGCTTCATTTGGCTCGTTACGCCCTATGGGGCTGACACCATGCCACCACTGACCCCAGTACCACACAGAAGACACTTTGAAATCATCAAGCCCATAGCAGGGGTATTACAATGAAACATGTGAAGGGTACATCAATCCTGGAGGCAGAGGCAGACCCCCGCTCTTCTGCCTCTGAGCTTTGAGCCCCTTCCTCCTCCAGGTGCTGAGCCTGGCTGCCGTAACACTGCTCACCTGGGCGGAGGAACCAGAGGAAAGAGAAACAACAATCTCCTCTCCTCTTTTTGTGACTGGAGAACAATCACTGAAATGTGACATCAGCTCCTAAACAGTTCTGTCTGATTCCCAAATGAATGATAATGTTTTTATTAATGTGAAACGACATGATGTCATCACGAGAGCGTCTTTGTAATTACTCCTGAAATCATTTATATCAAATATTATGAGTGAATATCATTCCTCCGGTGTGACCCAGTGACACTCATTAAAACAGCGTGGCTTGTTTCATTAAGGACTTCAGTTCCAGTGGCTGCTGTCGGCTGTGATGAGCACCACGTGGCACGTTAGCATTACTAAATGATATCATGCTAACAGAGACAGCCCCACCGCTGCTGTTTGTCCACGCGCTGGGAAGTGTGTGTCCTCGGGAACACACACTTCACACTCAGGCTTGCTGCAGTATTGATGTGTGTGTGTGTGTGTGTGTGTGTGTGTGTGTGTGTGTGTGTGTGTGTGTGTGTGTGTGTGTGTGTGTGTGTGTGTGTGTGTGTGTGTGTGTGTGTGTGTGCGTGCGTGCGTGCGTGCGTGCGTGCGTGCGTGCGTGCGTGCGTGCGTGCGTGCGTGCGTGCGTGCGTGCGTGCGTGCGTGCGTGCGTGCGTGCGTGTGTGTGTGTGTCTACAGCAGCTCTCTGTGGGCGCAGTGTGTACACAACAGCTGGCAGAGACACGCTCTTCATTTACTTTATTCATAGCCTCACACACCGCTCTGAACAGGAAGCTATGAGCCGTAGAGTAAGCTCTAGAGGTCTGTGTCGTTTTATATCTGTAGGCTTTAACATTGTTTGCATCTTATTTTTTTGGAAGTCACCATCGATCTTTGGATGTCCCGATCTTTTGAACATCGTCCTGGTTTATGAACCTCTACACTTCGTTTTGTTTACGGCAACCAATTCGTTGTTTGTCTTTGGCCCTCTTGGTTTTCTCTTCATATCATCTCTGTGTTCGATGTCCCCTCTTGGTTTTCTCTTCATATCATCTCTGTGTTCGATGTCCCCTCTTGGTTTTCTCTTCATATCATCTCTGTGTTCGATGTCCCCTCTTGGTTTTCTCTTCATATCATCTCTGTGTTCGATGTCCCCTCTTGGTTTTCTCTTCATATCAACTCTGTGTTCGATGTCCCCTCTTGGTTTTCTCTTCATATCATCTCTGTGTTCGATGTCCCCTCCTGGTTTTCTCTTCATATCATCTCTGTGTTCGATGTCCCCTCTTGGTTTTCTCTTCATATCATCTCTGTGTTCGATGTCCCCTCTTGGTTTTCTCTTCATATCATCTCTGTGTTCGATGTCCCCTCTTGGTTTTCTCTTCATATCGTCTCTGTGTTCGATGTCCCCTCTTGGTTTTCTCTTCATATCATCTCTGTGTTCGATGTCCCCTCTTGGTTTTCTCTTCATATCATCTCTGTGTTCGATGTCCCCTCTTGGTTTTCTCTTCATATCATCTCTGTGTTCGATGTCCCCTCTTGGTTTTCTCTTCATATCATCTCTGTGTTCGATGTCCCCTCTTGGTTTTCTCTTCATATCGTCTCTGTGTTCGATGTCCCCTCTTGGTTTTCTCTTCATATCATCTCTGTGTTCGATGTCCCCTCTTGGTTTTCTCTTCATATCATCTCTGTGTTCGATGTCCCCTCTTGGTTTTCTCTTCATATCATCTCTGTGTTCGATGTCCCCTCTTGGTTTTCTCTTCATATCATCTCTGTGTTCGATGTCCCCTCTTGGTTTTCTCTTCATATCATCTCTGTGTTCGATGTCCCCTCTTGGTTTTCTCTTCATATCGTCTCTGTGTTCGATGTCCCCTCTTGGTTTTCTCTTCATATCATCTCTGTGTTCGATGTCCCCTTTTGGTTTTCTCTTCATATCATCTCTGTGTTCGATGTCTCCTCTTGGTTTTCTCTTCATATCATCTCTGTGTTCGATGTCCCCTCTCGGTTTTCAAACACTGCCACTGTTTGTTGTCTCCGATCTCTAGATGTCCCAACCTTTGCTTCTGGCCGTTACCATCTTCAGGGTTCGTACGGTGCTGGAGTTGTTAAAAATATGATCAAAGTTAAAGTTCCAGATTATCAATGGATTGTTTCTGCATCATCTCTGATATTAAAGCTCTCCTATCACGCAAAATGCACTTTCTGATGTCTCTTATACATCACCATGTGTCCCCGGTGTGTCCCCGGTGTGTCCCCGGTGTGTCCCCGGTGTGTCCCTGGTGTGTCTCCGGTGTGTCCCTGTGTGTCCCTGGTGTGTCCCCGGTGTCCCCCGGTGTGTCCGTGGTGTGTCCCCGGTGTGTCCCCGGTGTCCCCCGGTGTGTCCGTGGTGTGTCCCCGGTGTGTCCCCGGTGTGTCAGGAGACTCACAAAGTGTCAGGAAATAAACCCCCCCTCTTCTCCTCCGTACCCACATCTCTAAAAATGGGGGAACAACGGAGCTGATCCAGATTTGCTGCGTCATGACCACATTACTAAAATGTGGGCGGGCTTTACCCCCACGGGCCAATCAGAAACGTTGCTGTCAGAAACAATGAGACGTGTTCTGAAGTAATATGGTCTGTGTCTACATTAGCATGCTAACACTCAGAGCTAACCTGTACTGGAGAGAGTGTGTGAAGAAGCAGGAAATCAAAAGGAAGTCACCTTGTGGTAAACCTGAGAGAGAGAGAGAGTTTGAGCTCCTTCCTGTTTCAGAGAGGATCCTTGATGTGGTTTGGAACATGATGTGGAGTTTCATCACGACAGCATTCAGCTGAGTTTCTGCTGGGAGAGTTCTGATCAGGCATTAGCTCCATCTCCTCTTTTCAAGCTAAGGACCCGAACCTGCTCTTCTCTAACAGCTGGAACAGAGGGTCATGAGGGATTTCTAAAATGCATGATCTGTTTGGTATTTGGAGCAAAACACATCAGAGACATGTTTTTATATATTGTTATAAATCTATAATATCTGCCTAAAGATAGGAGACCTTTGAAACCCTGTTGAACTCTGAACAGATTATTAAACCTGGAGTTATTTCAAACAGGAACTTTGTTTTCTAAACTGACATCATGTTTTCTGTATTCAGACTGAGGGGCTGCAGGTTGTCAGAGATCAGCTGTTCTGCTCTGATCTCAGCTCTGAAGTCCAACATCCATCTGAGAGATCTGGACCTGGGTCTCAACGCTCTGCAGGATTCAGGAGAGGAGCTGCTGAGAGTCCAGACTGCAGAATGGAGACCCTCAGGTCAGTGAGGGGTCTCTGCTGGTTCAGCAGGATGAAACTCAGGGAGGTGTTTCTCTCTCTGGGGAAGCAGATCAGTGATGTGACCCACTGACTGCAGGGCGTCCATTCTGCCATCAGCTATAGAAGAACAGCTGAACCTGCAAAGCCACACTTAGTATCAGCTCTCTAACAGACATGTGGGGTTTTACAGAAGAGTGGGGAGGTGGTCTGTTCTAATGGGATGTTTTTAGTTTAGACCAGGGGTGTCCAAACTGCGGCCCGGGGGCCAAATGCGGCCCTCAGCTAATTCTGAAAGTCTAATGAAATATGACCCACACATGAAACTTGTGCTTGTCTTGTATTTGACTTCTTAAATATATATGTACACATGTATTACACAGTAGTATTCATGTGTTAATAATCCCATAATAAATAATAAATGCACTCAATTAAAGATGAAAACATGTTCTAACAAATCTAACTCGATAAGAAAAAAGACCAATAACTTACTTTATACGTGAAATTTTACGCGTGAAATATTTCCTGTAATTATAATCAGTCTGAAGCTCCTGCTTTAAGGAATGAGCTGCTGACAGAATAAAGTGACCCTCTGGAGAGCTGCTGCTCAGCCAGGTGTTATGGGAGGCCCAGTCTACGTCCAGACGGGTCACTCAGTCTAAAACATTACACTTAGCTAACACGTTGTTTATAGCATAAAGAACATCTGATTTTTGTGAGGTAGGGAAATAATCATTTGAGTACGCAGCTTGAAAATACACCTTGAAAATGCTTGAAAGGTGCTTGAATTTGACTTTGGAAAAGATGTAAGAACCCTGCATCTTTTATACCTTGCCCTTTTGTTGGCCCTGTTTTCGAAGTCGCCCTCTTGGTACTTAGAAAAGCGCTTTTGGTCCAGCTGACGTCCCTCTGCAAGCGAACTGTAAGGGGTTGTATTTGAGTTCTTATTAGATTCATAACAAATACATCCTGAAGCCTGAATTCCTCTGAACTTCAGTGACTGTGTGGTTTCTCTGTGGAACAGATTGTTCTCCTGCAGAAAGAGATTATGAAGCAGGAAGCGTTCAGTGTGTAGGTTTAAACTCACTGTGAGGCTCTGCCCTAGATACTGAGGTACTGAGGTACCACACACACATGTGTGGGTTTCCTGAGGAGCAGCTCTGGGTGTGAGCAGGTTCTTACATCATCCTGTGAGCCTTAAAGTGGGAATACTGAGTGAAAACTGGAGAACAAGTGGTACCGTACCCAGAGATGCTTGCTAATGTCTACATCCTGGCATTCTGGCCTTCGTTGTGAACACAATGTCCATGACTCACTCCACTCTCTGTCAGTCTCTGTATGAATGACAGATTGAGCCTCCAACTGGCTTCACGTCAGGCTCTTATGTCACTCCTGCTGTCTTCATAGCCAACAGGTGTTTGTGGAGAATGCAGGCAGCTATCATGATAGTGCTGGTCCCGTCAGTCCGGTAATCACACAGGAAACGTTCCTCAGGCTGTCTGAGCAAATATAAAACAGTCACAGCTCAGCGTTAGCCACTTTTCCTTTTATCATTTCTCATAGTGCAGACGTGTTGCTACTCAAATCCACCCAGTCTCACGGCATGTTGTGTAATAGTCACGAAATCACAGTAATCTATTGATTCGTGTTCACCATCACCATTTCCCCTTTTGTTCGTGTCAAAGAACGACTTTAAGAGCAATGTATTTCTATTGGTAGTGTGTTTCGTGCCTGCGTCTTTTTGTCCGGTCGGGTCTTTGAAGACCGGAAGCTGTGGGGTTCATAAAAACATCTTCTTACTCGATATCAAGCCACCATTATTGTTTTTATTTTAAATTGTATAATGTCAGACTTTTGTTTCCGTCAGTGAGGAAAAGAAATGGCTCAGAGCCTCAGAATACTGACATCTGTATTTTATAAATCTTTTTTTCCTTCTAATATGTTATTATTTGATGCAGGCACGAAACATACTAACGATAGAAATACATTGCTTTTTAAGTCGTTCTGTGTGACACGAAAAAAATGTGGAAATGGTGAACACGAATCTATAGATTACTTTCGTGACTATGACACGAAATGCCGTGAGACCGGGTTGGATGTTAGCAGCTAAAAACAGCATCTAATACAAGCAGTCAAAACAGGAAACTCCCATTAGCTGCTCTTAGCTGTTATTATAGAGCGGTGCAGTGACGTGTCCTAAAACCAGGAAGTGAGTCAGCATGTCACCACTTCCTGTTCCCTGGTCTCAGAGCCAATGGGATCTCTCCGTAGGGTTTAGGAAAGTATCTGAACTAAGGTCTGTGGTTGAGACACGTTGAAGAGACGGATCACGTTTTGTTCTACATTAAATCATCAGCAGTGACCCCACTGGTGATCTCTGAAGAGTGGACGTGTCTGAGAAACGATGGTTGTTACCAAGTGGCTGAATAGGACTACAGAAGTCGTGGAGGTCGTTGTACGTCATTACCCCGAACACGTAAACACTCCTCTAAGTTAGTTTCTGTTCTGCTTGAAAGCAAGTCCCTGCCTCCTGCAGACTGTTCAAACAAACGCTTCAACTCCTTCCATCTAGAATCTGTGTGTTTGAATATGGATCTGAAGTTGGCGTGACGTTGAAGTCGTGCTGCTGGACTCGCTGTAGTTCCTTTATAGCATCACGTTAGCATTTAGCTTCTGGACATTAGATTTATGATTAGAACATTATAAAAGTAGACGTGTGGAGATTATCCAGCTGAACAAAACATTCATCAAACAGCTTCGTTTCTCACAGACCTTGTTTTCAGCTGTTTTCCTAAATCCTCTGGAGGAATCCTGTTGCTTTGTTGTCGAGGGAACAGCAGCTTCCTTCAGGGTCGAACTACACAAACTCGTCCTCCCTGCGCCGCTCGATAAGCTACTTATATTAGCTGCTAATGTTAGCTGCAAAGAAAAACAACAACAAGGATGTGTCTCCTCTGAATGTCCAGCAGACCACCAGGTTATCACCATGACAACACACAGAAGAGAAGAAGCATTCAAAGGCAACAGAGAAAAGGACTTTAAGTGTTTGATCACCGCTCCTTGAAGCAGAGGCTAGTCAGTATGTGTATCACAGCGCTCTGAGATGTGTGACTAACTGTAAAGCATGAACCCATCACTGTACCCTGTGTGTAAGGGCTGGTCTGCCTTCACTTCCTGTACGGAGGCTCAGTCACTGGTACACCTTTATACACAACGCCATGTTAGGAACACTTCCATCCTACATCTGCTCCCTGATCTCACGGTGAAGTGTAAGAGGCTACTGCCTGAGATCGCATGCTGGGGTTTTATTAAATGTGCAAACTGCTAGCTGCAATTAAAATGTAAACTGAGCGATCTGGTTTCACTAAATGTTTTTAGAGCTGGGTTGGATTCTACTCCATCAGAAGCTGTCGGTCCCTGCTCATGTGGACAGTATGTAAACTGTAATCTCTGTAATGAAGCTGTATGATGTCCTTCTGTTTGTGTTTCATGTGGAACCTACTTGAGCAGGTCTCCTTTGAAAAAGAGATCATTGGTCTCCATGGAGACGCCTGGGGAAATAAAGGTTTGAAATGAGACTCGTTTTTCACTGACAGAAACTTTATTAAAATAAGAAAAACACAAAGAAATGATTCCCTTCATGTTCGATACAAAATCACTGAATCAGCATTTACGTTCTGACAGCATCTGGAGGAAATCACAAAACCTTCATCAGTATCTTCCTCTTCTTCACCATCACACAGCTCCTCCTCTTCATCACACAGCTCCTCCTCTTCTTCACCATCACACAGCTCCTCCTCTTCATCACACAGCTCCTCCTCTTCTTCATCACACAGCTCCTCCTCTTCTTCTTCATCACACAGCTCCTCCTCTTCATCACACAGCTCCTCCTCTTCTTCTTCATCACACAGCTCCTCCTCTTCATCACACAGCTCCTCCTCTTCTTCTTCATCACACAGCTCCTCCTCTTCTTCACCATCACACAGCTCCTCCTCTTCATCATCACACAGCTCCTCCTCTTCATCACACAGCTCCTCCTCTTCTTCTTCATCACACAGCTCCTCCTCTTCATCACACAGCTCCTCCTCTTCTTCTTCATCACACAGCTCCTCCTCTTCATCACACAGCTCCTCCTCTTCTTCTTCATCACACAGCTCCTCCTCTTCATCACACAGCTCCTCCTCTTCTTCTTCATCACACAGCTCCTCCTCTTCATCACACAGCTCCTCCTCTTCTTCTTCATCACACAGCTCCTCCTCTTCATCACACAGCTCCTCCTCTTCTTCTTCATCACACAGCTCCTCCTCTTCTCTCCAGAACAAAGTCTTACAAACAGAAGAGCGTTCTCATCACTTTGAGTACAGTGCGTACCACACGAGCAAATCAAGTGGAATGATTGATTGTTCTCTTCTCGTCACTTAAAAGTCTCTCTCATATAATATCTAACGTGTCCAAACAATATGACGATGATGATGATGATGAAGATGATGATACTATCCTCCTTGTTACACCTTTATATAATGTTTGCAGCAAATGTCTACAGGTGGTTTTGATGCTTTGAAACCTCCAAACAAACACATTCTGTGTTTCCATCACGATAACTCTGGATGAAAATAGCTTCTAACCAAACGTGTAAAGAATGAACTTTGGTTTAACCGTCCTCTCTGTGTCTTCTGCACAACATCTGCTTCCTGTTCAGAGTCCAGCAGTTTGGGAGCGCACACACACGTTGATTATCAGTTCACATCAGTGTGTGTGTGTGTGTGCTGCCTGGGTCACGCCGAGCCGAGGCTGTCGAAGCCGCAAAACTTCCATCTTTTCTCCAGGTTGGCCCCCACGCCGCTCAGCTCCTGCAGGAACATGGAGGGCAGACGCAGCATGAGGCGCTCCAGCTCCCCCGCAGACACCTGGGGGGGGGGGGGGGGGGGGGGGGGACAGCATTTAGCTATTTAAAGATCAGAGACTCAGAGGAGTACAAATACTTTGTTACTGTACTTAAGTACATGTTTCTGGTGTCAGTACTTTACTCCACGAATTATTACTTTCTACTTCTTACATGTTGAACTCAAATACCTGTACTTTCTACTTCTTACATGTTGAACACAAATACCTGTACTTTCTACTTCTTACATGTTGAACACAAATACCTGTACTTTCTACTTCTCACATGTTGAACACAAATACCTGTACTTTCTACTTCTTACACGTTGAACTCAAATACCTGTACTTTCTACTTCTCACATGTTGAACTCAAATACCTGTACTTTCTACTTCTTACATGTTGAACTCAAATACCTGTACTTTCTACTTCTAACATGTTGAACTCAAATACCTGTACTTTCTACTTCTTACATGTTGAACTCAAATACCTGTACTTTCTACTTCTTACATGTTGAACCCAAATACCTGTACTTTCTACTTCTTACATGTTGAACTCAAATACCTGTACTTTCTACTTCTTACATGTTGAACTCAAATACCTGTACTTTCTACTTCTTACATGTTGAACCCAAATACCTGTACTTTCTACTTCTTACATGTTGAACTCAAATACCTGTACTTTCTACTTCTTACATGTTGAACCCAAATACCTGTACTTTCTACTTCTTACATGTTGAACCCAAATACCTGTACTTTCTACTTCTCACATGTTGAACTCAAATACCTGTACTTTCTACTTCTTACATGTTGAACTCAAATACCTGTACTTTCTACTTCTTACATGTTGAACTCAAATACCTGTACTTTCTACTTCTTACATGTTGAACTCAAATACCTGTACTTTCTACTTCTCACATGTTGAACTCAAATACCTGTACTTTCTACTTCTTACATGTTGAACTCAAATACCTGTACTTTCTACTTCTTACATGTTGAACTCAAATACCTGTACTTTCTACTTCTCACATGTTGAACTCAAATACCTGTACTTTCTACTTCTCACATGTTGAACTCAAATACCTGTACTTTCTACTTCTCACATGTTGAACTCAAATACCTGTACTTTCTACTTCTTACATGTTGAACACAAATACCTGTACTTTCTACTTCTTACATGTTGAACTCAAATACCTGTACTTTCTACTTCTTACATGTTGAACACAAATACCTGTACTTTCTACTTCTTACATGTTGAACTCAAATACCTGTACTTTCTACTTCTCTCATTTTCCAAACAGGCTGGTTCCTTTAGTCTGAATGTGTGTTTGGTGGCGTGATCATTATTATTTAGAGTCATTGCGTGCCTATTGATTTGAACACGATCCGTGTATCCATCATTTCCTGGTCTTCTCTAAAGAAGAGGGACCAATGGAAACGTTGTCATGTTGCCGTTGGTCACCATGGAAACATTCATTAGCTAACAATGACATTATTGTTCTATTAATATAAAGGGAGGTCAGGTACTCTTTAAAACAGCTACTAGTTATGGGTACTTTTTACTGAAGTACATTTCAAAGCCTCTTTACTTTCACTTGAGTAAAGAAGTTTAGTCAGTACTTCTACTTTCACCAGAGTATTTTTAAACACGAGTATCTGTACTTCTACTTGAGCACAGGATGTGTGTATTTCTACTTGAGTACAGGATGTGTGTACTTCTACTTGAGTAAAGGATGTGTGTACTTCTACTTGAGTACAGGATGTGTGTACTTCTACTTGAGTAAAGGATGTGTGTACTTCTACTTGACTAAAGGACGTGTGTACTTCTACTTGAGTAAAGGACGTGTGTACTTCTACTTGAGGAAAGGATGTGTGTACTTCTACTTGAGTAAAGGATGTGTGTACTTCTACTTGAGTACAGGATGTGTGTACTTCTACTTGAGTACAGGATGTGTGTACTTCTACTTGAGTAAAGGATGTGTACTTCTACTTGAGTAAAGGATGTGTGTACTTCTACTTGAGTAAAGGATGTGTGTACTTCTACTTGAGTGAAGGATGTGTGTACTTCTACTTGAGTACAGGATGTGTGTACTTCTGCCTGACTAAAGGACGTGTGTACTTCTACTTGAGTAAAGGACGTGTGTACTTCTACTTGAGGAAAGGATGTGTGTACTTCTACTTGAGTAAAGGATGTGTGTACTTCTACTTGAGTACAGGATGTGTGTACTTCTACTTGAGTAAAGGATGTGTGTACTTCTACTTGAGTAAAGGATGTGTGTACTTCTACTTGAGTACAGGATGTGTGTACTTCTACTTGAGTGAAGGATGTGTGTACTTCTACTTGAGTGAAGGATGTGTGTACTTCTACTTGAGTGAAGGATGTGTGTACTTCTACTTGAGTAAAGGATGTGTGTACTTCTACTTGAGTACAGGATGTGTGTACTTCTACTTGAGTACAGGGTGTGTGTACTTCTACTTGAGTACAGGATGTGTGTACTTCTACTTGAGTACAGGGTGTGTGTACTTCGGCCCTCTCTGTTAAAGTCCTACTTGTTCTCCCGTGCTTCTGCAGACCACGTATAAGACATATCCGTCTGTGTTTTTTTAATTGGGGTTTTCTATTCTCTATTCTGTTTTTAAATGTTTTTAAATCATGTATGAGAGTTTCTCAGTCTGTAGTATAAGTTTGGTTTTATCGTCTCGTGCTTTTACTTCAGTTTCTTTTTGTCCTATTAGTTTTTATGCTGCTTTTTTCAACTCTGTAGTTTTAAAATGTGCCATATCAAAACTGTCAAAATAATGAATTGTAAAATGCATACATGTTGCACACACTACAGGCGAATAGGGTACAACACGTCATCTTTAAATATAATAACGAGGCTAACGCTAACTGTTGGTGAGTTTAGGAGAAATCTGCACAGACAGAGTTAGTGAAATAAACTCTTGGATGTTTTGGATGCTTTCCTTCCACTAAGGCTTGTTATGGGAGATAAATATCCCAAAATCAGAAAATATGAAATATATACATGTGTAGAGATGTACCTTGGAGTCCAGCCTCTGGATGTACGACCACAGATACTCCAGGTTTGCTCCGAACGGATGAACGTGGAGGAAGGTGGAGATGACTCCTGCAGAGAGGAGGAGGCACAAAGAGCTCAGACTCAGAGAGAAGCAACACCTCTCACTGTCACACACAACCTTACTAGCTTGATCTTTTCTAAACGCGTTAGCATGCCAGAGACAATCTGAGCTGCTTTTATAAATGTGTTTTCATCAGAGGTCATGCATGCACTAAAGATAGCATCCGACAGGCTGCACAATAACCACATGGCTGCTGCAGATCAACAGAGAGGTAGTGTGTGTGTGTGTGTGTGTGTGTGTGTGTGTGTGTGTGTGTGTGTGTGTGTGTGTGTGTGTGTGTGTGTGTGTGTGTGTGTGTGTGTGTGTGTGTGTGTGTGTGCAGAGTGGCTCCCCCACGGAGGACCCTGCACGGCTGATATTTATTTCCCTGATTTATGTGGCGAAACGCTGCCCATTACAGACAGGCTGATGCAATTCCTTCCAGCAGACCTGCTCACTTGAACAGAGTGTGTGTGTGTGTGTGTGTGTGTGTGTGTGTGTGTGTGTGTGTGTGTGTGTGTGTGTGTGTGTGTGTGTGTGTGTGTGTGTGTGTGTGTGTGTGTGTGTGTGTGTTTATTCTTGCACCATGAACACTAACTGAGGTGAACAGGCAAAAGAAACATGCACGGTATGGAATAGGAGCCGCACTCTGTTTGCTCTGCAGTGGACTTCATTTCACAAACAGTAAAACATGACCCTAATATCATAACATGTGTGCTCTGGAGAATCACAGAACGGACGATCGTCCTTATTATTATGCCGTTTAAACCAATTATTTAAATGTGTTTTTTAAATTCTGCATCATGTAAGTTGCGCTGACAGGTCCACACACTGCTTCCCCGCAGCGAGGCTCCCCCGCCCTCCTGCTGATAGTTGACGAGCGTCAAGCTCCTCAACCCCCCCCCCCCCCCCCCCCCCCCGTTGATAATTCTCGATCGTTGGCACGATGATAACAAAAACATTTTTTAATGGCACTTCATATCAAAAAGGTTGCCGACCCCTGCTGTAGAATATAACCTGTGATGTGTTTCCTGTATAACCTGTGATGTGTTTCCTGTATAACCTGTGATGTGTTTCCTGTATAACCTGTGATGTGTTTCCTGTATAACCTGTGATGTGTTTCCTGTATAACCTGTGATGTGTTTCCTGTATAACCTGTGATGTGTTTCCTGTATAACCTGTGATGTGTTTCCTGTATAACCTGTGATGTGTTTCCTGTATAACCTGTGATGTGTTTCCTGTAGGATATAACCTGTGATGTGTGTCCTGTATAACCTGTTATGTGTGTCCTGTAGGATATAACCTGTGATGTGTTCCCTGTATAACCTGTGATGTGTTTCCAGCAGCAGGGAGCTCCAGCAGCAGAAGACAGATCCCCCGCCCCCCTCACTTCTGTGTTTTCTCTGCACTAAGAGAGATGAATGTGCTGCTGCTCCGGACAAAGCAGGCTCACTGAGAATAACACAGAGTGTGTTTACAGCCAACAGGAGGGGGGGGGGGGGGGGGGGGGACAAAGAGGCACACACTGCCCGTCTCTTTGATAGAGAGGTGCAGGAATGAGTCTCTACGCAGGACATGACTCAGCATGTATCACGCTGATCTGTTCCAGAACACTTTGCTGCCTGATCTCTTCTTTATAAACATTACATCCAGATATCTCGTGCGTCGAGCCTTAAAAATACGCATTTTACCGACAAAGTTACTGCATTTATATTCTATGGAGTCAACATTTAATATATACTATATATATATATACCCAACGATCCGGAGGAATCACTCAAGAATATTTAAAATATTTCTGCAGATATTATTTACCCAGCAGAAGCGCCTCCTTCTCCGAGGCGACCCCCCCTCTCAGCACCTCCCTCCTCCTCTCTCTGCTCAGGAACAGGGAGGGTACTCCCCCGTTCACCTGGAAACACACACACACACACACACACACACACACACACACAACATATAGAATGTAAAGCACTCAGTGTGAGGACAGTAGAACATGTCTTATGAATCTGGGTCTTTCTGAGAGATAATACTTTACAGATCAGGGGGTTAGTGTGTGTGTGTGTGTCTGTCTGTCTGTCTGTCTGTCTGTCTGTCTGTCTGTCTGTCTGTCTGTCTGTCTGTCTGTCTGTCTGTCTGTCTGTCTGTCTGTCTGTCTGTCTGTCTGTCTGTCTGTCTGTCTGTCTGTCTGTCTGTGTGTGTGTGTGTGTGTGTGTGTGTGTGTGTGTGTGTGTGTGTGTGTGTGTGTGTGTGTGTGTGTGTGTGTGTGTGTGTGTGTGTGTCTAATAATATTAATAATATTATGAAACTTTATATTCTTCAAAATATTATTTGCGCTGTTTAGTGAAATAAAGAATACATTCGAAACCATTTCTTTGCAGTTTACTGGAATCTGAAGGAAAGCTCAAACACAGCTTCCACACGTTGCTCCTGAGCGAGGAGTCATGGAGAGCTCGGTGGACAGAAATACAATACATTTTCTCTCAATTTAAAATCTGCTCTGCTGTGTTTACCTTGTTGTGCAGCTCTGCCTCGGGACCCTCCGTCTCCCCATTACACAGCTGCAGAGACACACACACACACACACACACACACACACACACACACACACACACACACACACACACACACACACACACACACACACACACACACACACACACAGATAACTGGTCAGAGGCTTGTTGTCTCTGCTGTTGTTTTATAGATGTCTGTTAGAGGAGTCAATACAACACTGCAGGGTGTGTGTGTGTGTGTGTGTGTGTGTGTGTGTGTGTGTGTGTGTGTGTGTGTTACATGTGTTCACAGGAGGACCACTGAGCTGATGAATCATTAAACATGACATCAGTAAACATGCATGATGAATGAAAGTCCCTGTGAGCAGACGGCAGGAAACCATCCTCCATTCATTCTCTACAATCAGTTCAGCTTTATAACCCTGTGCGTCACTCTATAGTGTCCCCTGGTCAATATGTCAGTTCAGCTTTATAACCCTGTGCGTCACTCTATAGTGTCCCCCTGGTCAATATGTCAGTTCAGCTTTATAACCCTGTGCGTCCACTCTTTAGTGTCCCCTGGTCAATATGTCAGTTCAGCTTTATAACCCTGTGCGTCACTCTTTAGTGTCCCCTGGTCAATATGTCAGTTCAGCTTTATAACCCTGTGCGTCACTCTTTAGTGTCCCCTGGTCAATATGTCAGTTCAGCTTTATAACCCTGTGCGTCACTCTATAGTGTCCCCTGGTCAATATGTCAGTTCAGCTTTATAACCCTGTGCGTCACTCTATAGTGTCCCCTGGTCAATATGTCAGTTCAGCTTTATAACGCTGTGCGTCACTCTTTAGTGTCCCCTGGTCAATATGTCAGTTCAGCTTTGTAACGCTGTGCGTCACTCTTTAGTGTCCCCTGGTCAATATGTCAGTTCAGCTTTATAACCCTGTGCGTCACTCTTTAGTGTCCCCTGGTCAATATGTCAGTTCAGCTTTATAACCCTGTGCGTCACTCTGTAGTGTCCCCTGGTCAATATGTCAGTTCAGCTTTATAACCCTGTGCGTCACTCTTTAGTGTCCCCTGGTCAATATGTCAGTTCAGCTTTATAACCCTGTGCGTCACTCTTTAGTGTCCCCTGGTCAATATGTCAGTTCAGCTTTATAACCCTGTGCGTCACTCTATAGTGTCCCCTGGTCAATATGTCAGTTCAGCTTTATAACCCTGTGCGTCACTCTATAGTGTCCCCTGGTCAATATGTCAGTTCAGCTTTATAACCCTGTGCGTCACTCTTTAGTGTCCCCTGGTCAATATGTCAGTTCAGCTTTATAACCCTGTGCGTCACTCTTTAGTGTCCCCTGGTCAATATGTCGGTTCAGCTTTATAACCCTGTGCGTCACTCTATAGTGTCCCCTGGTCAATATGTCAGTTCAGCTTTATAACCCTGTGCGTCACTCTTTATGTCCCCTGGTCAATATGTCAGTTCAGCTTTATAACCCTGTGCGTCACTCTTTAGTGTCCCCTGGTCAATATGTCAGTTCAGCTTTATAACCCTGTGCATCACTCTTTAGTGTCCCCTGGTCAATATGTCAGTTCAGCTTTATAACCCTGTGCGTCACTCTTTAGTGTCCCCTGGTCAATATGTCGGTTCAGCTTTATAACCCTGTGCGTCACTCTATAGTGTCCCCTGGTCAATATGTCAGTTCAGCTTTATAACCCTGTGCGTCACTCTTTATGTCCCCTGGTCAATATGTCAGTTCAGCTTTATAACCCTGTGCGTCACTCTTTAGTGTCCCCTGGTCAATATGTCAGTTCAGCTTTATAACCCTGTGCGTCACTCTTTATGTCCCCTGGTCAATATGTCAGTTCAGCTTTATAACCCTGTGCATCACTCTTTAGTGTCCCCTGGTCAATATGTCGGTTCAGCTTTATAACCCTGTGCGTCACTCTATAGTGTCCCCTGGTCAATATGTCAGTTCAGCTTTATAACCCTGTGCGTCACTCTTTATGTCCCCTGGTCAATATGTCAGTTCAGCTTTATAACCCTGTGCGTCACTCTTTAGTGTCCCCTGGTCAATATGTCAGTTCAGCTTTATAACCCTGTGCGTCACTCTTTAGTGTCCCCTGGTCAATATGTCAGTTCAGCTTTATAACCCTGTGCGTCACTCTTTATGTCCCCTGGTCAATATGTCAGTTCAGCTTTATAACCCTGTGCGTCACTCTATAGTGTCCCCTGGTCAATATGTCAGTTCAGCTTTATAACCCTGTGCGTCACTCTTTAGTGTCCCCTGGTCAATATGTCAGTTCAGCTTTATAACCCTGTGCGTCACTCTTTAGTGTCCCCTGGTCAATACGTCAGTTCAGCTTTATAACCCTGTGCGTCACTCTTTAGTGTCCCCTGGTCAATATGTCAGTTCAGCTTTATAACCCTGTGCGTCACTCTTTAGTGTCCCCTGGTCAATATGTCAGTTCAGCTTTATAACCCTGTGCGTCACTCTATAGTGTCCCCTGGTCAATATGTCAGTTCAGCTTTATAACCCTGTGCGTCACTCTATAGTGTCCCCTGGTCAATATGTCAGTTCAGCTTTATAACCCTGTGCGTCACTCTGTAGTGTCCCCTGGTCAATATGTCAGTTCAGCTTTATAACCCTGTGCGTCACTCTTTAGTGTCCCCTGGTCAATATGTCAGTTCAGCTTTATAACCCTGTGCGTCACTCTTTAGTGTCCCCTGGTCAATATGTCAGTTCAGCTTTATAACCCTGTGCGTTACTCTATAGTGTCCCCTGGTCAATATGTCAGTTCAGCTTTATAACCCTGTGCGTCACTCTATAGTGTCCCCTGGTCAATATGTCAGTTCAGCTTTATAACCCTGTGCGTCACTCTTTAGTGTCCCCTGGTCAATATGTCGGTTCAGCTTTATAACCCTGTGCGTCACTCTATAGTGTCCCCTGGTCAATATGTCAGTTCAGCTTTATAACCCTGTGCGTCACTCTTTATGTCCCCTGGTCAATATGTCAGTTCAGCTTTATAACCCTGTGCGTCACTCTTTAGTGTCCCCTGGTCAATATGTCAGTTCAGCTTTATAACCCTGTGCGTCACTCTTTAGTGTCCCCTGGTCAATATGTCAGTTCAGCTTTATAACCCTGTGCGTCACTCTTTATGTCCCCTGGTCAATATGTCAGTTCAGCTTTATAACCCTGTGCGTCACTCTATAGTGTCCCCTGGTCAATATGTCAGTTCAGCTTTATAACCCTGTGCGTCACTCTTTAGTGTCCCCTGGTCAATACGTCAGTTCAGCTTTATAACCCTGTGCGTCACTCTTTAGTGTCCCCTGGTCAATATGTCAGTTCAGCTTTATAACCCTGTGCGTCACTCTTTAGTGTCCCCTGGTCAATACGTCAGTTCAGCTTTATAACCCTGTGCGTCACTCTTTAGTGTCCCCCCTAAAAAATATGTATTTATTTGCATAAAAATGTAATTAATCTTACATTTTTTAGGGTTAGGCGTCTAATTCAGATTAATTCAGATTAATTCAGATTTGCTGGTTTGTGTTAATAAATCAAACAACATGTAACAAGGTGATTGATGTAACGCCCCTTTCTGTTCTCCTCCTCTTTCCTCAGGGGTCTCTGATCTCCTCTTTGCTCAGGGGTCTCTGATCTCCTCCTCTTTCCTCAGGGGTCTCTGATCTCCTCTTTCCTCAGGGGTCTCTGATCTCCTCTTTCCTCAGGGGTCTCTGATCTCCTCTTTCCTCAGGGGTCTCTGATCTCCTCCTCTTTGCTCAGGGGTCTCTGATCTCCTCTTTGCTCAGGGGTCTCTGTCCTACTCTTTGCTCAGGGGTCTCTGAGGGGTCCTCTACCCTGGAGGGGTATGTATTAGTTTAGCTCAACCTCTCAGGCCCCGTCCACACGAGGCCGAATCCGATTCACTTTGAAACCGGTTCCCAAGGTGGGTCGGGCTGAGGACCACACGCTTGCAGCTCCGTGTGTACGCATTATACGACCATTTCCTGAATGGATGACGCCATAGCCCCGCCTCTTCCCACCTCTTCTGCTCACCCCGCTTCATTGGTGATGCATTTCGCCAACAACAACAACAACAACAACAACAACAACAACAACAACAAAGGCGGATCACAGGGTTGCGTTCGTGCTCCAGACGCTACAGACCATGATACAGATGTTAGTGCAAAATCTACAGTTTGTTTGCTTGTGCCTTATGCCCATGCTCGGGGGTCTTCTTCGCTGCTTTTGGTGTATTTTGTGGCGGAAGTACAGCGCCACTTACAGGCCCGGCATATGTACTACAGCCCCTCCAGCGGGTCGAGCGGTTTCGTTTGGACAGAAGACTGTTTTTAAATCGGTTTCTGTTCGAAATCGGTTTCGTCTCCGTTTGGCAAATGGCTAATCTAATAAATAAAGCTGCGGTGCGGCTCCTCCAGACTTCTAACATTTAAGTTAGTTTGAATCAAAATGTGAAATAAAACATATATTTTCAAACTCAATCGGCTTGGCGTCGTAACAGTAATATATATATAAATATAAGATGAAAGGGTCCTCACCTCCCCCTGCAGGCTGCTCCTCTCCTCCCTCCTCTCCTCCCTCGCCTCCTGCAGCTCGGCCTCTTTGCTCGACAGCTTCTCCTGAAGGACCAGCAGTTGCTGCAAGAAGAACGTTTAGATCTCTCACTAAATAAGAACTTTGTCTCAACACCGTTTAGCCTCTGGGTTCAGGATTAAACACGAGTCAGGGCGTACCTGCTGCATGGAGAGCATGTTCTGCTGCAGCAGCTGGATCTGAGCCTCAGCGCTGTGTGTGTGAGTGTGTGTGTGCGCGGGCGTGTGTTCGTTCCTCAGTAGCTCCACCTCGTTCCTGTAGGCGTCGAGCTGCCACCGCAGGGAGTCGTTCTCCTCCTTCAGCGAGGGGGGGTCACACACTCCTGCAGGAGGGAGGGGAGGTTATTCTTGTTTTAAGGCAATATGGGGACCTATGATAAACTACAGTAGGATCTGTGTGTCGCCAATATAAGATGCAAGGAAGAGACGAGATGTCCTTTCACAAAGTTAAAATGGTATTAAGATTTACGCTGTGGACGATTGGAACAACTTTATTAATACATAAAGGTCAAACAAATGTAAAATATAACAATATACATTTTTTTAAACCAATTATTCACTATTTTCCTGGTTTGACATATAAAAATATTTATATCCCAGAATGTGAAAAAGTCCCTTCTCTTTCATACAGCAGAATGATGCAGAGACATTGGAATTAGCAAGAGAGGTGTGAGGAAACACTCTGAGGCCTCAAAGTGATCACATGATACCGTTGAGCTCGCTGCGCAGCCTCTTGCAGGGACTCTCCTCCGAGTCGTCCTCAGACATCTCCATCTCCTCCTCCCTCCGGATGCCCATGACCTCCTCGCTGTGAGCGCTCCTCAGCTCCTGCACCCAGACAGTCACATATTAATATATGATATACACGGAGATCTCCTCATGCTTTCTTCCAGCAGACACAGCGTCTCAAAACGTCCTCCTGTCTCTACATGAACGTCCTCTCTTCCTGTCTTCACTTTCCCCTTGGTAGCGTAATAGTTGATTCACAGCTTTTGGATTCAGAATTTTTCTTCAGGACCTCACGGGAAACAGTGTTTGCTTTTCTCCTGAAGCTGAGTCGGTCCGATGCTTCGGGTTATGTGTTGATCCTTCTAATTAGGCTTTTTTAAATCCTCAAATTGATGATTCTTTTTTCACAATCTCAAAATACAGATTTTTTCCCCCCATAATTCTTAATACTTTGCCAAATTCTGACTTTTTTGAACATCAACGTTTGTCTTCTGTCAGTGAGAGTTATTCTAAAGTGTCCTCATGATCTCTGCAGTCTCACATGTTCTGGTTCTTCTCAGCTCTTCATAGCAGAGCATCTACAGCACAAGACTCCACAGAGTTACAGATGTTACTGTCCTGTGTCCTCCTGCAGCCTCTAACAGAGGAAGCTGTAACACCTCCCATCCCCTCAGAGCAGCTACTGTCCTGTGTCCTCCTGCAGCCTCTAACAGAGGAAGCTGTAACACCTCCCATCACCTCAGAGCAGCTACTGTCCTGTGTCCTCCTGCAGCCTCTAACAGAGGAAGCTGTAACACCTCCTATCACCTCAGAGCAGCTGACACATACAGTGATATCTAACCATCATGTTGAGCCCCTCTCAGATCAGACTCTAACCAGCGGCCCTCCTCCTGTTGGTCCTCGTTACCCAGATCTGACTCCTCATGAATAATCTATCACACAGGCTGTTTCCATGGCAGCGCTTCACGCTTCCCAGGGAGAGGAGGCGATGCCTGTAATGTCATCAGTGTGTACATGAAAGCGTCTCCAGTTTGATACCAACCTCACACTGCTTGTGCCAAATGTCTATGTTCTTGCGCTGAGCTTTTGAGAAATGGTCCCATGCCTTTTGCCTCGTGGCGGCGGTGAAAACGCCTGTGATCTGCTCGACTTTGGGGTGAAGGAGGAGGAGGAGGAGGAAGAGGAGGAGGAAGAAGAAGAGGAAGAGGAGGAAGAAGAGGAAGAGGAGGAAGAGGAGGAGAAAACAGGACGTTTATGTAGCCTTGTAGCACTGACTGAGGCTCATACAGCAGAGGAGACACACTGACCTCAGGGACCGATCACTCCTCAACTTAAATCCTGTCAGCATTTGCTCGGGTCTAATTCAGTGAAGTCCATGCTAAGGATGTGAAGCGGGTCTTTTAATCGAGGTCTGATCGTATATATTTACTTTAATAGAGCTTTCTAAATGGGAGTTGTTGAATGTTTCTGCTCACAACTATGTAAATATTCAAGGGTTTTATTTTTCATTACGCAAAACATCTACTTTAGTTTGACCTCTCAAACCTCATTCACACCAACGGTGCTTCAGGGCCGGTTCGGAGCCGGAGCTTGAAAAGCACCGGGTTTTCCTGTTCACACCGCAGCGGAGCAGCCTCTTAGCTCCGGAATCCGGTTCGTTTCAAGCACCAACAAATTGTCCGGCCAGAGCAAAAGCACCGCATACGTCACGCTTACGTCGAGGTGGGGGCGGGGGCAGGGGCAGGGGTGGGATCAACTCCTGAACAACAACAACAAGCCCACGTTTTGTACACAACGATGGAGAAAGTTAAAAAGCAGCAGTGGTCCACTGAAGAGACCAGCTACCTGCTGGGGATCTGGTCTTCTGAAGAGGTACAGAGGAAGCTGGAGCACAATCGGCCATTGTTGTTGTTGTTGTTGTTGTTGTTGTTGTTGTTGTTGTTGTTGGTGTGAGCTGTGAGGGGTTTCCGCGCGGTTTGGCTTTATGAAGCAGGCACGCAAACGGTTACGTCATGACGCAAACGATGACGCAATGACGCAGCACCAGTTGGACTCTGGGCGGTGGGAAAAGAGCCGGAGCTAAACCGAAGAACCGGTTCTGAACCTCAAAAGCTCTAGCACGGATCCTGAGCCGGAGTTGCGTTGGTGTGAATGAGGTATGAGAGTCTAAGGTCTAACTCTAACAATGCAACACGCTATACTTAAAGGTCCCTACACTGATATTATTGATACCAGCAGAATTGTAGAACTTAATATATATTTATAATAAGAGGTCATGTGTGTCTCTGCTGCTGTGTGTACTTACATCCCCTGCAGCTGCACCTCAGGGCTCACAGGCAGCATCAACGCACAATAACTGCTCAGATTTCACTTTGTTATGTCACATATTAAAGCGTAGGTTAGTGAAGTACTCGATTACTGTCAGAGTATAACTTTCCCAAAGCATTTGTTCTGACGCTGATGCTGCCTTTTTACAGTATTTCTGTCTTTGCTTTCACATTTCCATCAAAGTTAAATCCATTTCATTTTTCTGCAGACTTTCTGATCATCACAGAAACACACCCTGAACTACTCACCTCTGAAACAACAGCATGCATGACGAAGATGAAGAGGAAGATGATGAAGATGAAGATGAGGATGATCGGCAGTAATAACAAAAAGAAACAGATATTGTTGTCTGCACACAATGTACGACAATTTATGCTTTCTTTTTTTACTACTGCCGATTTGTATTCCATGTCTATGTTAACACATTTATATCTCACTATGTTTTTAGGTTATTTTTTATATTTTTATATTTCTCTATCTGTGTTGTTTTACTTTTATGTATGCACCACGACACCAAGTCAAATTCCTCGTTCCAGAGAATATAAAGCCTAAATAGAGCTGTTTCAGCAGAGCTTCAGATGAGCAGCTGATGCGAGACGATGGACGGGGGGAGGGAGGGTTGTCATGGAGACTGAGACCCTCGACTTGCATGGAGGAAAGAAGCTTTAAAATGGACGAGGGGTGAGAGAGGGGCTTCACGGTCTGAAGCTCCGACATCTGAGCGGGTCACGAGTTTTAAAGGTCCCCTATCATCCTCTTCTTCATCAATATGTCTCAGATATACCCAGAGCCTGTCTCTGATTGGCTGAAACACCAAACAGATCATTGCAGCATTACCCATAATCCCCTCTGTTTCAGCCCTGTTTCCAAAGTGCTGATTCTCTGTCTGTTACTTCAGATGAAAATAAGGAGCCCCTCCCCCACGCCCCTCTGAGAGACATTTGGTTACAAAGAACTCAATGGAGCTCTAGGAGGAGATTCAGGTGATAAAGGGGGGGGGGGGGGGTTACCTTGGTTGCTGATTGGCTAATGGTTACACAAGACAAAACATCGTTATGACATCATCAAGTGGCCAAAATCTGATCAGCTCATTTTCAGACAGGTTTTTATAGAAATGGATCAAAAAGAGAGAGAATCTTTGTTCCTGAAACTTTCAGAGTCTCTTTACACAGAGGGGACACATGTTGATGTAGAAGAGACATGAAGAAGAGGGGACACATGTTGATGTAGAAGAGACATGGAGAAGAGGGGACACATGTTGATGTAGAAGAGACATGGAGAAGAGGGGACACATGTTGATGTAGAAGAGACATGAAGAATAGGGGACACATGTTGATGTAGAAGAGACATGGAGAAGAGGGGACACATGTTGATGTAGAAGAGACATGAAGAAGAGGGGACACATGTTGATGTAGAAGAGACATGGAGAAGAGGGGACACATGTTGATGTAGAAGAGACATGACGAAGAGCGGACACATGTTGATGTAGAAGAGACATGAAGAAGAGGGGACACATGTTGATGTAGAAGAGACATGAAGAAGAGGGGACACATGTTGATGGAGAAGAGACATGAAGAAGAGGGGACACATGTTGATGTAGAAGAGACATGAAGAAGAGGGGACACATGTTGATGGAGAAGAGACATGAAGAAGAGGGGACACATGTTGATGAATAAGAGACATGGAGAAGAGGGGACACATGTTGATGTAGAAGAGACATGAAGAAGAGGGGACACATGTTGATGTAGAAGAGACATGAAGAAGAGGGGACACATGTTGATGAAGAAGAGACATGAAGAAGAGGGGACACATGTTGATGAAGAAGAGACATGAAGAAGAGGGGACACATGTTGATGTAGAAGAGACATGAAGAAGAGGGGACACATGTTGATGTAGAAGAGACATGAAAAAGAGGGGACACATGTTGATGTAGAAGAGACATGAAGAAGAGGGGACACATGTTGATGTAGAAGAGACATGGAGAAGAGGGGACACATGTTGATGTAGAAGAGACACGAAGAAGAGGGGACACATGTTGATGTAGAAGAGACATGAAGAAGAGGGGACACATGGTGATGTAGAAGAGACATGGAGAAGAGGGGACACATGTTGTTCACGCTTGTTCTGATGCACCTCCTGAGGACGATGAGTGGTTATGAACCCGCAGTGAGAGGAGCTCACCTGATGTCTCTCGGTGAAGACGTCCCAGTGGAAGACGTCCCCGCCATGGGCCTGACTTCCTGCTGGTCATAGATAATAAAGAGTGCTTACACTGGTTGAGGATGGCCAGCAGGGCGCTCTTGAACGCCTCCTTGGCGCGCTCCATCTCCTCCTCGTGCTGAGCCTTCTCGCTCATCAGCCGGCGCACGTGGCCGTTGGCCGACTGGATCATGGAGTAGAAGTTGTTGGCGGTGCGGCGGTTCACCTCTCCGCGGTCCATCCAGGTGAAGAGCACCGCCGTGGCCTCGCCGAAGGTCTGGTCGTCTGCTGGGAGGATTCAAAAGATTCAAAGATTCAAAGGTGTTATGGTCACATGCTCAGAACCACACAAACAATTATATGTGTTTATGTTTTTATTGAACACACCATGTAAACATTCACAGTGCAGGGTGGAACAAGTAAGTGAACCCTTGGATGGAATAACTGGTTGACCCTCCTTTGGCAGCAATAACCTCAACCAAACGTTTCCTATAGTTGATATCAGACCTGCACAACGGTCAGGAGGACTTTTGGACCATTCCTCTTTACAGAAGTGTTTCAGTTCAGCAATATTCTTGGGATGCCTGGTGTGAATCGCTCTCTTGAGGTCAAAGCATCTGAATTGGGTTGAGGTCAGGACTCTGACTGGGCCGCTCCAGAAGGCCTATTTTCTTCTGTTGTTGATTTGCTTCTGTGCTTTGGGTCGTTGTCCTGTTGCATCACCCATCTTCTGTTGAGCTTCACTTGGTGGACAGATGGCCTTAAGTTCTCCAGCAAAATGTCTTGATCAACTTGAGAATTCATTTTTCCGTGGATGATGGCAATCTGTCCAGGCCCTGAGGCAGCAGCCCCAAACCACGATGCTCCCTCCACCATACTTCACAGTTGGGATGAGGTTTTGATGTTGGTGTGCTGTGCCTTTTGTTCTCCACACATAGCGTTGTGTGTTCCTTCCAAACAACTCAACTTTGGTTTCATCTGTCCACAGAATATTTAACCAGTAGTGCTGTGGAACATCCAGGTGCTCTTTTGCAAACTTCAAACGTGCAGCAATGTTTTTTCTGGACAGCAGTGGCTTCCTCCATTTTATGACCAACTTATGCAGAAATCCAGGAAGCTCCAAAGGGTTCACAAACTTTTTCTTTCAACTGTATATGTAAATTAGGCAATTGGAGGATGAGACCCTCTTTAATGGTCACACACACACACACACACACACACACACACACACACACACACACACACACACACACACACACACACACACACACACACACACACACACACACACACACACACACACACACACACACACACACACACACACACACACACACACACAGACACACACACACACACACACACACACACAGTGACATGTGTTCTCTGCTCTAGTACTGGGAGCAGAGGGTAAATAGAATATGATATAAAATAATGCACATTTAAACTAAATTAAATACGATTTATTGCATTCATAGCTATTTATTTAATAAGTATATTGCAAGATGACAGTGTCGGTAATCAGAACCAGATTTACAGTTCTTCCACGATCACTCAGCAGATCCAGATTTCAGAATAAGAGTTTCATGTTCTCTGAATGTTTCTATTGGAGCGCAGTCAGAGTCTCTCCTGCTCTCTGCTCTGGAAATATGTCTATAAATACGTTTTGGAGAGAAGAACAATTTTAGTTGAACTAAATCCCACCTAGACGATCAAAACCACAACTATGACCAACTACAATCCCAAAACATTACCAACCATAACCCCAAATGATCACAATATATAACTCTAACTACACTGACATTAACCCAACAATTCACTGAACTATGACCACTAAACCAAAACCAACTATAACCCCAAATGATGACCAACTGTAACTAACTATTAACAGTAATTACATACCCCCAAAATACCACCTGATACAACCCCTATCCCTAACTATAACCCCAGATTATTACCAACCAAATCCCAAATTATAACCAAGTATAACCTCTCATTAAAACCAACTAATACCTCAAACTATAAGCAACTATTACTTTAAAACTACAGCCAACCCTAACCCAAAATTATAATAACAAATAACCCCAAAATAAAATCAACCATAGCCTCAAATAATAACCAAATAATAACCCCCAACTATAGCCCTAAAGTATAAAAAAAACATCCCCAAAATATAACCAACTATACCCCAAACTAAACAGAAAACTATACCCCAAACTATGCCCCAAACTAAACCGAAAACTATACCCCAAACTATACCCCAAACTATATCCCAAACTAAGCAAAGTTAAAACCCCAAATATAATCAACTATACCACAACCTACCCCAAACTATACCCCAAACTAAGCAAACTTAGAACCCCAAATATAACCAACTATACCCCAAACTATACCCCAAACTATATCCCAAACTAAGCAAACTTAAAACCCCAAATATAATCAACTATACCACAACCTACCCCAAACTATACCCCAAACTAAGCAAACTTAAAACCCCAAATATAATCAACTATACCACAACCTACCCCAAACTATATCCCAAACTAAGCAAACTTAGAACCCCAAATATAACCAACTATACCCCAAATATAACCAACTATACCCCAAACTATACCCCAAACTATACCCCAAACTATACCCTAAACTATACCCCAATCTAAACCGAAAACTATACCCCAAACTATACGCCAAACTATGCCCCAAACTAAACCGAAAACTATACCCCAAACTAGGCAAACTTAGAACCCCAAATATAACAAACTATACCCCAAACTATACCCCAAATATAACCAACTATACCTCAAACTATACCCCAAACTATACCCCAAATATAACCAACTATACCTCAAACTATACCCCAAACTATACCACAAACTATACCCCACATATAACCAACTATACCCCAAACTATACCCCAAACTATACCCCAAACTATACCCAACATATAACCAACTATACTTCAAACTATACCACACACTATACCTCGAACTATACCCCAAACTATACCCCAAACTATACCCCAAACTATACCCCAAACTATACCCCACATATAACCAACTATATTTCAAACTATACCTCAAACTATACCCCAAACTATACCCCAAACTATACCCCAAACTATACCCCAAACTATACCCCAAACTATACCCCACATATAACCAACTATATTTCAAACTATACCTCAAACTATACCCCAAACTATACCCCAAACTATACCCCAAACTATATCCCAAACTATACCCCAAACTGTACCCCAAACTATACCCCACATATAACCAACTATATCACAAACTATACCCCAAACTAGGCAAACTTAAAACCCCAAATAAAACCAACAATACCCAAACTATACCCCACATATAACCAACTATACCTCAAACTATACCCCAAACTAAGCACACTTAAAGCCCCAAAATATAACCAACTCTAAGCAATAATACCCCCAAACTAAACAGACAATTACACCAGACTATATCCAGATAAACTAAATGTAATCTTACTGCATGAAAGGAACAGACTGGTGTACTTTTACTGCTGACACTCTGCTTGTAATGGAGTATTTCTCCATCCGTCAGAAGAGAGAAGTGCCTCCTGCCTCACGGCCCATCGCAGCTAACGGGGGGTGCAGATCACAGGAAGTCGTTTCACGGGACCTTTAGCGTTCAGTGGGGCTAATCCAACAACAGAAGCTTCTGAGGAGTGAGACGTGGAGAGAGATCCAGAAATCTCTCTCTGGGGGCGCTCTCTGTTCACGGCAGTGAGCACAAACTGCATTTCTGATTTCCACTTTCTACCCAGCCCTGCTCTCAGAGTCTCTGAGCGCTCTGAGCAGCGCTTTCCAACCCATTTGAATAATAATGTGAGTGCAGAACAGAGTGAATTAGAGAGCGTTTAATGAGCTCAATACCCGGCGCAACACAACCGGTAAGAAGAGTCTTCCTCTGCTGATAAAGCTCCATTCAGGCTCTGCAGCAGATTACAGTCACATTACAGGGAGCACAATGAGCCGCCGTGTGAGGGGGGGGGGTTCATAAAGGGTTCTTCAGAGCAAAAACATGGCTGTTTATGTTGGGTATTAGGGGACGGATGGGCGGAGGTTAGGGAGCTAAACTGGGGATTCAGGAGCAAATGTTAACAAAGCAGAGCGACACAGTGCTGCTTCTATCAGAGGTGGAGAATTATTATATTGCATCTTTATTATTCCTGTGGTGCTAACAGGTGCTAACAGGTGCTAACAGATGCTAACGCTCCATGAACCACAAGCTTTTACATCATACACAATCACACACGTGTAAAGGCTTGAGTAGTGTTTCAGCCAGAGTCACTTTATCCTATCAGGAAGCTCAGGGAGAGGCGTGTCTTTCAAAATAAAAGTCCTATAGAGTTCTGTATGACATGTTGTTGTGTAAGACGTGCTGCCGTAGAGGTGGGCTGGGTTTCATCCTGACAGAAGGGATTATTTTGTGTCTGGATTTTCTCCAATACGCATTAAAGCATATTGATTTAATCTAGAAGCAGCGTAACGCTAACAGAGCTGAGCTTTGTATCCTCACAGTGAGGATAGTGTGCTGGAAGTGAAGGAGATTAAACGTTTTCTACTGTAAAACTACAGGAGGAGGAGGAGGAGGAGGAGGAGCAGGAGGAGGAGGAGGAGGAAGAGGAGGAGGAGTGAGAGGAGGGAGAGTGACCTTCAGAGTCTCCTCTACAACAGCCCTTATCTCTGACTGCACTCCACATCTCTCCCCAGTCTCTCCTTTATTGAGCCTTTCATGGCATTTTGTGTTTTTGGTCCTAAAGATTTTTTTGTAAAGCTATTTCCTGTTTTCCCGTTTCAAGGAAGGTGCTTTATAAACAAAGGTATAATAATATTTCATAATATAATGCTTATATATATATAATATGGAGTATTATGTTTGCTCAGGAAGAGGCATGTTTTTCAAAATAAAAGCCCCATGGAGTTATAGTCTCCTCACGGCCCGTCCACACGGCGGCGTGCGTTGAAGCTTCAACGGAGACGCTGCCCATTCACTTTGAATGGGGTGACGCTTTGCCGAACTGCATTGTGGTCGCTCCGTTGCTCGCGCTGAAAGTTGAGAAAAGTTCAACATTTCAAGCGTCAATGGAAGCGCCAGCCAATCGAATCATATGCCAGTACAAGCTCTAGCCAATCGAACCGCGTGCTTGTGTGTCCGGGGCGGGAGATTCATGTGATTGGTTGTTGGTCGAGTTTCAGACACGCCCGCCGGCAAGCTTCAACACACGCCGCCGTGTGGACGCTGCGTCACAGTAAGCAGTACTTTGTATTATTATACATCATTTATATTCCATTTGGCTGCAGGAGGGGACAGTTATTACTCTTTTAAATATTTATATAAATGTAAACTAATCATTTTGTAAATCAGTGTCTGTGACTTTTCTTTTAGCTGAGTATCCACTGCTGCATGTAAGCAGGAATCATAACACACACACACACACACACACACACACACACACACACACACACACACACACACACACACACACACACACACACACACACACACACACACACACACACACACACACACACACACACACACACACACACACACACACACACACACACACACACACACACACACACACACAGATCATCCTCATCATCAGAGACACACACATCTGTCAGAACATCACTTCCTCTCTGCAGGAGAGAGAGGTTTGTTCATGAAGAATATCAATAACTCCTCTCTCTGAGCTCCACCTGTGATTAGCTCTCACAGCGGGGGGCAGCGGGGGATTATACACACACACACACACCAAACACACACACACACACACACACACACACACACCAAACACACACACACACACACACACACACATACACACACACACACAATAACAATCACATTTGTTAACAGCGACCTCTAGATCTGCTCCTAGATCATGATTTTAGAACATATCGGATGAAAAGTGATTGCTTTTTTATTTCTACATCCCTGTATCCATGGCTACAGCTGCAGACTCCTCCTGCAGGAGCGTCAGAGGGCGGGTTGTTGGAAAAGAGGCTTTTATATGACAGTCTTCTGCCATATCCAACTGTTCAAAGCCTGCCACTGCTCTAGAGGTCTACTTTTTACATTACATTGCATTTAGCTGACGCTTTTATCCAAAGCGACTTACAATAAGTGCATTCGACCAGGAAGATACAACCTTTAAGAAAACAGAATCATATAAGTACATCAGGTTTCATAGAGCCAAACATTTCAAGTGCTACTCAACTGGCATTTAGATAAGCCAGTCCTTTATTAGTATATAAGTGCTTTGTTAGTAATTCTATTGCTCGAAGTGGAGTCTAAAGAGATGAGTTTTCAGTTTGCGTCGGAAGATGTGTAAGCTATCTGCTGTCCTGATTTCAATGGGGAGCTCATTCCACCATTTTGGAGCCAGGATAGCAAACCCACGTGTTTTTGCTGACGGGAACTTGGGTCCCCCTCGCAGTGCGGGTGCAGCGAGCTGTTTGGCTGATGCAGAGCGGAGTGCACGTGCTGGGGTGTACGGTTTAACCATGTCCTGGATGTAGGAAGGGCCAGATCCATTCGCAGCATGGTACGCAAGTACCAGTGTCTTGAAGTGGATTCTAGCAGTTACTGGAAGCCAGTGAAGGGAGCGGAGGAGCGGTGTGGTGTGGGAGAATTTGGGAAGGTTGAAGACCAGACGAGCCGCTGCATTCTGGATGAGCTGCAGAGGTCGGATGGCACATGCAGGTAGACCAGCCAGGAGGGAGTTGCAGTAGTCTAGGCGTGAGATGACGAGAGCCTGGACCAGAATCTGCGCTGATGTCTGGGTCAGCTGGGGACGTATCCTCCTGATGTTGTAAAGAGTGTATCTGCAGCAGCGGGTTGTAGCAGCGATGTTTGCAGTGAAGGACAGTTTGTTATCTAGGACCACACCCAGATTCCTTGCAGTCTGAGTCGGGGAAACAACAGAGGTGCCGATGTTGATTGTTAGGTCTACTGCGCACCCGCTGAGAGGAAAGGAAGGGGGTAGCTTCAGAGCTAGCATGCTTCTTTCAGTTCTCTTACAAAAATGTGTTTATATTTGGTTGTACACATAAAAGAAAACACTGTAGTGGTTTAACCGGAATGGAAATGGGCAGAGAGGGCGACAGTTGAATACAATTAAAGGGATAAAAGAAGCTAGAGAATGAGCATTAAAGGTCCCATGTCCTGCTTCTCTGGTTCTGACCCGTCCCCTTGTGTTCTGTAGCTTCTGCCTGTGAACGCTCTGCAGAGTCTCACACCCTGTAGGAGTAACACTCTGACACAGAGAAGACCTGTCTGCCCCAGAACGCCTCGATGGACATTTCTCTCTTTCTTCCAGGGTACAGTGACGTGCCCATACCCAAATGGACCAATCCGTGGAGCTGTTACGTTACGTCCGCAGAGCCGTTAGGTTAAGTCTGTGGATTAGTCCAAATGGACCAATCCACGGACTTCCTCAAACACACATTCAATCTTTTCTCAGCTGCAGCTCCGCTGATTTCTCCTGCCTGAGACGGCGTGACGCGGCGAGGCTGTGAGTCGGTGTGTGAGCACACACAAACTCCCAGCAAGGCTGCGGGTGTGTGTTCGGGCTGGGTTTCGCTGTCTCGCAGACGGCCACTGGGCTCACAGGGAGGGGGGGGGGACAGGAGCTCCAACAAAATGTACTTCAGTAAAAAGTACCCATAACTAGCAGCTGTTTTAAAGAGTACCTGACCTCCCTTTATATTAATAGAACAATAATGTCATTGTTAGCTAATGAATGTTTCCATGGTGACCAACGGCAACATGACAACGTTTCCATTGGTCCCTGTTCTTTAGAGAAGACCAGGAAATGATGGATACACGGATCGTGTTCAAATCAATAGGCACGCAATGACTCTAAATAATAATGATCACGCCACCAAACACACATTCAGACTAAAGGAACCAGGCTGTTTGGAAAATGAGAGAAGTAGAAAGTACAGATATTTGAGTTCAACATGTAAGAAGTAGAAAGTACAGGTATTTGAGTTCAACATGTAAGAAGTAGAAAGTACAGATATTTGAGTTCAACATGTAAGAAGTAGAAAGTACAGGTATTTGAGTTCAACATGTAAGAAGTAGAAAGTACAGGTATTTGAGTTCAACATGTAAGAAGTAGAAAGTACAGGTATTTGTGTTCAACATGTGAGAAGTAGAAAGTACAGGTATTTGAGTTCAACATGTAAGAAGTAGAAAGTACAGGTATTTGAGTTCAACATGTAAGAAGTAGAAAGTACAGGTATTTGAGTTCAACATGTAAGAAGTAGAAAGTACAGGTATTTGAGTTCAACATGTAAGAAGTAGAAAGTACAGGTATTTGGGTTCAAAATATAAGAAGTCAAAGTAAAAAGTTGTCAGAAAAATAAGTAGTGGAGTAAAGTACTGATACCAGAAACATGTACTTAAGTACAGGAATTATTTGTACTATTATTTGTACTCCACTACTTCCCCCCTCTGCCCATCCTCACCTTTCAGTCTCTCTGCCAACATGGCCGCCTCGTGTTCGGAGAAGTGCACTATGGGAGGAGGAGAGGGGGGGAGGAGTCTGTCCTCGTGGACGAATCGGAGGTGTCGCTGCTCACGGGCCATAAGGCGCTGCTGACACTCCCACTCATACAGATCGTCCCGTGCCTGAGCGAAGTCCACATGGATCCTCCCTGAGTCCTTCTTCTCCGTGCTGGACCCGATACGCATCCGGTACCCTGAGGGGACATATAGGGTTCAAACATCTGTACCTGAGGGGACATATAGGGTTCAAACATCTGTACCTGAGGGGACATATAGGGTTCAAACATCTGTACCTGAGGGGAGACATAGGGTTTAATTTGTACCCTGATCTGTGTGTGTGTGCGCGTGCGTGTGCGTGTGCGTGCGTGCGTGCGTGCGTGCGTGCGTGCCTGCGTGCGTGTGTGTGTACCTGACAGGTACATGGCCTTGTCCACCATGAACTCCTCGCTGTATCTCAGATGGCAGAAGTTCTTCTTGCTCTTCCTGAGGGCCAGGATTTCTCCGCACTGGTCGAACACCTCCCGGATGACTTCCTCCGTGGCGTTCTCCGGCAGCCCCCCCACAAACACCGTCTTACAGCCGGGGGGGCGCTCCCGCATCGAAGGGGGGGGGAGGTCTGAGGGATAACCGGCATCACAACGTTAGGACTAAGAGCTCAAACTAGGGGTGTCAAACATATGTCTGTTACTTTAGATGAAGATAAGGAGCCCCTCCCCACGCCCCTCATTTGGTTACAAAGAACTCAATGGAGCTCTAGAGGAGATTCAGGTGATAAGGGGGGGGGGGGGGGGTGTTACCTTGTTGCTGATTGGCTAATGGTTACACAAGACAACACATCGTTATGAAATCATAAAGTGGCCAAAATCTGATCAGCTCATTTTCAGACAGGTTTTTATAGAAATGTAACAAATGTGTGTGTTTGTGTGTGTGTGTGTGTGTGTGTGTGTGTGTGTGTGTGTGTGTGTGTGTGTGTGTGTGTGTGTGTGTGTGTGTGTGTGTGTGTGTGTGTGTGTGTGTGTGTGTGTGTGTGTTCTCACTGGGGTTCTGGGGGAACAGTGTGCAGCTCGGGCAGTGGATGATCTCTTTGATGATCGGCATGTCGGGGGGGCCGGGCGGGGGGGGCAGGAGGCTGAGGGCACCCCCCATCAGAGGGTTGATGGGAGGGAGGAGCCCGGGGTCGAACCTCTGGATACACACCGAGTCTGCAGGACACACACACACACATAATGACACACACACACACACACACACACACACACACACACACACACACACACACACAAAATGGGTCATATTTATATATAAGTGTTCAGAGAGGTCTTTATTTTTCCTGCTCCCAGAATAGTGGTTTACAGTATTTGCTCCTCTGGTATTCCAGATAAAGTGATGGAGCTTGCAGCAAAACGGTGATTCATCAGAAACACATAAAGAAATCACACAAGCAGGAGATGGAAGAGGAATAAAAACAAAAGCAAAGGAAAGAAATAAAACATCTCTATCAGACAGGAGGGAGATACGAGAATACAAATGAGAGGAGGGAGCAGGACAGAGAAGACACACACACACACACACACACACACACACACACACAAACACACACACAATCACATACACACACACACAAACACACACACAATCACACACACAATCACATACACACACACACACACAAACAATCAGAAACATACATACACACACACACACACACACACACACACACAAACAGACACACACACACACACACACACACACACACACACACACTGAAACATTTATTTCAGTAACTGACGTTTGTCCTTTCAGAGGGTGACAGCGTCTCCTGTACACTGAATCATCTCATCCTGTGTGTGTGTGTGTGTGTGTGTGTGTGTGTGTGTGTGTGTGTGTGTGTGTGTGTGTGTGTGTGTGTGTGTGTGTGTGTGTGTGTGTGTGTGTGTGTGTGATGGAGAGCAGCATTGATTCACACTGAGAGCTTCTCTCTGCACACAGGAAGTGAGGCGCTCTGTGCTCTTTCATAGAGAGGCGAAGTCCCTCCCTTTCCGGGGGAGCTCCATGGGACCTTATTTCAGAAAAATTATGTATTGAAGTCAAAGGGGAGAGAAAGATTATCTTTCCATCCCGTTCGAATTGTGCCACGAATTACACGTTTGTCAATTTAAAAGATAATTTTGCAAGTCAAAAAAATATAAATGTGTCGTAAAACTGAAACACTCAATGAACTAAATCTCCCGTCTCGCACCACGCACCCAGACGGCCGTCATGTTGGCACATTTCACTTCTTTCTTTCAGAATGAGGCGGAAAGTATTAAAAGAGGTGAAAATCACTCCAAGTCTGGGCATGTTGAGAGCTGTACACACACACAAGGGGAGTGAGTCGGTTCCGTGAGAGCCAGCATGCGGGACGGCTTTACAAGGTTTCGGTGAGTAACACGAGTGTAATGTGTAACATGTGTAATTCATCACACAATTCAAAACGGGATCGAAAGATACGTTTTCTCTCTCCATTGACTTCAATACATTATTTTTCAGAAATAAGGTCCCATGGGATAGATGGGCGTGACTTCGCCTCTCTATACAGAGGAGCAGAAGAAGAAGGGATTTATTATGTGTCTCCTGACAGTGTCCTCTCTGTCCTCGCTGCTGCTCGGCTCTCAGAGGTCAGCTGTGTGAGTTAAAATCACCACAAAATGTCATCTTTTGGTGAATTTTGTGGGGATTTCAGGTTTTCGGGTCCCAATGTTTTCTTATAACTCTGGATTTTATTTGTGAAAATAATAAACATTATATAAGAAACATTGAACTGTTTGAAACTCGCGCTCCTATTGGCTAGCGCTCCAACACATTGTACGTGATAGGCTAAGGGGCGGGACATCTCCAAGTGGTTGACCAATCACAACAGAGGCTGCCAGCTAACCAATCAGAGCAGCTCTGTTTTCAGACAGAGGGTGAAAAGAGGTGCTGCAGCACAGGCAGTATGAGAACAATAAAGAGCTTTGCATAAAAAAATGACTCAGACGATTAAACGATTAGCATAATAGATGCAGATTATTTAGCACGCTATTTTCCATATGTGCTCAATAATGCATTTTAATCTGAATTTGTAGTACGTTTATAAATAAATGCATTTCTTTAAATGTTTAAAGCAGGTTTTCTTGAATAAATTCCCAACATATTCTGCTTTTCCTGCAGCATCAGTATCCTGCAGAGAAACCCTCTGACAGAAGCAGAAGCTCTTTTTTGCAGATCTGGAGGAAAAAGCGTTAATCTTCCATAAATCTGAGCGTCCGCGGCCGGCTGCCTCCACACATTCCTCAGGTCTTAGGAAAACTCATTAAAGCGCTGTCTGAGATAACCCCGACAGGTAAATTACACCCCCTCCTCCGCCTCACATTCATCATCATCAACACAGGCAGCGGCAGGATTTTCTCAGAGAAACAAAACCATTAACATCCATCTGGAAGCAGGAGGAAAACCACAGAAAGAGAAGAATGGGAATAATTTACCAGCAAACATACGATGCTTTCAAAAAAGCTTTCTCTTCTTATTTAGAGGTGAGTTTTACACTCTATCGATGATTTAACACGAACAAAACCAGGTTTTTGGACCCCAATAAAATGTTGGACCCTGCAATGCAACTGTGCTAACAGGAGCCCCACAATGTCATTAAGACAGACACACACACACACACACTTCAAAAGGACAAGTCATCGCCAAAATGACATTGCTTTAACCTGTTAAGTGCTGAGTCTGTTTTTCAGGTCTCAGGCTCGAAAATGACATTCCCAGAACAAATGACCATATCTTCCCTTCTAAAAGGGTTACATTAATAATCTAGTTTCTCAAAGTAATGATAAACATGTGAGGTGGATGTAGAAAAGTCAGAATAAATATAGATGTTTTTATTTTAAAGTAAATTCAGATTGAACATGGTAAAAAAACTGTAAATTATAGTGTCCGTCCAAACATAATTGTTTACTTATATTGAAAACTAGCCTTGGATGATGGTAAGGTAGACTAAAAGCTTTAAAAATCCAAAGTCCAACATATAATAAGTACCCTGTATCAAGATTGATTCAAAACAAGTGACATTTGACCTTTTTAGAGAGGTTTAGCAAAAAGAACTCCACCTCTGAGGTGATTTGGGTGGACATGGGCGTTTTTACCGTTTCTCTGGAACCCATTGGTCAATTTTGGTGATTGACATCTCTTTTTGACCGTTAGAGCCAATAGAATTGAAGGGGTATTTCCACATACACACATGTTAACAAAAAAAGGTGGGGGCTTTGCGCATGCATTTTGCATCAGAGTGAAGCTATCTCTCGCTCTGACATCTGGAAACGGGAAAGCAGGTTTATTGCTTATGGATTATCAGAAATCATTTAAAAGGGACACAGACACATTGGATTAACCTATGGATTAACTTCAGCAGCGTTTTTATCGTTTTAATGCCATTGAAGACCACTTTTGACCAGACAACGACCAAGGTGAGCCATGTTGCCGTTTCTAGCTACCTAGCGCCACATGTTTTGATGTCTGTTCTTACTAATAGCTTCACTAGTTCTTTTCATGGAGTGATGATGTATGTACCGATTGATTCTGTGTCTTCTCACGATCAGAGCGATGGGCTGGGCGTGCAGCTACGATAAGTAATAAGGGTGTTATGAGTGAGTTTTTGTGCAAAACGCCGTTAGCATTTTTCGCTTGTGGCTAATTCATAGGCTCAGCGCTAGCTTTGTGGGTTTTAAAAAAAAGGGAAAAAAATGATCAGTTAGCTGGGTTTCTTCCCGTTACATGGATATAAAACATTCATAGTTTATCGAATATTAAACGCTGTTTTTCCCCCCGGTCTCGGGGGTGCGGTGTAGAACAGGTTTGTTAATATTTTAATATGTCCAGTGATGCTGCACAGTGCAGCTCAGGCATTCAATTACTTTAACAGGTTAACGTCCTTTCAAAAATGCTTTGTTTTCTTATTTTGAGGTGAGTTGTACACGCTATCGATGATTTAACACGAACAAAACCAGGTCTTTGGACCCCACTAAAATGTTGGACCCCACACTGTGCTAACAGGAGCCCCACCATGTAATAAAGACAAACACACATACACACACTTCAAAAGGACGAGAGCATCGCCAAAATGAAGTCATTATTTTAATATGTTCACTGATGCTACACAGGCATTCAATTACTTTAACCTAACCCTAACAGCAACAGCAACAGCAACAGCAACAATAATAATAATAATACCCCCTCAGGCTTTGTGTAGCTGAACAAACAAACAGAAAGCTCAGACAAATCCCCCAAAAACTGATTCATAAACAGATTAAAAGGGGAAACAGAAAATTAAATTGATGTGAAACATGCAGGGATTAGTGTTACGAGAACAGCCAAATATAAAGCACCTTAAATTAAAGGGTACTTCTGTGAAATAGGCTTTTATACCATGATTATAATCCTGACCTAACTGGTGCAGTCTTTTAAATGGTCATTTATTCCGTATAAATCTCTGCCGACGGAAGAACATGTAAAACATACTCCATTACAAGTACAGATCCTGCATTTATAATCAAACAGAAGTATCGTCAGCCTCATGCAAAACTTCATTTTAAAACAAATCCTTTCATCCTTTCACTCAAAACATCCTAAAATGTATTTGAAGGTCACTTTGTAGGAGCCTATGCTAATTGCTGGTTATAATACTACTCTCACAATAAAAAATCAAATCCACATAGTGTTACTGATTTCTACTACAAGAAGAACTGTCTGAAGTATTAGTATGCTTATCACATGGCAGTATTCTCAGTTTCTGATCTGCACGTTACTGCAGCGTCGCCTAAGAGCAGCTAAAAGCTTTTCCACTTCAGACCGTTTAGAGCCTCTCAGTTTCCATCACCATTAGAGCCATCAGCGCACACACACACACACACACACACACACACACACACACACACACACACACACACACACACACACACACACACACACACACACACACACACACACACACACACACACACACACACACACACACACACACACACACACACACACACACACACACACACACACACAGTCAAACCTAAGCTCTGAGACTAAAGAGCCTGAAGTAAAACTGACATTGTCTGCTTATTACGAAGTCCATAAATTTGCATAACGTCTGCTGAACTTAGATATTCTTCCCCCCCATTCTCTGTAAAGTGCTGCTGAATGGTAATACTGCACAACACACACACACACACACACACACACACACACACACACACACACACACACACACACACACAGACACAGACACACACACACAGACACACACAGATAACACACACAAATAATGTGAACGATAGCGCTGATATGAGATCTGTTCTCTCCCTCTCTCCCTCGGCAGAAAAATTGTTTTACGGACTAATAATGTTGAAAGTGATTTGCGATAACGGAACAGTCTATCAGTTCTTTTCAATACAAACACTGACATGAAGCCTCATTCAGACCAGACTCTTTTTCGTTCTCACCTGCTCTAGTGCAGGAATGAGTCCTAAACCTTAACCTGTCCCCTGGTCTGGAGGTCAATGGTTTTCTGAATGAGTTTTTGTTTGTAATCCTGAAATAAGGCCTGTGGTTAACACAAGCTGAAGAGACTTAACTAGCGCCGTCAGCTTTAACATGTTGATGGTCGTGGAAAGAGGAAGAATCGGAAGAAGTTCAATGTTTTCACTGAGGCTCACATTTGTAGTGCTGCGATCAAAGTTCAAATTAAATCAACTTTGACCTCGTTAGCGCTGACCTGTGGATGTGCAACCAATCAGAAGACAGCTGTATGTAGCAGCGCAGGCTAGCATAGGAGGTAACCATAGAAACAGAGTTTAACTGGTTGTTTCCACCACCAGCCTCTGAGCCAAACCTCTCAGTATCTCCTGAAGGCAGCTCCATCTTCAGGTCGAGGTACATCTTATTCTACTTTACTTATATTTCACTTCTAAGATGAAACTTTATTTATCCCCTTTGGGAAATGCAGGCCTTTATAGCAGCAACAGGGTCAGAGTTAAAAACAGGATTCACACAAGGTACAAATAAAGTATTTACATTTTTAAAAATAATAATACAAAAAAAAGTGATGAAGTGATAAAGTAACTGTTGAAACAAGACATCACAGTAACACGTTGAGCATTTCAATGTTAAATACATTCTATTGCATTACTTGCACATTAGTATTGTCTTATATATTGATGTTGCATTGTGGGAGGAGCCTGGGACTTCAGGTGTTCTTGTATACACTGACGCTGCTGTTAATCTAAGGGATAAAGCCTTTGAGTCTTTAAGGTGAGGTGTTTAAAGTTACCTGAGAGCAGCGGGGGTCCTCTGAGCCCCACAGGCAGGATGCCCAGGTTGTTCATGGCCGTGGCCCAGGCTCCGTGCTCCGACACGGGGATGCTGAGCTCCGAGAGACACCCATCAGCTGAGGAGCAAACACAGACAGTGAGTTCTTATTGAGTTTAAACTAGAAATACAGCTGGAGATCAAGACCAAATGTTGCTGTTGATGCAGGAATGAGTCCTAAAACCCTGACATGAGTAAGCATTTCTTCACTTCCTGTCCCCTGGTCTGGAGGTCAATAGTTTCCTGAATGTGTTTTTGGTTTTTACCCTGGAATAAGGTCTGTGGTTAAGACGAGCCGAAGAGATTGTAATATTTTTTTCTACCACATAAAATACGTCAGTAAATACCCCATTGGTGAGTTAAAGAGTGGTTGCTAACAAACTAGCCTCCTTTAACTTAGCGGTGGTGACGTGAAGTCATGTGACCGTGCTGTAGTTCCTTTATAGCCCAACATTAGCCTCCTTTAGCTTAGCGGTGGTGACGTGAAGTCATGTGACCGTGCTGTAGTTCCTTTATAGCCCAACGTTAGCCTCCTTTAGCTTAGCGGTGGTGACGTGAAGTCATGTGACCGTGCTGTAGTTCCTTTATAGCCCAACATTAGCCTCCTTTAGCTTAGCGGTGGTGACGTGAAGTCATGTGACCGTGCTGTAGTTCCTTTATAGCCCAACATTAGCCACCTTTAGCTTAGCGGTGGTGACATGAAGTCATGTGACCGTGCTGTAGTTCCTTTATAGCCCAACATTAGCCTCCTTTAGCTTAGCGGTGGTGACGTGAAGTCATGTGACCGTGCTGTAGTTCCTCTATAGCCCAACATTAGCCTCCTTTAGCTTAGCGGTGGTGACATGAAGTCATGTGACCGTGCTGTAGTTCCTTTATAGCCCAACATTAGCCTCCTTTAGCTTAGTGGTGGTGACGTGAAGTCATGTGACCGTGCTGTAGTTCCTTTATAGCCCAACATTAGCCTCCTTTAGCTTAGTGGTGGTGACGTGAAGTCATGTGACCGTGCTGTAGTTCCTTTATAGCCCAACATTAGCCTCCTTTAGCTTAGCGGTGGTGACGTGAAGTCATGTGACCGTGCTGTAGTTCCTTTATAGCCCAACATTAGCCTCCTTTAGCTTAGCGGTGGTGACATGAAGTCATGTGACCGTGCTGTAGTTCCTTTATAGCCCAACAGTAGCCTCCTTTAGCTTAGCGGTGGTGACATGAAGTCATGTGACCGTGCTGTAGTTCCTTTATAGCCCAACATTAGCCTCCTTTAGCTTAGCGGTGGTGACGTGAAGTCATGTGACCGTGCTGTAGTTCCTTTATAGCCCAACATTAGCCTCCTTTAGCTTAGCGGTGGTGACGTGAAGTCATGTGACCGTGCTGTAGTTCCTTTATAGCCCAACATTAGCCTCCTTTAGCTTAGCGGTGGTGACGTGAAGTCATGTGACCGTGCTGTAGTTCCTTTATAGCCCAACATTAGCCTCCTTTAGCTTAGCGGTGGTGACATGAAGTCATGTGACCGTGCTGTAGTTCCTTTATAGCCCAACATTAGCCTCCTTTAGCTTAGCGGTGGTGACATGAAGTCATGTGACCGTGCTGTAGTTCCTTTATAGCCCAACATTAGCCTCCTTTAGCTTAGCGGTGGTGACGTGAAGTCATGTGACCGTGCTGTAGTTCCTTTATAGCCCAACATTAGCCTCCTTTAGCTTAGCGGTGGTGACGTGAAGTCATGTGACCGTGCTGTAGTTCCTTTATAGCCCAACATTAGCCTCCTTTAGCTTAGCGGTGGTGACATGAAGTCATGTGACCGTGCTGTAGTACCTTTATAGCCCAACAGTAGCCTCCTTTAGCTTAGCGGTGGTGACGTGAAGTCATGTGACCGTGCTGTAGTTCCTTTATAGCCCAACATTAGCCTCCTTTAGCTTAGCGGTGGTGACGTGAAGTCATGTGACCGTGCTGTAGTTCCTTTATAGCCCAACATTAGCCTCCTTTAGCTTAGCGGTGGTGACATGAAGTCATGTGACCGTGCTGTAGTTCCTTTATAGCCCAACATTAGCCTCCTTTAGCTTAGCGGTGGTGACGTGAAGTCATGTGACCGTGTTGTAGTTCCTTTATAGCCCAACATTAGCCTCCTTTAGCTTAGCGGTGGTGACGTGAAGTCATGTGACCGTGCTGTAGTTCCTTTATAGCCCAACATTAGCCTCCTTTAGCTTAGCGGTGGTGACATGAAGTCATGTGACCGTGCTGTAGTTCCTTTATAGCCCAACATTAGCCTCCTTTAGCTTAGCGGTGGTGACATGAAGTCATGTGACCGTGCTTTAGTTCCTTTATAGCCCAACAGTAGCCTCCTTTAGCTTAGCGGTGGTGACGAGAAGTCATGTGACCGTGCTGTAGTTCCTTTATAGCCCAACAGTAGCCTCCTTTAGCTTAGCGGTGGTGACGTGAAGTCATGTGACCGTGCTGTAGTTCCTTTATAGCCCAACAGTAGCCTCCTTTAGCTTAGCGGTGGTGACGAGAAGTCATGTGACCGTGCTGTAGTTCCTTTATAGCCCAACAGTAGCCTCCTTTAGCTTAGCGGTGGTGACGTGAAGTCATGTGATCGTGCTGTAGTTCCTTTATAGCCCAACAGTAGCCTCCTTTAGCTTAGCGGTGGTGACGTGAAGTCATGTGACCGTGCTGTAGTTCCTTTATAGCCCAACATTAGCCTCCTTTAGCTTAGCGGTGGTGAAGTGAAGTCATGTGACCGTGCTGTAGTTCCTTTATAGCCCAACAGTAGCCTCCTTTAGCTTAGCGGTGGTGACGTGAAGTCATGTGACCGTGCTGTAGTTCCTTTATAGCCCAACATTAGCCACTTTTAGCTTAGCGGTGGTGACGTGAAGTCATGTGACCGTGCTGTAGTTCCTTTATAGCCCAACATTAGCCACCTTTAGCTTAGCGGTGGTGACGTGAAGTCATGTGACCGTGCTGTAGTTCCTTTATAGCCCAACAGTAGCCTCCTTTAGCTTAGCGGTGGTGACGTGAAGTCATGTGACCGTGCTGTAGTTCCATTATAGCCCAACATTAGCCTCCTTTAGCTTAGCGGTGGTGACGTGAAGTCATGTGACCGTGCTGTAGTTCCTATATAGCCCAACATTAGCCTCCTTTAGCTTAGTGGTGGTGAACTGAAGTCTTGTGACCGTGCTGTAGTTCCTTTATAGCCCAACATTAGCCTCCTTTAGCTTAGCGGTGGTGACATGAAGTCATGTGACCGTGCTGTAGTTCCTTTATAGCCCAACATTAGCCTCCTTTAGCTTAGCGGTGGTGACGTGAAGTCATGTGACCGTGCTGTAGTACCTTTATAGCCCAACAGTAGCTTTTCATTTCAGAAATCAAAACGTGTTGTTAATATGTGGTGATTATCGTGCTGAACTAAACTAAAGTATTTTCTGCAAATACTTTTACTGTGCAATGGCAATAAAGTAGGTTTTTTATTTCACATTGTAATGCATCACACAGGATAACTATATTTTTTACGTAAAATGTAGAATATTTACCTCTGAGATTTGGGGAAGTAGACGTAAAAAGAAGCAGAAATAGGAAGTAAAGTACACATAGACAGATTTAGAATTATGTACAGGTTACTTTACTGTTAATTTTCTATCATACAAACTATATATTTAACCTTGAATTGATTCGTTTTATCAATTTTTTGTATTTCTCTCCAAGCTTGTATCATCATTACGCCCTGACAGGACTGTGTAATATCTCCTGAGGATATTTAAGTATTTTCTTACCGCTGGCCATAGCAGGGCGTCTCCTCCTCTCTCATCAGATCCTTCCTCTGGCTGCTGGGGAGATGGAGGGCCGACGGAGCGATGGACGTGTGAACACACACCTTCATCCAGTCTCAGCAACACACACACACACACACACACACACACACAAAATCTCACACACATACACTGCGCCTGAGGAAGAAACAGAGAGGGAGAGAGTTAAAAAGATGAGATGATCCAAATCCCTCAGAGCGACCATGATTCATGGAGCAGAAACCAGAGAAATATGAAGGTAATTAAGAAGTCCACACACACACACACACACACACACACACACACACACACACACACACACACACACACACACACACACACACATGCACACTCACACACACACACACACACACACACACACACAGACACACACACACACACACACACACACACACACACACACACACACACACACACACACATTGCATCCTGCACACTGTCTCAACTTTGCAGCAGCAATTTTTAATCTTCGACAACACACAGCTGTGTGTGTGTGTGTGTGTGTGTGTGTGTGTGTGTGTGTGTGTGTGTGTGTGTGTGTGTGTGTGTGTGTGTGTGTGTGTGTGTGTGTGTGTGTGTGTGTGTGTGTGTCTGTGTGTGTGTGTAGGCTGTTCTGCTCATTACCAGTTCCCACCCCGCTGCTGGAAAACATCAGAGCACAAAGTGACGGGGCTCTGAGCTCAGCTGCGGCAGCGTCAATTATTCTGCAGCCCGAGGTCACACAGGGCGACACGTCTGAGAGCGTGGGTGTGTGTGTGTGTGTGTGTGTGTGTGTGTGTGTGTGTGTGTGTGTGTGTGTGTGTGTGTGTGTGTGTGTGTGTGTGTGTGTGTGTGTGTGTGTGTGTGTGTGTGTGGATATTTACCAGAAGAAATGGTCATACTCTGAGATATCAAGTCATCATGTAGCGGAAAAAGAAAACAGGAAATTATTTTGTGATACATTTTTTAAGATACCACAAGTCAACGCAGTTTAAATAAAAAACATGCAAGAAAACACGTGGCGAGGATATTGCTCCACTCGCACCTGTGGCCACTAACGCTCATCATGTCTCTGCTTTGTTTCAAGACCCGCATCAGAAAGCTTTTGAATGGTGCTACTTTCCCAGTTGGTCTACCTGCTCTTCACGTAGCTCTGCATGTCGTCGTTTAGGTGCTCTCTGGAGATAGGCACTGCTCAATCCACTCCTCCATAGTGAGACCCCCCCGGAGGTCCAAGCTAACCCATTTCCATCTTCCATCGTTAGTTAGTTAGTTAGTTTCGTAAAGGACGTAATGTAACAGCTGTAACGGTTGTAGCTGTTTCTCAGACGCGGAGGGATACTGACTTGTTGAGAAAAGTAACTACTATTCTACCCGTGAGATACGCTCAGTATATCACGGCTAAGAACCAATCAGAGTGCTTGATTTGACTTGCCCGTTTTATAAAATGTTTATATATTATATTTGTTTTATTATATTTTGATATGCGAAGATTTATACCTAATTTGGGGTATATACAATAAAACCAATCGACTCTAAACTGGATGAAACTCATCTCACAACAGACTGCTTTTGCTCTTAGATGCAGCATCGTCATCTCTCATTATTACGTTCTTTCCTACAATAGCTCTGAAACCATGGCAGCTTTCAAAGAGCAGACACACAGACTCACACACACATACACACACACACAGACACACACACACACACACACACACACACACACACACAGACTCACACACACACACACACACACACACACACACACACACACACACACAGACTCACACACACACACACACACACACACACACACACACACACACACACACACACAGACACACACACACACACACACACACAGACACACAGACTCACACACACACACACACACACACACACACACACACACACACACACACACACACACACTCTCTCACACACACTGGTAAGAGTGTAATGGGCCTCAGCAGGCCTGAAATCTGAACAAACAGAAACACCTGCAGCTGAACCTGCTCAACTGCTCGCATCCTGCCGCTTTCTGAGTGTGTGTGTGTGTGTGTGTGTGTGTGTGTGTGTGTGTGTGTGTGTGTGTGTGTGTGTGTGTGTGTGTGTGTGTGTGTGTGTGTGTGTGTGTGTGTGTGTGTGTGTGTGTGTGTGTGTGTGTGTGTGTGTGTAATGTACCATCACAGATATAAAGAGTGTTCTCTGTGCAGCGGCTCGGAGCTGAACAGCTGCTGTTCCTCCTCTCTGTAGATCTTACCTGACTCTATAGATACATCTTTGGTGCTTTTTGTCTTTCTTATTTGGCTCATTTAATGATCTTTGTGTGCAGCCATAAGATATCACATCTATCTCCAAACACAATATGGACTGGTGCAATATCAAAACTCATTCCTTGGTTCTATTGGTTTCAGTAAATGGTCTGCAGAGGCTGAGATCCCTGTGCTGCCTCCAGTCGATAGAAATGAGAGGCAGCAGCAGAACTTCTCTTCTCCAGTATCACATCCACATGATGATAGTGTTCTGCAGACGCACGAGAGCACAGAGGGTCTCAGAGGGTCTCAGAGCATTATGCACACGCTAAATGCAGTGTTTGACTTCATGGTAATATATGCTGAGTCATGTTAGAGAAGAAACTCTTAAACATTCCAGATGCCCACCCTTTACTGGAATCATGATTAACAAGTGTGTGTGTGTGTGTGTGTGTGTGTGCGTGCGTGCGTGCGTGCGTGCGTGTGTGTGTGTGTGTGGATGATTCAGAGATCTCAAGTGATCTCATGAATAATAAACAGGACATCGTTCAGCTGTGAATATTTAATGTCGGTGAAAGTGAGCAGAAACAGTCAGTCTGCTCTGATTGGTTAGCTGGCCGGCTCTGTTGTGATTGGTTATCCAGCTTAAAGATGTCCCGCCCCCTTAGCCTATCACGTACAATGTGTTGGAGTGTTAGTGCGAAGTAAACAAAGACAGGTGCATCAACGCAGGCCAAGTATAACCCAGGTTTCACTGGTTCATCCATAATCGTCATTTGTATCTTTAAAGATCAAAATGAATGTGAGTCATAATGCCTTGAATGTTATGATTCGGGAAAAGGTTGGACCCAAATTTAAAAAGGGAAGCGGGTTTCAAAATGTAACAAAAAGCGAGCTTCATTTACAAAAAAAGCTGTTGAGAATGAAAAATACTGAAACAAAACCATGAATCCAAAGAGTAGGTAACACGAGGTAGCATCCAGACAAAACTGACCGTGACAAGATGGAGGGAGACAGGAAAGACAATGAACCGACACGGAGCACAGGGGAAGACAAGACTAAATACAGAGAGGGGTAATCACTGGACAAGACACAGCTGGGCAGGAGAGGCAGACACACAAGGGCAACAGGTGAACACAATCAGACAATCAGACACAGGAGGGAGAACACAGGAAGGAAGGCCAGACACGTGGAGAACAGAATTTCAACAGAAAATCATGACAAGACAGAAAAAACTAAGATGTGACAGAAAACTAGGATTGTGACATTGAAGGAGAACGTTAAGGAGGGACTTCAGAGAATCCGTGGAGCAAAAAGTCAGTTTGTGATATCGTGTTTGCAACAGCGTGAGTGAGGCGCTTCTGAGGCGCTGAAACAGGCTGGAGCTCTTTAAAGTCTGACACACGGGTTTCTAGTGAGTCACAACTTATACTCAGGATGTCCAGAGTCTTGAAAAATTAAAAGATCCATAATCGTCATTTGTATCTTTAAAGATTATAAAAAAGTAAATACTACCAGAAGGATATCACCAGAGATGGACTTCAGAGATAGTAGCCGAGGAACAATGTGGAAAAAGTCTTCTCAGAAAGCAGCAGGAGTTCCTTTTGAATGGTTTCATCTGAAGGCCGGGGACCAATCAGAATAACAGCCAGTGCTTCTCTAGAGTCGGACACGTGTTTCCCAAACACTCAGGACGTGTTTCCCAAACGCTCAGGACGTGTTTCCCAAACGCTCAGGACGTGTTTCCCAAACGCTCAGGACGTGTTTCCCAAACGCTCAGGACGTGTTTCCCAAACGCTCAGGACGTGTTTCCCAAACGCTCAGAACGTGTTTCCCAAACGCTCAGGACGTGTTTCCCAAATGCTCAGGACGTGTTTCCCAAACGCTCAGAACGTGTTTCCCAAACGCTCAGAACGTGTTTCCCAAACGCTCAGGACGTGTTTCCCAAACGCTCAGGACGTGTTTCCCAAACGCTCAGAACGTGTTTCCCAAACGCTCAGGACGTGTTTCCCAAACGCTCAGGACGTGTTTCCCAAACGCTCAGGATGTGTTTCCCAAACGCTCAGGACGTGTTTCCCAAACGCTCAGGATGTGTTTCCCAAACGCTCAGAACGTGTTTCCCAAACGCTCAGGATGTGTTTCCCAAACGCTCAGGATGTGTTTCCCAAACGCTCAGGACGTGTTTCCCAAACGCTCAGGACGTGTTTCCCAAACGCTCAGAACGTGTTTCCCAAACGTTCAGGACGTGTTTCCCAAATGCTCAGAACGTGTTTCCCAAACGCTCAGGACGTGTTTCCCAAACGCTCAGGACGTGTTTCCCAAACGCTCAGGACGTGTTTCCCAAACGTTCAGGACGTGTTTCCCAAATGCTCAGAACGTGTTTCCCAAACGCTCAGGACGTGTTTCCCAAACGCTCAGGACGTGTTTCCCAAACGCTCAGGACGTGTTTCCCAAACGTTCAGGACGTGTTTCCCAAATGCTCAGAACGTGTTTCCCAAACGCTCAGGACGTGTTTCCCAAACGCTCAGGACGTGTTTCCCAAACGCTCAGGACGTGTTTCCCAAACGCTCAGGACGTGTTTCCCAAACGCTCAAGTGTTCTCCTCTCAGTGTCCTGCGTGTGTCTCTGTGTTCCCCTCTCAGTGTCCTGCGTGTGTCTCTGTGTTCTCCTCTCAGTGTCCCTGCATGTGTCTCTGTGTTCTCCTCTCAGTGTCCTGCGTGTGTCTCTGTGTTCTCCTCTCAGTGTCCTGCGTGTGTCTCTGTGTCCTCCTCTCAGTGTCCTGCGTGTGTCTCTGTGTTCTCCTCTCAGTGTCCCTGCATGTGTCTCTGTGTTCTCCTCTCAGTGTCCTGCGTGTGTCTCTGTGTTCTCCTCTCAGTGTCCCTGCGTGTGTCTCTGTGTTCTCCTCTCAGTGTCCTGCATGTGTCTCTGTGTTCTCCTCTCAGTGTCCCTGCGTGTGTCTCTGTGTTCTCTCAGTGTCCTGCGTGTGTCTCTGTGTTCTCCTCTCAGTGTCCCTGCGTGTGTCTCTGTGTTCTCTCAGTGTCCTGCGTGTGTCTCTGTGTTCTCCTCTCAGTGTCCCTGCATGTGTCTCTGTGTTCTCTCAGTGTCCTGCGTGTGTCTCTGTGTTCTCCTCTCAGTGTCCCTGCATGTGTCTCTGTGTTCTCTCAGTGTCCTGCGTGTGTCTCTGTGTTCTCCTCTCAGTGTCCTGCGTGTGTCTCTGTGTTCTCCTCTCAGTGTCCCTGCATGTGTCTCTGTGTTCTCTCAGTGTCCTGCGTGTGTCTCTGTGTTCTCCTCTCAGTGTCCTGTGTGTGTCTCTGTGTTCTCCTCTCAGTGTCCCTGCATGTGTCTCTGTGTTCTCCTCTCAGTGTCCCTGTGTGTGTCTCTGTGTTCTCCTCTCAGTGTCCCTGCATGTGTCTCTGTGTTCTCCTCTCAGTGTCCTGAGTTTGTCTCTGTGTTCTCTCAGTGTCCTGAGTGTGTCTCTGTGTTCTCCTCTCAGTGTCCTGTGTGTGTCTCTGTGTCCTCCTCTCAGTGTCCTGCGTGTGTCTCTGTGTTCTCCTCTCAGTGTCCTGTGTGTGTCTCTGTGTTCTCCTCTCCGTGTCCCTGCGTGTGTCTCTGTGTCCTCCTCTCAGTGTCCCTGCGTGTGTCTCTGTGTTCTCCTCTCAGTGTCCCTGTGTGTGTCTCTGTGTTCTCCTCTCAGTGTCCTGTGTGTGTCTCTGTGTCCTCCTCTCAGTGTCCCTGCATGTGTCTCTGTGTTCTCCTCTCAGTGTCCCTGTGTGTGTCTCTGTGTTCTCCTCTCAGTGTCCTGTGTGTGTCTCTGTGTCCTCCTCTCAGTGTCCCTGCGTGTGTCTCTGTGTCCTCCTCTCAGTGTCCCTGCGTGTGTCTCTGTGTTCTCCTCTCAGTGTCCCTGCGTGTGTCTCTGTGTTCTCCTCTGTGTCCCTGCGTGTGTCTCTGTGTTCTCCTCTCAGTGTCCTGCGTGTGTCTCTGTGTTCTCCTCTCAGTGTCCTGCGTGTGTCTCTGTGTCCTCCTCTCAGTGTCCCTGCGTGTGTCTCTGTGTTCTCCTCTCAGTGTCCCTGCTTGTGTCTCTGTGTTCTCCTCTCAGTGTCCTGCGTGTGTCTCTGTGTTCTCCTCTCAGTGTCCTGCGTGTGTCTCTGTGTTCTCCTCTCAGTGTCCTGCGTGTGTCTCTGTGTCCTCCTCTCAGTGTCCCTGCGTGTGTCTCTGTGTTCTCCTCTCAGTGTCCCTGCTTGTGTCTCTGTGTTCTCTCAGTGTGCTGCGTGTGTCTCTGTGTTCTCCTCTCAGTGTCCTGCGTGTGTCTCTGTGTTCTCCTCTCAGTGTCCCTGCTTGTGTCTCTGTGTTCTCCTCTCAGTGTCCTGCGTGTGTCTCTGTGTTGTCCTCTCAGTGTCCTGCGTGTGTCTCTGTGTTCTCTCAGTGTCCTGCGTGTGTCTCTGTATTCTCCTCTCAGTGTCCTGTGTGTGTCTCTGTGTTCTCCTCTCCGTGTCCCTGCGTGTGTCTCTGTGTCCTCCTCTCAGTGTCCCTGCGTGTGTCTCTGTGTTCTCCTCTCAGTGTCCCTGTGTGTGTCTCTGTGTTCTCCTCTCAGTGTCCTGTGTGTGTCTCTGTGTCCTCCTCTCAGTGTCCCTGCATGTGTCTCTGTGTTCTCCTCTCAGTGTCCCTGCGTGTGTCTCTGTGTTCTCCTCTGTGTCCCTGCGTGTGTCTCTGTGTTCTCCTCTCAGTGTCCTGCGTGTGTCTCTGTGTTCTCCTCTCAGTGTCCTGTGTGTGTCTCTGTGTCCTCCTCTCAGTGTCCCTGCATGTGTCTCTGTGTTCTCCTCTCAGTGTCCCTGCGTGTGTCTCTGTGTTCTCCTCTGTGTCCCTGCGTGTGTCTCTGTGTTCTCCTCTCAGTGTCCTGCGTGTGTCTCTGTGTCCTCCTCTCAGTGTCCCTGCGTGTGTCTCTGTGTTCTCCTCTCAGTGTCCCTGCTTGTGTCTCTGTGTTCTCCTCTCAGTGTCCCTGCGTGTGTCTCTGTGTTCTCCTCTCAGTGTCCCTGCTTGTGTCTCTGTGTTCTCCTCTCAGTGTCCTGCGTGTGTCTCTGTGTTGTCCTCTCAGTGTCCTGCGTGTGTCTCTGTGTTCTCTCAGTGTCCTGCGTGTGTCTCTGTATTCTCCTCTCAGTGTCCTGCGTGTGTCTCTGTATTCTCCTCTCAGTGTCCCTGCGTGTGTCTCTGTGTTCTCCTCTCAGTGTCCCTGCGTGTGTCTCTGTGTCCTCCTCTCAGTGTCCTGCGTGTGTCTCTGTGTCCTCCTCTCAGTGTCCTGCGTGTGTCTCTGGAAACTGAACAGCGTGCCGCGCTCTCTTCTCACATTCAGCTGCAGACCTTTTTATAATTCCTCATGAATATGCATGACCTCCTTATATAGCAGCGTCTCTGGAGGCGCTGAGGGGACAAAAACACCAGGGATGAAGACACTGAAGGCACACTGAAGAGACACTGAAGAGACGGAGACACTGAAGAGACACTGAAAACACACTGAAGAGACACTGAAGAGACGGAGACACTGAAGAGACGGAGACACTGAAGAGACACTGAAGAGACACTAAAGAGACACTGAAGAGACTGAGACATTGAAGGGACACTGAAGAGACGGAGACATTGAAGAGACACTGAAGAGACGGAGACACTGAAGAGTTACTGAAGAGACATCGAAGAGACACTGAAGAGACGGAGACATTGAAGAGACACTGAAGAGACGGAGACACTGAAGAGACACTGAAAAGACACTGAAGAGACATCGAAGAGACATCGAAGAGACGCTGAAGAGACGGAGACACTGAAGAGACACTGAAGGGACACTGAAGAGACGGAGACATTGAAGAGACACTGAAGAGACAATGAAGAGACGGAGACATTGAAGAGACACTGAAGAGACGGAGACATTGAAGAGACACTGAAGAGACACTGAAGACACACTGAAGAGACTGAGAAATTGAAGAGACACTGAAGAGACACTGAAGAGACACTGAAGAGACGGAGACATTGAAGAGACACTGAAGAGACACTGAAGAGACGGAGACACTGAAGAGACACTGAAGACACACTGAAGAGACGGAGACACTGAAGACACACTGAAGAGACGGAGACACTGAAGAGACGGAGACACTGAAGAGACACTGAAGACACACTGAAGAGACGGAGACACTGAAGACACACTGAAGAGACGGAGACACTGAAGAGACGGTAACACTGAAGAGACACTGAAGGGACGGAGACACTGAAGAGACACTGATAATTGTATATCTGGTCTTTACTTAAAGCCCACGCTGCTTCTTCAAACAGTTTTACCTGCAGACACTCACAGTTACAATGCAGGTATTTAGGGGTCTCATTTGCCTCATAGACGCGGATGAAACCCTTCACTCTGATTGGACGGCCGTCACGTCTGAAGTCGTTCTGGTTCAGCTCTCTGACTCCGCTCAGTGGGCCTGTCACTTCCTGTCTGAGCAGAGTAATCAGAGTAGAGAGCAATCAGCTGAGCGGTCTGTTTCTCCTCGGCTGAGAGACAGGGTCGCGGCCCGGAGATCGCTCAGCGCCGAGCAGCAAATGACTGCTAATAAAGCCTTCGGAGCGGCGCCATTACACACAACGAGGAGCGGACGAGAGCCAATCAGCTGCAGAGGAACACCCGGGACCCCCAAGGTCTCACAGGGGCTTTAGCATTTAGCATCTGAATAGCACTTAGCATAGGAACGGCTGCAACAGAGAACATGCTGGCAGCTTCTGGACGGTTTAAAAAGAACAAGAATGAAAGGGAGAACAGCAGCAGCTCTTCACAATGTGCTAAGACAAGAAGTCTTAGAAAGGGTTAATCGATGTTGTTTCAATCATGCTTTCATTGTGAAACATCTGCAGGAAGTCGTATTGATTGGAGTTGTAATTGGATTGAAAAACCTGCAAAGCTTTGGTGCCAAAAGTTTAGTTTCCCGTTTAAATCAGTCTAAGAAAATGTGCTGTTTTTCACAATAAAAGCCCAATCCATTTCTTCCTTATCAGGCTTTTAATGTGAAACATCTCTAGGGAGCTTCTACTTTTACTCAAGTACAAGATCTGAGTACTTCTACTTTTACTCAAGTACAAGATCTGAGTACTTCTACTTTTACTCAAGTACCAGATCTGAGTACTTCTACTTTTACTCAAGAACAAGATCTGAGTACTTCTACTTTTACTCAAGTACAAGATCTGAGTACTTCTACTTTTACTCAAGAACAAGATCTGAGTACTTCTACTTTTACTCAAGTACAAGATCTGAGTACTTCTACTTTTACTCAAGTACAAGATCTGAGTACTTCTACTTTTACTCAAGAACAAGATCTGAGTACTTCTACTTTTACAAAAGTACATAATTACTCTCAGCTCTACAGACTAAGGCCCCGTCCACACGGAGACAAAACTGATTTCGAACCGTAGCCGTTTTAAAAAAAGTCTTCCGTCCACACGGAATCGCTGGAAACGCTGTAGTACATATGCCGGGCCTGTAAGGGGCGCTGTACTTCCGCCACAAAATACACCAAAAGCAGCAAAGAAGACCCCCCGGTTGCCCTTCTGTTTATTCTCCGAGTGGATTTAGCAACATGTAGTTCACGTAGTTCTCCATGTCCACTTCAATCAATCAATGTTTATTTATATAGCCCAATATCACAAACGTTACATCTGTCTCAGTGGAATTCACAGTTTGTACAGAATATCAGTATGACAATACGACACCCTCTGTCCTTAGACCCTCTGCCCTTAGACCCTCTGTCCTTAGACCCTCTGTCCTTAGACCCTCTGTCCTCAGACCCTCTGTCCTCAGACCCTCTGTCCTTAGACCCTCTGTCCTTAGACCCTCTGTCCTCAGACCCTCTGTCCTTAGACCCTCTGTCCTTAGACCCTCTGTCCTCAGACCCTCTGTCCTTAGACCCTCTGTCCTCAGACCCTCTGTCCTTAGACCCTCTGTCCTTAGACCCTCACATCGTACAAGGAAAAACTTCCAGAGAAGGAAAACCCCCACGTATGTAGTTCATGTAGTTCTCTGATGGTTGTGGTCGAGGAGCTGTATAGTTTTCATTAACATCTGTATCATGGTCAGTAGCGTCTGGAGCACGAACGCAACCCTGTGATCCACCGTTGTTGTTGTTGTTGTTGTTGTTGTTGTCGTTGTTGTTGTTGTTGTTGTTGTTGTCGAAACTTATAAGCAATGACCCGGGTGACGCGGGGGTGAGCAGGAGAGGCGGGGCTATGATCGTTTGTGCGTACACACGGAGCCGCAAGTGTTTCGTCCCCAGACTTACCCACTTTGGGAGCCGTTATCAAAGTGCATCCTCCGTGTCGGCCTCGTGTGGACGAACCGTCTATACTTTAACGGATACAACTGATATCGTCTCCGTGTGGACGGGGCCTGAGAGTCTGCGCTGAATGAACACCTGACAGATATTATTATTTATTTCTCCAGCTGTTCCTCTGGACGCCTCAGTGTTTGTTTTCTGTTTTCTACTCCCCCCCCCCCCCTCAAAAAGACTCATAATTAGCCGTTTTCTAAAGAGGCTGCAGACAAGCGGTGATTAACAGAGACCAAAACGCACATTACTGTCCGTCAGTCAGGAGCTTGTTTACTCACCACTGATTACATTTATTACTCTTTATTGATCTGTAAAGCTTACTTTATGGCATTCATGGTGGTTTGTGAAATCCTGGAAAAATAAATATATGTTGGCTGTTTTTAGCTAATTGTTTGTGGTTTTTCATTGTGTGTGTGTGTGTGTGTGTGTGTGTGTGTGTGTGTGTGTGTGTGTGTGTGTGTGTGTGTGTGTGTGTGCGTGTGCGTGTGTGTGTGTGTGTGTGTGTGTATCAATCCAGCATGCATTGCTTTAAGTCAATGCTATTTGAGGCTCCAGTTTCACATCGAATTAATCCACTTGGGGGGGGGGGGGGTATTGAACCGGGAGCTAATAGAGAGAGAGAGAGACATGGAGGGGGGGGTATTATAATGCTCAGATACAGGGTACTGTTGATATGAGAGCAGCGGGAGTTAGGAATATAAGGCAGAACATGTACAAAATAAATGCTGATTCATCACAAAAACACGTAGAAAAAATATTGGAAATATCACAAAACTGTATTTTTTGGAAAACAAGATGTGAGGAGAAAAAAGCCCGAACATGTTCAGATAAAAGCTGGAACACCAGGAGAAAGGTCTCAATATCTGACAAAGATCATCAGAATATCTAGAAGTCACCTCACTGTTTTTTGGAAATGTTTTGCCCAAAAATAAACCAGTTTTGGATTGACAGTAGGAGAACCATGTTGGGCTCTCAGATCCCTTTCTCAGGTTGTCCTCTGTGTGGGCGACCAGAGGAGGAGTGAGCAATCACTGATGAGTGGACACAAGCCGATCCTCCAACTCATTGGATTAAAATCAATTCAGAAATTCATCAGATGGAGAGACTGCCATTTAGAAAAGACTAAGGCCCCGTCCACACGGAGACGAAAACAAACCGAAACAGTTTTCCAAAAAGTCTCCCGTCCACACGGAACCGGCTCAGGAAACGCTGGAGACGCTGTAGTACAGATGCCGGGCCTGTAAGTGGCGCTGTACTTCCGCCACAAAATACACCAAAAGCAGTGAATACCAACAGTAATTGTCACCCCTGAGCATGGACATAAGGCATAAAAAAACCAACAAGGTAGTTCATGTAGTTCATCGGATTCGGGCTCCGAAGCCGCGGCTCTGCTTCGGCCTCGTGTGGACGAGCCGTCTATACATATGGCGCATTTCCATGCAGGGCCTCGCTCGGCTTAGTACGGTATAGTTAGGCCTCGTTAGGCCTGGCTTACTTTATGCTGCGTTTCCATTACAGTTTAGTAGCTGGGGTAGTAACTATAGTAACGCAGTGTAGGCGGAGCCGTGACGTCATCTTCAATGAGAACCACAAAACCAACATCAGCCGTTAGCTGTAAGCCCTCAGAGCTCACTCATATAGTCCAAACCACAGACTGTCTGTGTCATGGAGAATACAGTCGCTGCTTTATTTTTGTCTGTAGGCCGTTGTTGTGAGTGTGGACGGTCGGAGCATATACTGCGTTAGCTTAGCCAAGCTCCATTTAGACAACACGCATTTTAAAAGGTGTTTCGCCCGCTGTCTGTCTAAAGACTTGTCAAAGCCTTAATTCATGGTTTTTACTAACCGGTATTAGTATGTTGTTACTTCAGCATCATTTAGAAACGTGTATTACAATTATATCACGGTCAAATATGTTCATCTTGTTGTAGTTATAGCCCCCTTGCCAGCGATTCTCTCTCTAGTTTAGCATACTCAGCGCGACTCAGCCCGGTTTTTGGCCCGGAAAGAACCTCGATTTTATGGGGCCAGAAAAACTGTGAAATACTGCCCGCTAGCCGGAACTACGCCAAGTGGAAACGCAACCAAAAACGGGCCGGGCACGGCACGCTTAAAGCGAGCTCCGTGCTGCAGTGGAAATGCGCGGATACAACTGATATCGTCTCCGTGTGGACAGGGCCTAAGAAACGACTTGTGTACTGGAAGATGGTCCAAATGAATACAATAGATGTCATGAGTGTGAAAATACCCTGCTCAATCACTACGGAGAACACTGATTCTGTTAACATTGAAAATTTGTGAACTTTGTATTTATTATATGTCCAGAATACTCAGAATATTCTGCATGACTCTAGACCAACAAAGCTGTTGTTGTGTGCCGTGTCTGCTGCTTGTAGCTGGAGTATCACAAGACAGTGTTTGCGTTATTTAGAATCTAGATAAACGGTGGTCAGAACATTTGAGGAATATCTGTTTTATAGAATATGTGATGAACACACAGGAGGAAGTGAGGGGGTTATTTACTGCAGTATCACACACACCGTCACACACACTCTCCATATCACAGGTCTGTGTGTGTGTGTGTGTGTGTGTGTGTGTGTGTGTGTGTGTGTGTGTGTGTGTGTGTGTGTGTGTGTGTGTGTGTGTGTGTGTGTGTGTGTGTGTGTGTGTGTGTGTGTGTGTGTGTGTGTGTGTGTGTGTGTGTGTGTGTGTGTGTGTGTGTGTGTGTGTGTACAGTGGTACAGTGATGAGTAAGTGCTCTACAGTTAGTAACAAATCTCAGTGCACTGTGATAGGCGGCATCTAACTTGATCAGGTGCATTCATATAGACAGGGGTGCACATAACTAATACACAGGCACGCATGTGCGGGAACAATCTGAAATGTGTACCGTCACTTGTGTCACAAAGCGCATTTGCGTACCGACGTACTTGTGAAGCTTTTCCAGAAGGCGGTTAGATCACCGGACGACAGAGTCGGTCTCCGTGTGCACAGACAGGGCTGCTGTTAACGTCGTTCTGTACAACGGAATTGTGCCAAAACTACGCCAAACGGCTGCGGAGGGAGACCCCCGCCCCTTTCACTGGAGAACTGCGTTAAAACAGTACTCCACTAGCCCCCTCCCGTCGACTTTACTGAAGTACTTATAAGTCCGGACCTGAACCCATGGCTTGTGTCAAGTTGTGTGAGCTAAAACTAAAGTGAACTTATTGTGAGCTAATTATTAATTGAAAATAAACTCAGAATCAACTCAAATTCAAACTCGTCAGGTTTATTGTGCTCCCTTCCAACTTGGGTCTACATTTCTCTACAAAGTACAAATGTAAAAAAAACACTTTTTGCCACTTAGTCTACAAATGACTTATGACAGCAACTACAGTGAACTACTACAAAGTTCAAACATTTATTTCATTTACCAAACTAAAGTAACCAAACAGTCCCTGAGCTGACTGAGCCTAAATCCCTAAGACGTTGCTGAAAGGTAGAGTAGACTATAGGCATTACACTGCTACACACCTACTATACAGTATACACTGTAGTGACAGTACAGTCAGAGTGTACTGTCTGTACACCATGTCTTTTCTACAACTCTACATGTGTACATTATACAGTACATACATAGTGATGTACATACATACATAGTTAACTTAAGCATCTATCATCTATTTTACGCTGTCCACTATGTCTAAGCCAATCACATCGCTAGCTTCCCTTGACGTCACACAGATCTCGCGAGCAGTTGCGATATTTTGCGAGACTTCGTGAGTTCAGTAATGGCCGCCATATCAGAAGCCGACATAATGTTTTTCGTCTTTTCTCAGCGCAAATTTCTCGATCTATGGAAGGTTTTAGATGGTTTAGAACAAAAAGGAGAATATACGTAAGTGCTAGTTTTTTTGCGAGTGCAAGTACCGGTTCCCAACGTTCCGGTTTTAACCGGAATTGAACCGAAACCTTTTACAAGTCTAGTACCGGTTCGGCGTACCGGCACGCAGCACTAATCACGCCCCTCCAATTTTATGGCTTTCCAAAATGTCATAGGGTTATTCAGGTTTTCTGTGTTTACTGACAGATAGTACTTTGACTTAGCACTTTTGATTTGTGAAGTGAAGCTATTCCTTAGCTGCCTGAAACGCAGCCATTCTTCCTCTCAGCCTGATTTCCTAGCCTTTGCCCAGGCCTTGTTTCTCTCATGAAGGAGACTGGACAGTTCAGCAGGAAACCAAGGATTGTCTCGTCCCTTCACTCTAAATGTACGCAGGGGTGCATGTCTATCAATGATCTCCATAACACCAAGATAACAATAAGACCATGCAGGAGGATTTATTAGGTGACTTAATGTTAGGGCGAGTAGGACTGTCAACAATCTGAGTAACATTCAGAGAGATACAAAGGATTTTAAATCCTCTGACACTGCAGTTAACCAGTCCCAGTTCAAATCTCCAAGTAGCACTATGACCTTTAGTCTAGTTGTGATAAAAGATTTGCTAGTGAAGACAAGGAGTCCTTGCCAGCTGAGGGGGGTCTGTAACAGCCCACAACCATGACCTGTTGACCCTTTGCCACTTCTATATTTAAGGCTAAAAATTCAAATTGCTTACAGAGGGATTTGGAAACCAATGTGGTTACACTGAACTTATTCTTAACATAAATGGCAACGCCACCACCTTCATTAGGCCGGTCGGTACGATACACATTATAACCATTTGAGGCGATGTCAGAGCACATTATAACCATTTGAGGAGATGTCAGAGCACATTATAACCATTTGAGGAGATGTCAGAGCACGTTATAACCATTTGAGGAGATGTCAGAGCACATTATAACCATTTGAGGAGATGTCAGAGCACATTATAACCATTTGAGGAGATGTCAGAGCACATTATAACCATTTGAGGAGATGTCAGAGCACATTATAACCATTTGAGGAGATGTCAGAGCACATTATAACCATTTGAGGAGATGTCAGAGCACATTATAACCATTTGAGGAGATGTCAGAGCACATTATAACCATTTGAGGAGATGTCAGAGCACATTATAACCATTTGAGGAGATGTCAGAGCACATTATAACCATTTGAGGCGATGTCAGAGCACATTATAACCATTTGAGGCGATGTCAGAGGCCAACATAGATTCATCTAGCCATGTTTCTGATAAAACAATGAGGTTAGCCTCAGTCGAGCTCGCCCAGATGCGGACAAAATCTAGTTTACCTAACAGACTGCGTACATTCAAGTGGATGAAACCCAGCCCAGACCTAGCTTTAAAATCAGCAGGAGTAGAGATCTGACTACTGCTACTGGGCGGACCAGGGTTAGGTAGGACATTTCCTGACAGTAATAAGAACAACAAAACCATCTTTTCCTCTTAAACGACTCACATACACCGTCATCTACTTTAGAAACACCAGAAAAGCCTGAGAGAGTGATTAGAGCTGCGGTCTCTATCTCCGTGGTAAATAATCAACAGCAGAGCACAGCAGCACACGAGTAGTGTATACAATAAAAGAAGAC
>NC_136904.1:94964580-94970121 GCF_949606895.1 Notothenia rossii | reverse complement strand
AAAGAGTGACGCACACAGCTGGAGACCAGGGGACACTAAAGAGTGACGCACACAGCTGGGAGACCAGGGGACACTAAAGAGTGATGCACACAGCTGGAGACCAGGGGACACTAAAGAGCGACGCACACAGCTGGAGACCAGGGGACACTGAAGAGTTACGCACACAGCTGGGAGACCAGGGGACACTAAAGAGTGACGCACACAGCTGGGAGACCAGGGGACACTAAAGAGTGATGCACACAGCTGGAGACCAGGGGACACTAAAGAGCGACGCACACAGCTGGAGACCAGGGGACACTGAAGAGTTACGCAAACAGCTGGAGACCAGGGGACACTAAAGAGTGACGCACACAGCTGGGAGACCAGGGGACACTAAAGAGTGATGCACACAGCTGGAGACCAGGGGACACTAAAGAGCGACGCACACAGCTGGAGACCAGGGGACACTGAAGAGTTACGCAAACAGCTGGAGACCAGGGGACACTAAAGAGTGACGCACACAGCTGGAGACCAGGGGACACTAAAGAGTGACGCACACAGCTGGGAGACGAGGGGACACTAAAGAGTGACACACACAGCTGGAGACCAGGGGACACTAAAGAGTGACGCACACAGCTGGGAGACCAGGGGACACTAAAGAGTGACGCACACAGCTGGAGACCAGGGAACACTAAAGAGTGACGCACACAGCTGGAGACCAGGGGACACTAAAGAGTGACGCACACAGCTGGGAGACCAGAGGACACTAAAGAGTGACGCACACAGCTGGAGACCAGGGGACAGTAAAGAGTGACGCACACAGCTAGGAGACCAGGGGACACTAAAGAGTGACGCACACAGCTGGAGACCAGGGGACACTAAAGAGTGACGCACACAGCTGGGAGACCAGGGGACACTAAAGAGTGACGCACACAGCTGGAAACCAGGGGACACTAAAGAGTGACGCATACAGCTGGGAGACCAGGGGACACTAAAGAGTGACGCACACTGCTGGGAGACCAGGGGACACTAAAGAGTGACGCACACAGCTGGGAGACCAGGGGACACTAAAGAGTGACGCACACTGCTGGGAGACCAGGGGAAACTAAAGAGTGACGCACACAGCTGGGAGACCAGGGGACACTAAAGAGTGACGCACACAGCTGGGAGACCAGGGGACACTAAAGAGTGACGCACACAGCTGGGAGACCAGGGCACACTAAAGAGTGACGCACATAGCTGGGAGACCAGGGGACACTAAAGAGTGACGCACACAGCTGGGAGACCAAGGGACACTAAAGAGTGACGCACACAGCTGGGAGACCAGGGGACACTAAAGAGTGACGCACACAGCTGGAGACCAGGGGACACTAAAGAGTGACGCACACAGCTGGGGACCAGGGGACACTAAAGAGTGATGCACACAGCTGGAGACCAGGGGACACTAAAGAGTGACGCACACAGCTGGGAGACCAGGGGACACTAAAGAGTGACGCACACAGCTGGGGACCAGGGGACACTAAAGAGTGATGCACACAGCTGGAGACCAGGGGACACTAAAGAGTGACGCACACAGCTGGGGACCAGGGGACACTAAAGAGTGACGCACACAGCTGGGAGACCAGGGGACACTAAAGAGTGACGCACACAGCTGGGAGACCAGGGGACACTAAAGAGTGACGCACACAGCTGGGGACCAGGGGACACTAAAGAGTGACGCACACTGCTGGGAGACCAGGGGACACTAAAGAGTGACGCACACAGCTGGGGACCAGGGGACACTAAAGAGTGACGCACACAGCTGGGAGACCAGGGGACACTAAAGAGTGACGCACACTGCTGGGAGACCAGGGGACACTAAAGAGTGACGCACACAGCTGGGGACCAGGGGACACTAAAGAGTGACGCACACAGCTGGAGACCAGGGGTCACTAAAGAGTGACGCACACAGCTGGGGACCAGGGGTCACTAAAGAGTGACGCACACAGCTGGGGACCAGGGGACACTAAAGAGTGACGCACACAGCTGGAGACCAGGGGACACTAAAGAGTGACGCACACAGCTGGAGACCAGGGGACACTAAAGAGTGACGCACACAGCTAGGAGACCAGGGCACACTAAAGAGTGACGCACACAGCTGGGAGACCAGGGGACACTAAAGAGTGACGCACACAGCTGGGGACCAGGGGACACTAAATAGTCCCAGCAGAAATCAGTGAATATTTCTGATTCTTCAGGTGATTTTCTTTCAGCTTCATCCCTCTCTGTCTGATCAGCGGGTTTGATGTGTTACCTGCTTCCTCAAGATCAATCAAGCGATATCCTAAAGGCTGCTACGTCTCTTAAGGTCATTATTTATAGACGATATCCTAAAGTTCGGCTCTTGTCAGTGTGAGTCTGTGTCTCTATGAGAACAAGCTCATTTTCCGTGGGAGTTTTGTGGTTTGAAGTTTCTTTGAGAGTTATTGTTTCTCGTGGCGGCAGCAGGTCATAAATAAAAAGTGCGCTTTAGCTCTGAGAGACATTTCTCCGCAGGCGTTACACTTGTAAAGGTTTCTGACAGTTTGCTAACATGTCCGCTGTGTTTCTGCATGAGTTCCCTGCTCGATGTGCGCTGTCCACGCCTCCTGCTGGAATAAAGAATTCAACACGCTGCAGGACAGATTCAAAACCTGAGATGTGTCACAGAGAGAGTGTGTGTGTGTGTGTGTGTGTGTGTGTGTGTGTGTGTGTGTGTGTGTGTGTGTGTGTGTGTGTGTGTGTGTGTGTGTGTGTGTGTGTGTGTGTGTGTGTGTGTGTGTGTGTGTGTGTGTGTGTGTGTGTGTGTGTGTGTGTGTGTGTGTGTGTGTGTGTGTGTGTGTGTGTGCAGCAGCAGTGGAGGACACACACCTCAGAGGACATGTGAAGGTTGAGCTGGTGAGTTATTCCCATCTCTCTCTGCAGCAGAAACACGCAGACATTCATACTCTTTATTTGGTTCTGTGGAAATGTGATGCTGACTATTGTTCTGCATAATGCTATTAATTGTATTGTACTAATTATTGTATTGATATGAAGCTTATAGTTGAAGTTGACTTGAAAATATTACAGGGTCCTATATTTATTTTTGATTCATTCTTAAATGGTATTCTATTTTATTAAATGTTTTTAATTTCATTTTAAATGTATAGAATTGCATTGAGTTATTTTTTTGTATTTTCTTTTATGTAATTTTATGTTATTAAATGTGAACCTTACTGAGAGTGGAGTATTGACCCACTGCAGTACTCTAGCATCAGTAATACTGTGTTGTGTTTCTGCAGAGCGGACAGTATGAAGACCTGAGAGTCTCTGAACCAGCATCGATCTGTTGTTGCTCAGAGGGCGGTGTGTGTGTGTGTGTGTGTGTGTGTGTGTGTGTGTGTGTGTGTGTGTGTGTGTGTGTGCGTGCGTGCGTGCGTGCGTGCGTGCGTGCGTGCGTGCGTGTGTGTGTGCGTGTGTGTGTGTGTGCGTGTGTGTGTGTGTGTGTGCATGTGCGTGTGTGTGTGTGTGTCTAAACAGGAAGGGAAAGAGACGGAAACGATTCAACAAAACCCTAAAATCATCAAACATTTATTGAGACAGAACATTAAAAACCCTGACATGACTCAGCATTTCATCACTTCCTGTCCCCCGGTCTGGAGGTCAATCGTGTTCTGGATGTTATATTAAAATAAGGTCTGTGGTTAACACAAGCTGAAGTCAAAGAAATACGTCAGTAAATACCCCACTGGCGGACAAATGTCCAAATGAGATGACGTTAGCCTCCTTTAGCTTAGCAGTGGTGACGTGAAGTCATGTGACCGTGCTGTAGTTCCTTTATAGCCCAACATTAGCTCTTTAGCTTAGCGGTGGTGAACTGAAGTCATGTGACCGTGCTGTAGTTCTTTATAGCCCAACATTAGCCACCTTTAGCTTAGCGGTGGTGACGTGAAGTCATGTGACCGTGCTGTAGTTCCTTTATAGCCCAACATTAGCCACCTTTAGCTTAGCGGTGGTGACGTGAAGTCATGTGACCGTGCTGTAGTTCCTTTATAGCCCAACATTAGCCACCTTTAGCTTAGCGGTGGTGACGTGAAGTCATGTGACCGTGCTGTAGTTCCTATATAGCCCAACATTAGCCTCCTTTAGCTTAGAGGTGGTGAAGTGAAGTCATGTGACCGTGCTGTAGTTCCTTTATAGCCCAACATTAGCCACCTTTAGCTTAGCGGTGGTGACGTGAAGTCATGTGACCGTGCTGTAGTTCCTTTATAGCCCAACATTAGCCACCTTTAGCTTAGCGGTGGTGACGTGAAGTCATGTGACCGTGCTGTAGTTCCTTTATAGCCCAACATTAGCTCTTTAGCTTAGCGGTGGTGAACTGAAGTCATGTGACCGTGCTGTAGTTCCTCTATAGCCCAACATTAGCCTCCTTTAGCTTAGCGGTGGTGACGTGAAGTCATGTGACCGTGCTGTAGTTCCTTTATAGCCCAACATTAGCCTCCTTTAGCTTAGCGGTGGTGAAGTGAAGTCATGTGACCGTGCTGTAGTTCCTTTATAGCCCAACATTAGCTCTTTAGCTTAGCGGTGGTGACGTGAAGTCATGTGACCGTGCTGTAGTTCCTCTATAGCCCAACATTAGCCTCCTTTAGCTTAGCGGTGGTGACGTGAAGTCATGTGACCGTGCTGTAGTTCCTTTATAGCCCAACATTAGCTCTTTAGCTTAGCGGTGGTGACGTGAAGTCATGTGACCGTGCTGTAGTTCCTTTATAGCCCAACATTAGCCTCCTTTAGCTTAGCGGTGGTGACGTGAAGTCATGTGACCGTGCTGTAGTTCCTTTATAGCCCAACATTAGCTCTTTAGCTTAGCGGTGGTGAACTGAAGTCATGTGACCGTGCTGTAGTTCCTCTATAGCCCAATATTAGCCACCTTTAGCTTAGCGGTGGTGACGTGAAGTCATGTGACCGTGCTGTAGTTCCTTTATAGCCCAACATTAGCTCTTTAGCTTAGCGGTGGTGACGTGAAGTCATGTGACCGTGCTGTAGTTCCTCTATAGCCCAACATTAGCCACCTTTAGCTTAGCGGTGGTGACGTGAAGTCATGTGACCGTGCTGTAGTTCCTTTATAGCCCAACATTAGCCTCCTTTAGCTTAGTGGTGGTGAACTGAAGTCATGTGACCATGCTGTAGTTCCTTTATAGCCCAACATTAGCTCTTTAGCTTCCTCCTCCTCACATTGTGTTTCTCTCTCTCCTCGATGATAAAGTGGCACAGAGCAGCCGTCTCTGCTCCTGATCACCACGGTAACTCAGGGCAGCTCCACGGCAACCAAACATCCATCACCTCCTCCTCCTGCTGAACTCTGAGACATCAAGATGTGAAGGAGACGAAGGAGACATTAAAGGAGAGGGGGAGGCGAGGAGACACAAGGAAAGGAGGAGTGTGCTTCCTTCTCTCTGCAGCTGTGAGGCTTTCATCCTTATTTTATTCATGGATGATTAAAGTCTAACTTCTTCATATTCGTCTCATATTAGAGGCTTCATTCGTGAAGTATGACGCTCAGCT